>NW_026623245.1:1593996-1608255 GCF_030028575.1 Malurus melanocephalus | reverse complement strand
AAAAAAGGAAAAGTGAAACTTTCTGTTGCATTCCTGGAGGAATTTGGCATGACAGCACTGTGCCAGAGCTGCTCTTGCAGGCAAGGAATCAAACGACCTGCCTCACAGTAAGAAGTGGATTAAAGAAGGGGAACAGAACATTTTCCTAGTAATATACAGTTGTTCAGGTAAAGATGAGCATCCTCTGGAAAACAGAGTCCTTACAGTGCTCTGAGTATTGAGTAGGAAATGCCAAATAAAACTAAAGGGGAYAAATGCAAAGTGATGCACATGTAGRAAGCTATCCCAGCTTTATTTGAACGGCAAAGGCCTCCGGATTGASCACTGCCTCCCAGGAGAGTGTCAGGGTTATGGCAGTCCATTCAGAAAGGAAACCACAACTCCAGAAAGCTAATCCAGCATCAGGAATAACTGGGGAACGGAGCAAGGAATGAAGCTGAACCTTTGCACACTTGTATAAATGCACTACAGCATAAACACAGCTTGGAGCTTGGGTCCTGTCCACTTCTTACAGCAGGATTCTGGGAATGTTAAAGCCCAGACCAGGCTGAGATTTAAGTGCACACATTCACAGGAAAGCCTCCCAAGAGCCATTAAATACGTGGCTGTCCTGGACAGGAGTTGTTCCCCTGGCACCCAYGGGCATAGGGAAAGCATTTCAAGTTTGCCATTGGCAGCTCCWAAGCTGTTCCACATTCTGGCCAGGAGCTCTGCTGTCAGCACTGTCTGTTATGATGCCAAATGCCCAAAACCTGGAAATCCCACCAAAAGGAAGAAGGGAGGCAGCCTGCACAGAGCATGTTGGTGCTGMATCCATCACCTGAATTAGTGAGGTTTTTGTGTGGTTGCTGCCAGCRCCAGGTTCATTTCCCAAGTATCACACTCAGCTCAGCAGTGGCCACAACAGCATCAAAGCCAACTCACCCAGATGCAAATGTTCGCAAAAAAAGTCACCTTCAAGGCAGAAAAAATTCTCTTCTGCCCAGTTTAAAGGCACTGCCTGGGGGAAGGCAGCAGGAACCAGATCACTGCAGATAATGGTGTTCCCAGGAAAGCCATTTCTGGACACACTTATTAGGCATGAATTGATCCTTTGAGAGATTCTCATTTGTTACTTTCTCATCCTAAAACAAAACCTGGTTTCAGACAATTTTGCCCCCAATATGTAGTAAGGGTGTTTTGTTTCAGGAGATCTCTACAAGCTGGCAGAGGTAGGTAGGTTGAGTAAAACATGAACCAACACGCCAAGCACTCCCTGCAAGGCCTGTGATTTTGTACTAAAAACCAAATCACGAGGATCAAAATARTAACATGAAACTTTAATGGGGTCAGGAGATTTCTGCCTCTGCTCTGGTATGCTGAGGAGGGAAGATCTGAATTATACTGTGAATACCTCCAATAAAGCACCAAAATTTCATGGGTAATCAACCATAACAGGCTGAAAGTCCCCCAGCTCTAACAAAAGTAAACATTTTGCAAGAATATGTTTCKTTACTTGGTTTAAAAATTTGTTACTCCCAATTTCTGGGGTGCCAGAAGTTAAGAGACCCCAGTGACATTCCTGCGAAGCTCCACTTTGCACAAAGACTGCTTTCATATAAACGTAAAGAAAAGCTGGAGACACCACACTAACATGACAATCAAAGACACAAATAAAACTCTCCTGAAGAACTAATCACAGATACCTGTTACAGGTGTATGATACATAAAAAAAATGAGGATCCACTCAAATCCACCTGCCTGCAGGTACCCAGGTAATGGAAACATGTCTCTAAGCTGGCAGCTTGTTGGCACAAAAGAAAGCACTTAAGTCACTACTCATCTTGTCATAATTTGATGCTTGTACCTAGGCCAAAATCCYGGGTTATTTGCAAATGTTAAGTCCAGTAGCTTGGGATGTTTCTCTTCCCCAGACTGGGATAAGCATTAACCAGCTCAGGAAAAAACAAAACATACTCATAAAATTTCCAGATTCCAGTTTTTAGACTCTATTACTGACTTCACGAGATTGTTTCCAATTTGAGCACTGAGTGTTCAAGCCCATTTCAGAGTCTGCTGGARCACCCCCAGCCCATCTTTATTCTGCCTCTTCCATGGGCTTTGGGCAGCATCACAACTCATAYTCCACCACAGCATCTTCTTATTTGAATTTAACCCTTCCACTACTGTTATGCTGCTGCCGGGATGTTTTTTCTCTCTGCACAGCAGAGTATTTCTTTGYCTCAGGGATCACTCAAATTTGCACACATTCAGACACCCAGGGTCAAAGCTTTTGGTCTGATTACTCCTGACCACCACCACCCAAAATGAAAACACTTCAGGGGAAAAAAAGACTTTCAAGAAATTTAAAATAATCAGCCTGGATTTGAAAACTAGACACTGCTCTCAAGCAGTGGAGGGTGTGTGGTGATGGGGGGCTGCTGTCCCACACCACAGGTCCCTCTGATCAGCTATTTAACCTGGAGTATTTCAACAGCTGTCTTCGGCAGATGCTTCCTGAGGTTGCCTGGAGTCTCCAAAAGGACATAAAATATTTGTAGTAATTCCCTGAACCAACCCAAGAGGCTTCCTCGAAGCAGAGCCCTCAGCTCTGTTGACTTGCGTTTTTAAAAGGTAATATAAATTCCACTTACGCTGGTTTGTTTTGATGTTGAAAATTGGTCTCCATAGACATGGTTGAAATCATGCCCTGCAGCGCCGAGGCTGGAGCCAACAACCACACAGCCCTTCGCCAGCGCAGAGCTCAGGAGGCTTTTGAGGTGTGAATGCCATCCCACCCAGCACAGCAGCACCAGGAAAGTACACGGAAAGGGACAGGGTGCCCCATCCCACAGGGAAAAGCTACAGCTGTGGCCACCCTGGCACTGGGAGAAGTCGGCAGGGTTCCCCTCACATCACCCTCAACCCTTTGCTCACATATTTCCTTCACCAGGCACACAAGCCTTAAAGAGCCCATGGGAAGCCTAAAATATTAATTTTTGTTAATTTTCAAAGCCTCGTTGCCCTGCAGGAGCTCCCTCAAAGGCTGACATGTAGCTAGGACCACAGGGGTGTTTGCCAAGCAGAAATAGCAATAAAAAGAAATAAGGGTGTGACAAATGGGGGAATACATGGAGAAACAACAAGCAGAGGTTTTTATATGGAAATTTATATCGAGGGTAACATTCCTGTGTAACACAACCATTTTAATACTTCCGGATGCAAGCCTCAAGCCAAAATCCAGTGAGGTCTGATGTTATGATAGTGTTCAGGGATGCTGAACATTTTGCAAGAGCTACAGGTTTTCCCAGTGCCAAAAACCATCCAGAGGAGCAACAAAAAAGCTTTTAATTCTGCCCCAATAACCTCTCCACAATGTCCCAGCATGGAGCAATTGCTGAGCAGAAATGAGTCCTGAGGCACCAAACTGCCCAAGTGGATTTAAACATTGAGTTGATACAGAACCTGCCCACCCCATGACCAAAAGAGGCAGGGAATGACCTGCATTTGAGAAAGCATTATTTCCATGACACTGTTTAYTTCCTCTTTTCAGCTCTAAGGCTGCTTCTGCCACCTTCTGCACCAGCCCAGGGTGGTTTTGCAGCGCTCCCTAGCACTGTAAGTCCCAGGCAGCAAGGAGGATTTCCCTGGAAATCTGACTCAGGCAGGGATAAAGCACAAGGAGGGATATCAAGCTGAGATCAAACCAGGAGAAACGTTGCCCAGGTCAGCAGTGCAGCAAGCGTGAGCTCCTACAAGCGATAAAGTGTTCGGAACAACTTGTCCCGGAGCTGCCCCTGCTGCTCTGCRGCTGCCAAGGCCCATTTCTGCTTGGTTTATGCACCATGCCAATTCCTCCCCTATAAGATTAAGCTGCCTTGAGGCAATTTCAACTTACACATCTGATATTTARAGCATTTTCTATGCTCCACAGCTCAGTAGCCGGCACAGCCCCTGAGCTGCCACTTCCCCTTTTCACCTCACGTCACCCTYCACAAAAGCACTTGTTCCTGTTTAAGGGCTCACATACCTTTTCTGGTATTTTGAGACATCAAGGAAACAATAATAATACTGTCCTGAATAGCAGGACAGAACCATCAGTGCCATATAGATCAACACTGCAGGGGCATTACACTAGCAGCAAAGTTTGCCTGGATATGTCCATTACCCTGGAAAAGAGCTTCCCCCTCTTAAGAYTGTTCTGAGCTCATGAATTCGATTAATTAATCACAAATACCAAACCTAGAAACAAATAAATGCTGTTTGAAGCCTAAAAGCCTGATTTCAAGACCAGTCCAAGTGGTTCCAAGTTWAAAGGGCAGATACCAAATTTAAAGTATTCAATAATGTTGAAAGTCTCCAAATTCCTTATTTGTTTACTTATCCAACTATACATGAATAATTTTAGTCTAGCACAGGCCTGTTTGGGTGCCAGATCATGTTTGCAAGTCTGCCCTGTGAAAGGCAAATGTACAGTTGAACCTGGATGATATGCAAGTATCAGCCAGCTATTTAGCAGTGATTGCTAAACCATTTTTCCCAAAAATTAGATCAAACAAAGCCCAATGCCTGTGGTTGTTGCTGTTTACTGCTGTAAGGAAAACAGTAACTAACACAATACTGGTTTGGCTCAAATTATAAATGCAATTAAAATGCTTCATTTATCTAGCTAGAACAGTAACTCTATGAAGATTCTTTTTCCTGCATTAAATCCAATTTCTGTACACACCTACAAGAGGGACAGACCTAAAGGGAGACTTGTGTGCACAATAACCATGATCATCATGATTCAGCTCACAAAACAAAAAAATTTTGCAGATGCACCTCCAAAACCATTGGCTAGTTAAAACGGTTGTGTAACAGAGTTATAAAGAAGACCATGGAAAAGCAGAAGAAGAAAGAAACTTCCTGAGRGTTTGGCATTATTACTATTAGTGATGGCTGAATTCATTTTGCCTCATTTCCAAYGCAGTCAGATATTCAAATAAAATTTGAACACCATCTGTTTGCCATGATCCAGAGACAACAAGGATTGGAGACCGGGAATCATGATGATGGCAATAGTTATACAGAGATTTTGCTTACCAGATCCAGTCTGGGACCTGGGAGAAAGGCTCTACCTGGAACAAGGGAAAAAGTTTCCTCTAAATGCAAAACTGTTTCTAACTGAATCAGCACTGAATGTGTGGAAAGAATATATTTACAAGGAAAAAGATTTTACAAGAAAATTTTGCAAATGTAATCAATTCCTGCCTGGAAAGAGTCTCTGGAGTAGCAGGGCAGAAGGCACTGGCTTTACAGCAAATGGGGAGGAATGGTTTGCAAAACCTCTGCACGTCAACCTGTGCTATAATTATACAGCTCATTAGTTTAATCACTAACAACTCCAGACTCTTCATTATGAAATCAAGAAAGCTGTTTCTCTGATTTGGGAAGCTCTCAAAAATCATGTGTTTTACGCTGAAGGTTTTTTTTGAAGGTTGACAAAACCAGGAACATTAAAACTCTATATTCAGGAATTGAAGAATCAACTAAATAAAACATCTAATAAAAGCACCAAGAAAAACCCTAGAGCAAACTTAATTGTGATAACTGAGTTTAATGATGTTAAATGGCAATGATCATCATAAAAAATTACAGCTGAAACTTCCCCCCAGTATTACTTAGGGCAGGTTTCACTCCAGTTAACTTGGACAACAGGAACAGGATTCACAATTCATTTAGTCAAGGAAAACCTGTGGGGAGCAAGGAGGGCTGAGGAAGCACGTCCATAATTAACTCCATTTGGAGGCACAGTTATGGTATGTGTGTGCACACTAATCCTTGGTTTTCCTTCCCTCAAACATTTGTGCTCCTACATTTGTATGCTCCTACATTTGGAACCAAGACTTTCACATTTCCCTGAATGAGGGAATACATCAGTGCAAGGCTTTGCTCTGACATTTGCTCAGTGCTGAGCCCACTCTGTCCCAGACAAAACCAGCACAAGTGGGCATGCAGAGTATCCCACCCCTTCGTTCTGCCAACAGCAACACAAGCCAGAGGTTACAGGTGGGCTCCCCTCAGGAATTCAGGAATTGCAGCATGGCCATGCCAAGCTCCAAGGGACAGTCTAGGGGGTACCATGGGCAATTATYTGGTCACAGAATGGAAACTCTCTCCAGGAAGCCTCAGTTAACACCCACCCAGTTAAAGGCAGGTGCTGAACACACACCAAATTACCACAAAAGCACGCTGAGCAGAATTTTACTGCAATCCTCAAAAGCATATTCTCCCTTGCATGTAACCAAGGCCACTGGCGTTCAGGGCCAGCCCTGGCCAGGGATCCCAATGCAGAAGCCAACAATCCCCAAACCTTGCAAAGTCAGCCAAGAAATTGGGTTTTATTCCAGCTCAGCCACTCAGGGCGAGAGGCTCACAAACCTCAAAGGCTTCAAATTGTTCCCAGAGTCAAAAAATCAACCCTGGCCTCAGAATTTTGTGGGATGGCAAATCAACATCCTTTGCAGAGCACAAGAAGCGATGATTTTTCTTGGCATTGCTTTTTTTTTGCACAGCCTCCTTAGAGGTTGTGAGTTTACTGGTGCCCATCAGCATCTTGCATGGTATCCCCTGTTGTAGAAGAAATTGCTAGTGCTAGTCCAGCTGACCACGTGACACTGCTCTCAAAAGTGTCACACYAAAGCTGGTTCAGAAAGAAAATATAAGATTTACAGATGAAAGATTTTTTTTTGTTGCTCATGGCAGAGGCAGAATTACATCAGATTGAGGATTTCACAAATAGAAATTACTCATCAATTGCTTGGAATTGGAAAATAGGTATAACCCTAAAGGCAAAATGCCACAGAGAAGATTCAGCAAGGACCCCACAGTTAATCATACACTGGATATTGCTGCCCTGACTTTGTGTTTCTACTTGCCTGTATACACTATCATTTTAGAATCCTGAAAACAGCAGCAACAGCTAAAAATCATTTATTAATAGGTGTTTCTTTCAGAACTGTGGTGAAATCTCTGAAACCATTAGGACAGAGTATCACCTGTCCTGGGAATAATATGCTGGGAGTTATTGATAAAAATCTATYCAGTGATACAGCTAAAAATCAGGGTGTACCACAGAGAAACTTCTGGTTTCCTTCAGAAGCTCTTTACACCCACCACAATAAAACCTACAAACAATTTATAAAGATCACGTTTGGGATGCTCTTAAGACAACACCTGTTATAAAATCAAGGCCAAACACACAGTATAAARTTATGAAACAATAAAATAAATCAGAGATTGCAGCTGAATCACTGAACTGTTACAAGCTGTAGAGCAAATACATGTCACTGGGAGCAGGTACYATAACCCTATAAAAATTCTACATGTTCTGCACATTTCAGACCCCAAAACAGGGCTCACTATACTTAGCTTTAAATGGAAGACACCCTCATTAATAAAAATACATACCACTATTYTTCTACTACATTTACTAACASTGGCATTTGTCAAGCCAGTTGCAACTTGTGCAGGGAGCTGTAGGAATTAAACACCACATTCTGAATTCTTTACTAATCWTTCTTTCAACAAGGGAGCAACGTGTAAGTATAGCTGTAGTAAGTGCTGATGGGATTTATAACTGGGTCCTGACTATAAATCATATTTTTATCATCCTCAGAAATTTTTTATTGCTGTTTTCATCCTTCATTTTAAATGTGGTATCTCCTCTCACCAGAAAAACCTATATCAAGGTGTAGCTCTTATTACATAGCCCAAAAAACAATACAGACTTTTTCACAAGCAAAAAAAAAAAAAATTAATGCAAACATTTAGGAATTCCAAGRAGTCATTTTGAAGAAATAAGCATTTGCATTCATGGTAAAATTTAAMAGTTCCATACAAAGGGCTTGACCCAGCCTGGCTGAAACCAGTGACATTTGTCACAGCAAGAGGATGGAGCCAAACACATTGGAAACGGATCAAGGACATGGCATGGGTTGACAAACTGCTCCATCATTGGCTCTTAAGCTTAGACCTCCTTTATAAGGCATGTGGGTGAGAATAGCAAAAAAAAATCCCATATCAATCACCACATCCACACAGTTCCCAACTCCTATTTATAGTTTTGCTTTGAAATTGAGGAGAAAAATGCAAAGCATCATGCCAAAGGGGAACAGCTATGCTCCACAGGACTTTAAGCTGCAAGGCTGCTGTTTTATTTCAAGTGTGCTGTCCACCACACTCAGCATTGCTACAAGTTCAGACTTCATCAACATCCAACTCTTAACAAAGTTTCAAAGTTTTTTTTCCTTGAGTTGCTCAGAAAAAAAATAAAAATTATTCAGTGGTCAAGATGCTTTAATGATTGACAAGTTGTGGTCAAGCAAACATCTCCTGTCTTTCTCCACTACTTGGACCTTGGCACCTCCAGAAACTTGGAGGCACCCTGAGCTTTGCCTTCTGTTGGAGAAGCTTTATGAATCATTGTCTTGCTTTTGCTTCTTTTACTTGAAAATCCCTCTTTAAATTAACATACTGAGTCAAAAGAAGCCCAAGTAACCACTAAACAGCTCTTTCAAAATGTCACATACACAGCTAAGCAATCACAAGCAGTATTTCAACAATGGATTTGAAGAGTTCCAAACTCACCTTTTTTGACMGATTTTGTGCCATCACCCAATACAYCATAGATCAATCACATTTTGCCCTTCTATCATTCAAGGAAATCAGGGCCTTGGGTCATTTCAGACCTTTCTGTATTCCTTGGTATGCACCAAAACACCCATATTAAGCATTTAAAATAAGAGCTTTGGGTCTTCACAGCCAACAAAGACCTGTATAGCCTCGCAGAGAGGAGAGGAGAGAGGAATCCTGAGCAGTGCTCAGTCCTCAAATGTGACTTTTGGAGTGTTTCCAGAGCACAAATCATTTTAATATGGGCACCCAAAACCTGGATTGACAGAGAGCAAGCACACACATCTGGGAGCTTTGTGCATGACACGTTATGTTCGCTTACATTTCTTCTTACATTAAGTGAAGAGCCAGGTCACCCAAGTCATCTGTAGTTTTAGAAGCGGTGCTAATTCAATTTAGAAAACTGGAATCTAAACATTAYCCCACACAAACAGAGTGCTCTTGCAGTTAGCCTTGCTTAACTCTTTTAAGGGCACAGCATTGAATGATCAGAGTTCACAGAAATGCCTGGAAAGGGTTAGAAATCACACCTCTAGGTCCTCCTCTTTAATTCATGAACTTACAGTTTCTTCAGCCCCGCTCCACTACCATTGCACACAAAAAGGGAAGAGCACTGCCCCAAAATTCTGTAGGATTTTCTATTTCTGTAGATTTTTCTCTTCACTTCAAGTAAAAAAACGCTCTCTGTGCCAATCACTCACCCATGCAAATTAAAAACCAATGAGTTGTTTTCTATTATTCCATAAATATTCCGCCTATASTTGAACGTTCCCAGGCAAGCCACGGAAGAGTTGCGTGGGCAGAAGCTGCACCCTGCAGGCACCACCAGAAAACAGCCAGAGCAGCGCCGGGAGCAGCACACCCTGTGCTCAGCTCACCAGTGCCACCGCGTGGAAGAGGGCTTTAAAAAATAAATAGACATTAAACCACGCATTTCAGGGTTTCACTCTCTCCAGGGAGCTTGCTGCAAAAGTGGGCAGGGTATTCTCAATTTTGGTAGCCTAGAAAAGCCAGGGCACGGTGAGGACACCCCCACCACCACCACCAAAGGGATAGACWCTGGAATTAAACCCTGCACAATCTGGAATTAAAATGTTATGTTTCAAGCTGCCTTGAAGGAATTGTTCTTTGGTGAACTGGTTTGGTAAAAAAAAGTAACTCTTACTGTGGTTCCTCAGCCAGGTGGCGAAGCCAGTGTTCCAGGCCCATCTATGGATTTCTTACCTCTGGCCAATGCCAGAAGCAGCCCCCAGCACACACCTCAGCCTCAGCTCCACACCCCCAGCCAAGGCATATTTACCTCTTCAAATAAAGTACATTTATTTCAAAGACACTGTGCAAATAAAAGAAACATTTGCAGAATCTCGAATGCTACAACWAACAGGTCTATGTATTTAGTAAGTAAATATATACAAGCAGAACCTCCACACGGAAGTTGTCCCACTGACCTGGAATATTCCTGTTTCCTTGGGAGCTAGTGAAAGAGAAAGCAGCTCAATAAAGAGGTATAAAATACAAAGGTAAATCCTTTAACAGGAYGGAGTTTATTAGAGGGAATAGTATTCCTTTCATTAGATGGAAATACACATTAATACAGTCTTGCAGCATGTGTACATAATGATTTCAGCACAATCCAGACTTAAGGCATCTGAGCAAGTGAAGTGGTTTTAAGTGTCAAAGAACCCAAACCMACAGCTCCCAGAAACCATTGCAGCACTAATTTGGTACCTGGCCAAGCACATTAAAAGTTCCTGGAAAGAAGAATTACATATAATCTCTATTTCCAAGTAATATAGAGGGGTGTCTCTCAGAGTATATAACAATTGCCCACTATCCTACAGAACTGCCCTTGCCAGCTCACATTCACAGGTTTGAGTCAAAACCTCCACAGAGGTACAAGGTCCCTACAGCTRAGTACAGAAGCTTCCACTACCAACCCTCAGTTTTAGGGGCTGCTCCAAMCCTTTGCATCTGCTGAGCCTGTTTTTATCTGCCAGAAGTTCCAATCGCCCAGGTTTGGGTTTTTCCTTTGCATAAAACACCTAAAAGCTGGCCTGCAGAGACACATTACATCCCAAACACCAGCAGGAAGTCTTGGTTGAATGGTTTGCTGAACTTAAGACTAAGTTCTAAGACTTATGTTCTAAACTTAAGGCAACWGATGGGACAAAAGAGAGCTCAGGAAAACATGAAGAAGTTAACTCCACTTATTCAAGGAAGTAGCTTACCTCTCCTTCAGTGTTGTCTTGCTGTTTTCTACCATGAGTGGGAAAAAAAAAAAAAACCCCAAACTGTTTTCTTGTAGACCTTCACTAATTTTAGATTTCAYACCAATAAAAACTAGAACTCAAATTGCTTAAAAGTTTCTCCCTCAAAAGAAAATGGTTTGATACTTTTTGTGCCTATTACACTGTGGGCATGACACACAGGCTTTATATACACACACTTTGACTACTGACACATGTAAAAAATTCATCTGGAAAACAAGTTTCCTCTGATAATTGTTTAACCCTCTGCTTTACTTGCACTTTATAGAGTACAAAAATAAAATCAAATCCCATAGCCAGCTCATTTTAAAAATCACAGCACTGGTTTTGGGAAAGAGGATTTGCATCTTCAACTCTTTCTCATCTGCTYAAGCACTCCCATAAAAGAAATAGTTAGCTGTGGAGATCTCCAACTAACTCAGCAGGACAGGAAGGCTTAGAATGAGCACAGGCTTGAGTTTAGTCACTCACATCTTCTGCTTGACTCCACCTTCCGTTCTTAGGGCACAAGGAATCCTGCCATWTTACACTCCCTACTCAGTGAGCAGAGCAGCACAGAACCCTTCAAAATTTGGGGGAGAAAAGAAGGAAGGCCGATGCTGCCCTAAAATAGGATGAGACACAGGTGCCCCAACAAGGTCCAAGAGGCAGATAGGCAATTTGTTTAATGCAATCAGCTCTTCTTATATTTTTACTCAAATCAAAGATTACACCCACCTGCCACAGACATTGCGATTGCTAAGTTCATCCAAATGAGTTTTCTGAAGAACAGTGAGATACTTATTACAGCTGAAAAAATCTAGCAGCATCTGAAAGCCATCACAAGAAATGCAGCAGGAAATTAAAGTACAGCTAAACATGACAAGAATAAGGAGACAAAACCACGTAAAGTAGAAATAAGTTGGTTTAACGTTATGCAATTTCAAAAGATACTCCTAAGACTTCTTTAGAAAGTTAGGATGAGAGATCCAGATCCTGCTAAAACAAGTGTATCAGTTTTTAAAAAGTTACTTACTCAGGTGCAGCATCCCAGGGTTCCCAGGCTATTTAGTGATGCCATAATTGTCCTTCAGTTTGTAATAAAGCCAGCAATGTGATGCGCTACCTGGGTATGGCTGTACTACGGGGAATTTTTCCTGGGACAGTTGCAGGTACTATTTCTTATCAGCATTGTCTTTATCTTCAGTGATGGAAAAAAAGGGGAAAATAAGTTACTGTCAGGCTGTTTATTTGTTAGAGTTTTTTTTTTTTATTTTTAATTTAAGTGCTTTTGTTTTTTAAATTTAAGTGCTTTTATTTTGTGCAATGGGTTCCATTTTAAAGCAAAATTATAATAAATATAATAATAAGTGTGCAGAGATTTATGCCAAAATTTTGTAAGGAGCACAATTTAATCTTATTTGTAAAGTAGCATATAAACTTAAGCCTGAGGGAAAAAAAAAAAAAAAAAAGCCATAAGAAGCCATCAAGTGGAAGACTGTGTGGAAAATGGTCACTGCCCCTTGCCAAAGCAGTTGGTCCCATGTTTACCATTCCTTAAAATGGCCACACATCATTTTTTTACAAGTGTCGGTAGCACTTGAAATGAGATTTTTACTGAGCTGCAGGACAGGGATGKATATGGGTGATTAGCTACAGATGAGCCTTGGCCAAAATAAGTAAGTGGCTAAAGACTRAGTGGATCATAACTAATTCCCTCAAGGAATTGGGCAACTTTAATGTRGATGAGCCCTCTGCAGCACATCCAGAGAGGATGGGGCATAGACAAACTGGCCAAAAGGGAGCTGCTTAAGCTCCTACTGAAAACTTCTATCAACAATCATRGGATAAATATCAGGAGGACTCATACAGCATAAAAACATGGAATAATGTTATAGGGCGATATTAAATTTGTTTATTTCAGTGTGGCAGAGGCTGCTAGAAAAGGCTCAAAATCTACTGGCAYTCTCCTGGAAGCTTTAATTATAATCAATTAAATTTTGCATATTAAAATCAAGTTGCTATTATTAACTCCATGCTTTCCATAGATACTTGCACATCCACATCCAAGCTTTGAGTGTTCCAAAGGGCAGAAGGCACCTGGTGAATTCAGGGTTTTAGTTAATGCTGCTCCTCTAAGCAAATGTTCTCCCAGGTGAACCTCACAGGCTCTGTGTGACTTGGGAGTCTTTGGAATAGTTATAGCAGGGCTTTCTGAGAAGAAAACTGCATTTGTRCATTATTGTGGAAGCTAAATTTTCAAATACAGCAAATAAATCTCATTTTACAACAAAAAGGTGTACTAAGCATGGACTTTAAAATTTTTGGCAGCCTCAACCTTTTTATGCTAAATAACTGCAGATGTCTACACTGGGCTGAATGTTTTTGTGGTTTGTTTTGGGATTGCTGTTTGCAACTCCAACAATTAAAAAGAATACCAGTGAAAATTCAATGAAGAAGGAAATGAAGAGCAAATCTTTCTTACTAAATGCACCACACTTTTGCTTTTTTTCATGAGATTAAACATTCATTTTGYTTGCTGCCTCACATCTTGAATGAAATCCAAGCTCTGGTATCCTTCTCTTGTTACAGTGCTACGGCCATAGTTTGTTAGTCCATGACAGTGATTAAATATTTMCTTATCATTTGGGTGAGTGTGAGCATAGTGATTTTAATGGGTTATAATTATATTAAAAACTTTCCAAACAATTGTCTGTTCATCAACAGCAAAGTGAACATGAATTCAGGAGAACGTGGGGAACATTGTTGCTTTGCTACCTAAATRTATTTTTATACCAAATAAAAGTGTACCAATAAATTGCAAACCCGGATAAAGTTAACAGCCCTTTTGCCCAGGCTAAATCCCAAGTTTCTGATCATTTTACTTCTYTCTTTTGTGTCTTGCCAAAAAGATAAGAAACAAGTTGGCACAGAGGAAAAATTATTGCTTGGACTGCTTTGCCAGTRAATCTGTTTCCTATAAATGCAGCTTGGACAGAAAAATCCAGGTAAGTAAATAAGCAATATCAAAAGAGCATTAGAAATAAAATAGTAGTAAATTACTACTTTTTTATTAATTGTTTGCCAAATGAAAATTGTTAAATCCAGATGGAAGATGAGGTTAAGGCGAAGTGTGACAGTTTATATTCATTTAATTCTACATGGATCTCACTGTTGGTGTGATCAGATCTCCATGATCACATTATTGCTCTCTCACCTCAGTGACGTAACGAACATTAATTACTAATCTATTTTGCATTACAGTGAGGAATAATTWATCAACAAATTCACTGTCTCAAGTGACATTCTGATGCACTGAGCATGTAAGAGCAGAACCTTGTGACAAGCGATTTCTGTG
>NW_026623245.1:1452773-1593722 GCF_030028575.1 Malurus melanocephalus | reverse complement strand
CTATGGGGCAAATTAATTCCAAATGTATGCATTTTTCCCTCATGAATTTAAGCCGGCGTACAGGCCTGCCCTTCAGGAAGAGTCGGGAACTTTTGGCGGTAACGTTACCAACCCCCTGGAGCCACCTTGGCTCCTGAGGCGCCAGAGGCGAGAGGAGGCAGCAGCCTGCTGCAGGTGTCCCYTTCCTCGCTCCGAGTCCCCGTTCGAGCGCGTTTTCCTCAGATTCTATCCCCAGCTGGCTCCAAGGCCACCTCAGGCGCCGCCTCGCACCTTTTTCTGACGCTTTTYCCCTCAGGATTCGAGGGTGGCGAAGCGCCCCCGCTCTGCGCCGCCTGACCCTCCTCAGCCGCTGTAGCGCCCGTACGGAACCGAAACCRGCGCGGCGGCGCTGCAGCCAATCCGCTTCGCTCTTACTGCGCTGCGCCGCTCCCCTGAGCCAATCGCGTGGCCKCCCTTTCCTGCCGCGGGCGCTATGGCGGCCTCCACGAGCTGCGGCCGGGCCGCGCTGAGCGCGCTGTCCCGGGATGGCGGCGGGGCCGYGGCGCGGTGGCGATGGGTTCTGCCCCCGCACGGCTCCGCTCTGCGGCGGCTGCCACCCCCGGGCCGCTTCGCCCTGCCGTGGGTGCCCGCCCGCGGCGCAGCGGCGGGGACCCGGCCTGGCCGGGCCGTGACGGTGGAGGTGGGCGGCAGGTGAGGGACTCGGAGGGGGGTGGGAGCAGTGCAGAGTGCTGCCCCGGCTGGAGAGTAAGACAGACGTGAGGAAAAACTGGTGCAAAATGCGGAATGTGTCGAGGTTATCTTAGTCGGGATGTTCTTTGATGTCAGCTGTTGATGTGTTTCCAAGCTTAATCAGCAAGGAAGCAGACCGACTCAGCCTTGTCATCGCTTAATTAGGGGCATCCGGGAACTAACAAGCCCTAAGGATGCAGTAAATCAAGATGCTGATCGTGTCCATGTGTGCATTGTCAACTTGGTAACATACTCGAGGCTACCAAGTTGATCAGAGAGATGCAGACCTCTCGGGTGAGGAAAGGCTGAGAGAATTGAGATTGTTTAGCCTGGGGGAAGAGAAGCTCTGGGGTGAACTAATTGTGACTTTCTAGTGCCTAAAGGGGACCGACAAGAAGGATAAAGAGATTATTTATGAGGGTCTGGAGTGACAAGACAAGGGGAAATGGGTTAAAACAGAAATACAGTAAGTTTAGATGGGATATTAGGAAAAAAGTCTTCCCTGTGAGGTCCTGACACAGGTTGCCCAGAGAAGCTGTGRCTRCYCCATTCCTGGAAGTGTCCAAGGCCAGGTTGGATGGGGCTTGGAAAAACCTGGTATAGTGGAAGACATTCCTGCCTGTGGTAGAGGGGTGGAACTGGATGAGCTTCAAGATCCCATYCAAACCATYCTGTGGTTCTATAGCTGCACTATGTTCATTATAACAGTAAAAATCACACAGGTCACAAGGGCCTTGCCCAGGTGTTCTCTGAGCATGCGAACAAGTTACCTGGAATAACTTACATAGGAATTACTAACTAATCATCATAGAGGGGATGTGCTTGGGAAGGAACCAGCTCTGGATTTCTGTGTGTGAATAATGGCATGGAAAGCCCAGAGGATGTGCTGGGCTTGTGGAATAGCACCGAGCACCCAGGCTGCACAACTGTGGAGTAAATAATCCATATCTGMCTTTTGATTGTGTCATCATTGGCGTGTTGCACTCCATTCTCTGCCACAAAAGGGAATATTTTGCAGCATTGGTGGGAAGTGGTGTTCTCTAAGTATGGAAGCAGTTCCCCTTGTTTTGTGAGGGCATTTTCCACTGGCTAAACCCCATCTGCAACAGGTTGTGATTCACGYTGGCCTCTAAGGCATGGATGTAACTCCTGTTGACAGCTGATGTAGCTGCAAGGGTTTGCTTCAAGGTGAAAGAGGCAGGACACTTGAGCTGAAAGCACTTTAAGATAATTTAGTCGCTTTGGGTCAAAGAATTTCAATTTCCAGGAAGATTTTAAGGAAGATTTTTGTTTGGTATGGCGCATGGCCTTCATTCTGCAATTGAGGCTGTAGATGAATGCAGAAATTGCTGGAAAATTTACATGAATTCACARTGGGTAACAGGTTATTCCTTTCCTTTAGAAAGATGGAGCTGTCTTCTGGAAAACTTGCAAAGTTTGCTGATGGATCTGCTGTTGTTCAGGTAAAAAAAAATAGTTAAAATTTGTGCAGTTTAAAAATTCCTGTATCTTAAAAGATGTTATTTGGCTGTCAGAGCCTACTATATGTGGGATATAGAGCCTCAAGTGACAATTTTATCTGTAAACAAGCAACAGCTGTATTTTATAGAAAAAAAATTACATTTGAAAAGCAAAAATAGTGACGTGAAGTGTGGATTTATGTGGTGGTTTTCTGAAAAGGGTAATTCTTACAAATTATTGGCTTGTGAATAAATTTGGAACATTGGGAGTTGTTTTGTTCGCAGGTAACTTCAGTTTATCTTTTTTTCTTAACCCAGCTAGGTGACACAGCAGTAATGGTCACAGCAGTCAGCAAAACCAAGCCCTCTCCCTCTCAGTTTATGCCATTAGTGGTAAGTACTAATGAYAGAATTAGTTTTGTGCTAGTCACTGGTCACCTTAGCAGTAATAATCCTAAAACAGTAGTGTTCAGGATGCTGGAAAGAGTGAGGAATTCACACATTAGATGACAGACCCTGAACTTCAGAATTGCAGCYGATGATAAAATGTCTAGATGTCCATGGTCCCTCTGTGGATGAGGGATGAGCCCTGGATGTTTTCTGCTTTGGCTTAAGTAAGGCTTTTCTCAAAACTCTAGAGAACAACATCCAAGCACAGGTGTTATAGTTTGGTTGCATGGAAAACTGGTGAGGCTCAGAGGGCTGTGATTATGAAGGGTGGGTTGGAACTGGATGATCCCTAGGGTCCCTTGTGTTTCAGTGGCTATGCAGTAAATAATCAGTTATTATTAAAGATCCTGAATTGTCTCTGWAAGGTTGACTACCGTCAGAAAGCTGCTGCAGCAGGAAGAATTCCTACAAACTATCTGAGAAGAGAGCTTGGTTCCACTGATAAAGAAATTCTTACAAGCAGAGTAATAGGTAGACTGAAACACTTTATTTATAATGTTTTTTTTTAAATTTTGTCATTTCCTCCTGGGTATCTGAAAARACAGTCCTTTATAACTGCTGTTTGCAGAGCTGATAGTTTTTAGTAATGTTAGAAAACAAACTTGTAATTTATTGTTTATCAATGTGATTGAAATTTTAAAGTTATTTATGTCATGCTAAATATATTTGTTTAAAAATTTGTTTTGAATGTTTCTCGTGGGGCTATTGCAAGACAAACTGAATATTAACTACTGAAAACCAGCTTCTTCTTAGAGTTGAATTATTTCTTTTGCAGATCGGTCAATCAGACCACTCTTTCCAGCAGGCTACTTTTATGATACGCAGGTAGGTCATGCTACCTTCAAAATGGAAAACTGGGATATGGCCAATGAAAATTTCTTTATACAGGCCCTGGTTTAAGAAAAGCTCTTTTTTCTTAACATCAAGGAGGAGTTTGCACTTTACAAACCAGTCAAATWGTGTAAGGCTGCTTTTTAATTTGTCATCTCCTTGTCTTAAATTATTTTTATTACATCCTAATTTACAAATATTGTCAAGAACAGATAAAGAGGCTAATAGCAAATGCTTTATATATGTTATGATAAAATATTATCCATTTGTGGGGTGGGTTTTGTCAGCTTTCTACTTTAAACATGTGGAAAAATGTCCACGTGTAGTATAGTATAGGCTTGTGTAGATACATGGAATGTGAGAGGTTTTTTAGTGTTCTTAGCGTTGTATTGACAGCTAATAAAAATGTATAGGTCAAAATTATTCATTGTCTTTTATCTTATGCCAGATCCTTTGTAATCTTTTAGCAGTAGATGGTGTCAATGATCCTGATATTCTGGCAATTAATGGAGGTAAGAGGRCTGTGAGAAACTACTGCTTCTGTGAGATTTAATAGGATTGATTTTTTTTTCTTTCTAATCCAGATTATTTTCTTCATTTCAGCTTCTGCAGCMCTGGCATTGTCTGATATCCCCTGGAATGGTCCAATTGGTAAGTAAACATTTTGAAATTATGGGTAATTTTAGTGTAATGGAAGATTTAGACCACAGTTGGTGCTTTGCTTTTTTAACAACAAGCTGAATCTAAATACTGAATTTTAAGCACTGGAAATAATTTTGCAATTCATAGGATTATTGCACTTCAAAGGATTTTTTTTCTGGACTAAATACATTGCTGGGAGGAATTACAATCCAGAAATAGTGTACTATARAGACCAATAAATTAATATTTTGTAAGAGAATCTTATCCTTGAAAAGCATTGTTTGGAAAATAGCTGGTTCAGAATATTTTCCTACAGGAATTCAAAAAGAGATTTATTTCATTGTGAATATTTTCTGAGAAATGATCTAGCCAGGAACAAACGTTTAACTGTATTTTCCTTTCAATTGCAGTACAYTCACAATATTATGTGTAATACTACTTGGCATTGTTTGTCCTATCCAGTAATAGTATCCAAAAGAAAAATAGTATASATAATTTTGTCTTCTAGATTTGTTCTTAATGTACAGTTAGCATGCTAGTATTTTAAAATTAATCTGTAGCTTTAATTACTATTTTGAGCTGTATAAATTTCAACGTAAAATGATGTCCTAAATATTTTCCTTATTATTATAGTAAATAACTTTCTGGAGTTTCTTTGCAGGTGCAGTAMGGGTGGGGCTGGTGGATGGAGAGACAGTTATCAACCCAACTCGAAAAGAGATGGCTTCTAGTACTCTAAATTTAGTTGTTGCTGGAGCGCCACAAAGTCAAGTTGGTAAGTACGTTAACTGTTGTCTGTTGAGTGCTTGAAAATCTTTGCAGGTATTTTTCTTATCTTTGAGACATGTATTTTTACACAAGGATAGGAATAAATAACAGTGATAGGTAACATTGGGTTAAGTAAAATAAATTCCATTATATTTATGCAGTTTCGTGTTAATCTGTAATTTTCTCAGTTGGGTTAGATTGCTATTGAAAGTGAAATAGGAATTTATTTAATTTTTAATTTTCCATTGCTAGTTATGTTGGAAGCAACTGCTGAGAATATATTGCAACAAGACTTCTGCCATGCCATCAAAGTGGGGGTGAAGCAGRCCCAGCAGATAATCCAGGGCATTCAGCAGCTGGTGAAAGAGCAGGGTGCTGTCAAGAGAACTGTCCAGAAGTTGTTTATTGCTCCTGAAGAGATCGTGGAGTATGCAAAGAAGTGAGTTCAGAGCAAATAACACAGATGTAGGAATGTTTGTAAATATCAGTCTGGTGCTTTCACCAGACTGATAATTCACTAAGTATTTTTCAAATATTTAGTCCTCAAAAAGACCCCTAATTATAGAAGTGGTTTTGAAGTTGTGTTTTCAAAATTTTTCCTCTTCTCCCCAAAGACTTGCTTATGACAAGATCTATGCAGTGTTCACAGATTCAAGCCATGATAAAGTAAGTAATCAATCATGATATAATTATTTTCTTAATTAATATCACAATGAAACTATAGTAAGATTGAGTTCTTTGAGCTTTTAGCKGTTTAAGCTCCGTCCCTGGAGATGCTTAAGGRAAGACTGGATATGCCGTGGTCTGGTTGACCTCTGATGTTCTCAGAGRTCTTTTCCAGCCTCAGGGTTTCTGTAATACAAGCCTGTCTCCTTTCTTGCATGTATTTGTAATAGWAATAATAAATTATTCTGCAAATTCCTRTCTATGGAATATTTMTATTATGTGGAGGTGGGGACTCACWTTTCACAAGGAGTCACATGAAGAAGATGAGTGCAAATGGGTACAGGTTACTCCTGAGAGGTTCTGATGGGCCCAAGAGCAATGTTCTCCTTRGGAGAAATTATCAGCCACTGGAATGGGTGGATGGATGAATGGATTCCCCATCCTAGCGCACTTCAAAGATTCAGCTGGGCAGTGTGGTGGGCCATCTTGTCTARATTRTGCTTGTGCCAAGAGAGGTTGGACCACACAACCCTTGAGGTTCCTTCTAGCCTGAGATTGATTTTTGAATTTGTGTGACAGTTCTGTTCCTTATTCCTTAAAACTTAACAGATCTTTAAACCAAACACACCCTCAAACCTCTGTTGTTGTTCTTACTTGTAGCGTTAACTGGTTGCAAATCCTGTGTTCTAGATTTCGAGAGATGAGGCAATCAACAAAATAAGGCTTGAAACAGAAGAACAGCTGAAAGGTATTATTTTTTGTTTCCTTAATATTTAGAGAATGCTTGAATGGGGCACTACTTGGAGTTACAGTGTGCTCTTTATTTGAAGTTATTTCAGTAAAAGTTCTGTAAAATTAATTTTCCAACTTCAGATGCAATTTCTTTTTTATACTCAGAAAAATTTCTGGAGGCTGAGCCTTACGAAATCATGGAATCCTTCAATGTGGTTTCAAAGGATATTTTTAGAAATCTTGTTCTAAATGAATATAGAAGGTGGGTGTGTCAAACTCCTACTGATGATATTTCTGTCAGCTGTTAATCCAAGACTATAGTTTAACCGATCTTTTAATTCCTCTTTGTCACTTCAGGTGTGATGGGAGAGATTTGACTTCCCTCAGAGACATTAAATGTGAAGTGAACATGTTCAAAATGCTTCATGGATCAGCCTTATTTCAAAGAGGTCAAACACAGGTAGTGTCATTTAAACATCAGAAATGATAAATGAATTATCAAAAGCTGTAAGATTTCATTTAAATGCCAGGTTTCCTTTTTCTTCACATTTAAATAGTAATAACTAGAAATGGTGTGTAGGTTGGTAAGTACATTGGTTCATAGGGCAATGCTAAATTGTGCACGTCATGAGAAATCTTTTTAAAGGAACTTCATATGAAACCTGAAATAAATAAGGAAATTTTACCAAAAAAAATTTGCAATAGCAAGATGATTTTTTTCTCTTCTTTGCCAAAAGTGTCAGTTGTTGGGTGGATTGAATTAAGATTGTCCTCGGGATTCGGCCTTCTTTATTTTTATAGCTCCTTTGGCTAGAAGACCATCAGCCATTGATCTGAATTATTACACTGACTTTGGGTGGCAGTTGCAAACAGTGATTTATTCCTCAGTGTTGTCCCCTCCCCCTAAAAATAATACCCACTGAAGGTCTTTGTGGGAAACAGGCACAAACATCTGCATCTGGCCCTGTCTCTTAAATGTTTCTTAGGGAGCAAACTGCTCTTGACTCCTACTTAAGAAACATTAAGTTAGTATTTTAAAATGTGATTGCTTGTAAGATTGTATTATCCTTGTGGATTATGAATGACTTTGTGTGATGGAGAAAAAAAAGGTGATAGGTGATGGCATCTCATTTGCTGCTGAACTCATTCTTTTTGATGCTTCATAAACAGTTAGAGTTGTGAAGGTAGAAGTGTTTAAGGGGGGATTATTTTTTTATTTTAACTCATTTTTATTTCAGGTTCTGTGTACAGTTACATTTGACTCTCTGGAATCGAGTGTGAAATCAGATGTTATCTCAACAGCAGTAAGGTATGTATRTCTTGGTGCTTTGGCAGTGGTAGTAGGAGGGTGAGTATTTAAGCACATTTGATAAAACTCCCTTGAACTTTGACACAGATACTTTTTTTAGGACTGAAAATTGTGTAAAATTAGACTTGKAAGTGACCTGATCAAGTGATCATGGCCATTGGTTTGTGTTAAGGTGACATTAATTCCAWAGGTACATGTTTGAAACTGGAGATKATTAAAGTAACATCASTCTGGTTTGTATATTCAAAATATTCRTGTTCCTTTTTTAATGGAGCAGCAAAAATTTAACGTAGGATGTAGCAAGCAGGTCCTTGCACTTTTAATGTTTTATTGCTGAGGGCTAAAGTGAAATTTGTTCCCTTTAAAGCCACAGTTCAGTGATGTCATCCCAGTGTGGGAGTTTTTACATTTTCATGTCTCAGCTTAACTTTTACTGAAGGGTTTTTTTTTTGCCCTGGAAGTGTTTGTCCATATTCTCTAATTTTGGTAACTGTGGGTGATCAGCAAATGTGTTGATTTGTTGGTTTTGGCTGGGTCCATTTGTAAGCATRGCAACAGAATCTTGAATTACCTGTTGTGTGTAAATATGTTTGGTTGCTCCTTTTCTGACACCGTCTTGTTTTTAACAGTGGAATAAAAGATAAAAACTTCATGCTGCATTATGAGGTGAGAGTTTTCCTGTGTCACACCTATCTGCATGATGCTCAGAAAGGCTTCATGTCTTGCTTTTAGAGGCACAGTTGATCACTTCCAAGTATAAATTAACTCTAGATTTGCTAAAATGTATTTATGTTAATTRATGCATGAATGTTTATGAACAGAAGTGCTGGTTTCCTGTAAAGCAGTCGGTAATTTGTAAATTTTCATTTTATATGGCCTTTTTAATGCCATAACATTAGGTGAGCTCCTTCAGAACAGGTTCTTASTGAAAGCAGGATTAACCTGTGCTATTATTTTTAGTAAACTCTATTACTGTGTTCAGCTGATGTGCCACAGCAGTAGTAAATAAATGCTTTTATGTCTTGGMTCTCTCTCAGCCTTTGGAGCTTGCCCAAAGTATTTCCTACAGGCAACAGGCATATCTTGTTCCATTATCTCTGTGACAGCAATAACATTTCTGCTAGGTTGTTTGACARGTTTATTTGGAGGAAGCTTCTTGTGTTGTTTCTTAGCTACCTTGCTACTGYTTTATTCTCCTTTATTCCGTGCTAGTAAATATTTGCTAAACATTACCTAAACTGGTCCTGGTTTGCAAACCAAGTGGCTGGTAGCAGTTATGTGGTGGTTTGATTATTTTATTTTTAATTTATTTTTACCTTGAGATGCACCAAAACTTCAAAGGKTTTTTTTTTCCTAAGTGTGTGTTTTAAAATGGAAAAGAAATGCAGGTTAATTTTCTGTGTACGTATTTTTGCTTCATAGTTTCCACCTTATGCAACCAATGAGATTGGCAAAGTTACTGGGATGAACAGAAGAGAGCTTGGACATGGTAAGTCCAGACTAGAGAAATGCCATGCTGCAAGTTTCAATATTTTATCTGATTTGTATTTATGGATCACTTTGTGGTTGCTTTGTTTTTTCTTTTGAACAGGTGCACTGGCAGAACGAGCTTTGAAACCAGTTATTCCCCAGGATTTCCCATTCACRATCCGAGTTACTTCTGAAGTCTTAGAATCAAATGGTATTGGGATTTTCTTGTTTTTAACCTAGTGCTAGAAACTAAATTTGGTTATTAAAAAGCTTAGGTTTGACAAACTTGACTTTTAGGCATGTTAAATTATATTTCAGTTTAAATGTTCTTAGTAACRATTACCTGAAATATTTAAAATTTAAAATAAAAAGCATGTATATGGCGTGAGCAATGTCTCTTCCTTGGTTTAATAAAATGGAGCATTTTTATGTCATAGATTGATGAAAATAACTCAGCTTTTATTGAGACCCATTTTTGTGTTTAATCCCTTTTTTTTTTTCCTGTGTTTCAACTCCAGGGTCCTCTTCAATGGCTTCTGCRTGTGGTGGAAGTTTGGCCTTAATGGATGCAGGTACAAAACATGGCACTTCTAAGGATAAACACATGTGATAACATGTTACTGGCTCTGGAAATGATCAGAAGCTTCAAAAAAGAAGTTTTCTTGCTCTTACTCTTAGGAGTTCCAGTATCGAATGCAGTGGCAGGTGTAGCCATAGGTCTCATCACCAAGTGCAGTCAGGGAAAAGGGGATATMGAGGACTATCGTTTGCTGACAGACATCCTGGTGAGTGTTCCTCACATTGTTRTTGTTGCTTCATGCTGAAAAATGCCTCTTTTGGCCCTCTTTTGTAACATTGTACCAGTTAATTCTGGAACGTCACTCCTGGAAAAATTAGTTGTACCTTCTCTCTTTTAGCTCCCCAATTCCTCCCTTATTTTGAAAAAAAWTTATGAAATGTCCAATCATGTTTCTTATTTTTTGTGTTATTAGTTATTTCAGCATTCATAGGCTTTCTCCTTCCAATCAATTTTGTTTTTTCTCATGGAGGGAAAATATTAATAGTTCTTGAATAATTTACTTAAAGACAGAACATATTGGGTGGAGAATCAGCACTTGAAAGAGTGGCTGGGGAGGATAATGTGCAGCCACCAACAACACAAAATCAGCAGTGGATCAGAAACTTGTCCACAAAAGCCCTTGATTTCTAAGGAGAGAAAGGGACACTGTTAATGCTGAACAGCAAAATAAGGCTGAAGAAAACTTGGAAGTTTTAAGAGTAATTCTTCTGTACTTCAAGTRTGGTGGGACCTGGCACTAGGATAAATGACTCCAACTTGGTTTTCTCTCTCTGTGCTGGCAGGGAATTGAAGATTACTACGGAGATATGGATTTCAAGATGGCAGGCACTAATAAAGGGATAACAGCACTGCAGGTATTGTAACATTATATCTTCCTCAAGTGAAACTCTCAGAGAGCATTAGAAAAGCTTTACTGACATTGATGTCACTTTCTTCTGTTCCTGTCAGGTTGATCTGAAGCTGCCAGGAATACCAATAAAAATTGTGGTGGAAGCTATTCAACAAGCTACAGGTAGGTCCTGTATTTGCATAGCAAATGCAAATCCATAGTAAAATGGATTTGCACTCATTTTATCATACTGCATGATAAATGGTGCTAAGTTCTATGAAACTAAATAATAAACTATTCATTTTTTTGTTCTTATTGGGGAAAAAACAAGCTTCTATCTTCATAAAATGGGTTTGGCATAATAAATAAGCTCCAAACTAACTTTAAAGTGACTTCAAACATTGCATGATTTGGCCTAACACATGTTACATTACTTTGTTTAAATCCAACAGGGTCATGTTATGAAAATAACAGCAAATTTTTTCTCATTTCCCATAAATTCTGCTATATTTATTAGTGAAACTTGCTGCCATCTGTATTCTGACATGTGCAGATAAAATATTCTTGAAGCACATGAGAAAATGAAGCTACATGGTTTAATAAGGATTTAATTAGTTGGAAAACTTTCAGCTTGTCATTCTCCAGTTAAGCAGGAGACAGGTTTTGATGAAGGATCTTTTTCTACTTTATAGGAAGAACTATATCAATTTATTTTATATAAAATTACTGACTTTTTTCCCTTCTTTGCTTCCCATCCCTTTTAGCTGCAAAGAGGGAGATTTTACAAATTATGAATCAAACACTGGCAAAACCCAGACCTAACAGAAAAGAAAGTGGACCAGTTGTAGGTAATGTAATTGTTGGAGTTCAAAGCTTTTATAATTACCTTTTTAATAATAAACTTTTGCTTGAAACAGCTTTTTTTTAATTGTTACATGTTTTTGCCCCTGCCCCATGKGGTTATTTTTAATTTGTGGAGGGATTTTCATTATTTGGGGGATTTTTATTGCAATGTGGGGCAGCAGTGTCCTATTCCATTGTACACCAGAAAACAGAATCTAAGTGAAGTTTTGTGCTACTCTCACAAAATAGAATTGATACAGATGTCAGTATCAGTATGGTTTAAGGTAATTTGCAGTCATCAAAGTTACTCTGTGTCTTCATTTATTTCAGTTCTTACCTGTAATTACACCCACATCAGCAAATAACACTGGTAGCTGTAAAAGATGAAAAGCTAAAGGAATGTGCCTTTTCTTGCGATAGCTTTCAAGATGATTATATTTAGCATTTCAAACGATTTTTAAATGTTCTTTCAGAAACTATCCACGTTCCATTATCAAAAAGATTAAGATTCGTTGGTCCGGGGGCTTATAATTTGAAAAAACTTCAAGCACAGACCGGTGAGACATTCTTGATTCCTATGATGATTTATCCTAATGTGTTTCCCTTTGCTTCAGATTTGTATATTGAGCTGTTTCAATGCTCAGTAAAAATGAAAAAATACTGTTATCTGTAGAATACCAGATGTAGATGTTCTGCTTTGGACCTGAAACCCTTATGGTAAACTTGATTARTGCTTCTAAGGGGATTGGGGTGGAGAAAAGGAGGAAAACTCATATTTCCCTTAGGTTGCAAGCCTGCATGGTCTGGCCACAAAACTACTCYAGAAGGGCTGAGAATTTTACCATTCTATCTCCAAAGCACTTTGAGTTTCATCAGCTATTAATGCAAGTTTTATTTAAAATCTCTGGGAAATTGATTCAGAACCCTCAAAATTTATTCAGGATTTTTTCCCCTGCCTTTAAAAGATTATAAAAATAATTCTGTGTTCTTTTATGGCCCCCAAGTTTATCCAGGTATTTGTAAGGAGATGGTGGCCATGCAATTTCATGTAAAGCTGAACAAGATTAAATAATGATTAGAAACCTCAAGTCTCAATGAGTCTGTGCAAAATCATTCTGCTCTGTGCAAGTCTTTACTGAATGTGACTTTTTGGCAATGTGCACCTAAATGCTCTCCTAAATCCCCATTTTAAGGTGTGACTGTAAGTCAGCTGGATGAAGAGACATACTCTGTGTTTGCTCCCACGCCAGGGGCAATGCACGAAGCTAGAGAATTTATTGGAGAAATCTGCAAAGATGATGTAAGGACAGACTTCTGGTTTTAACTTTTTCACTCGGTTTCTGTGAATTTGTCTTACTGTTTGCTTTTTTTTTTTCTTCTACAGCAAGAAGTTAATTTGGAATTTGGGGCAGTTTATACAGCCACAATAACTGAAATAAGGTATAAAAACTGATTTGGAGTGGAAATTTATTTATTTACATAGATGTATTCCTGATATATAAATATGATGTAAAACAATAATTGATTTTTAAGGGTGCCAAACTTATGCTGGGGATATTGACACATGCATCACTCCTGATACTTTTCCTTTTTCGTTCCTGATTTATTTTGTAAATACTTTGTTTCCTAATAAAGCTGTTTATTTTTGCTACTTGTTTGGTTTTTTGAATGTCTCTAAATTATAAAAMTTAAGGCGTTTCTCATCTTTGGATCTGAAAGAGGTAGCATGAATTTGCTTTTCACTCTAACCCAAGACTTGTCTTGTAAAAATTATTTTTTGGATGGTACCTATTGCTGAATTATACTGCCCTGAAATAAGAACTTCTGATYCACTTCCCATTAAGAAAAAAATGACCAGGCATGTTATGGTTGATAAAAGATTTTTTTTAAAAGGGATGAGTAAAATTTTATTCATGAGAAGTTTACTAATGTTTGCTTTGGGGACCATATGCAGAGTGAAACACAAACTTTTCTTCATGCACTTAGAAATAACTGCTGTTTTCTGCTGCAGAGATTCTGGAGTGATGGTAAAACTGTACCCAAACATGACCCCAGTATTACTTCATAATTCTCAGCTGGATCAAAGAAAGGTAATCCATCATTAAACAGGTATAAAATGGGCAATTTTATTTACTTTTAACCAGTTGTCATGTCTGTAACACACTGTTGTCCCACAGTCCATTTCCTGGTTAAAAGTTGTTAATTAGCAGCACCTCTTTGTTTAATTATGTCTGCCCTGTRCTTAACAATCATGTGGCTGCTGCAGTCCCTTTTACACCAAGGCCTTTAGCTCTGCAATACCCTTTTCTATGTAATATTCAGAAACCTATTGTTCTTAAGGTAGTGCTGGGCCCCTCTGATTGAAGTGTAGTGTGAAGAATCCTTGAAAGAAGGGATTTTTATAACTAACACTGATAAATTTATTTCTGAAAAACACTGTGTTCTAGATTAAACATCCTAGTGCCCTGGGATTAGAAGTTGGACAAGAAATTCAGGTAATTGCTTTTTGAACTTTAAAATGCTAATAAAATGCTGTTCATATTTTAAAATTATATTTTTTTTCTAATTTTTTATGTAATGTTTATGGAGAATGTATTTTCCCATATTGGATTCCCTTTCTGTGATKATTAAAGGCCTGCTCATTCAAATTAAATTTATTTAGTGTCATAYTCTTGCTATTTAGGCACCACATTATGTGATAGCAATGTAGGCTAAATGATATGTATTTGTGGGTTTTCTAGCATCAAACTGATAAAACCAATCCCCCACCTCTTAAGGAAAAATGCTATTTCCAGCTCTTTAAGTCTGTCAATGTGAAAGTGCTTTGTGTTGTTAACAGGTTAAATACTTTGGCCGTGATCCCACTGATGGCAGAATGAGGCTTTCACGTAAAATTCTCCARTCCCCAGCCACCACCACCCTGAAAACCCTGACTGACAAAAACAGCATTGTCCTGGGAGGGGCTGTTCCACAGACATCTACGTCATCCCAGTGACAGGTAAGGCCAGAGGAGCAGCTTCAGCTGACTCAGTACTGCATTTTACAGCTCTTGTGAAGAATTGTGTCAGTCTGGGTTTATACTGAGCAGTTACCTCTCAGTGCTGTGCAGGTACTGCTTGCCATCTGTGTTGAAGCTTATTGGGAGTTAATAACTGGCCCTTCACGTGCTGTAGTTGTAGAGAGCTTGATATTGTAAAATTGGTTCAAATTCCTTGACAGTCTCAGGCATTCTGGATAGCCCACTCTGTCCAAAGCAAACTTATTTGTTTATCTACAATATCCTTTTTCTCTACCTTTTAAAGAAAAAAAAAACAGGACATTGGAAGAGAAGGAAAAATAAGCTGCTTTCTTGACTTAAGTCAGTAATGATTCAGTCAGTTAATAAAATGGCCAAAGCTCTTCCTTAGAAGTAGTTTTGCAATATGTATTTGACTTTCAGTAGGCTTATGCCTCAACTTTTCCCAAAACTTATGCAGATGTTCTTGTTCTTAGAAAGTTGCTTGAACAGGAAGGCATCTGACCTTAAAATCAGGAGCAGTTACACAGCAAGACTGGCAAATGAAAAGGCACAGTGCACCAGTGGTAACTGAGGGCAATCTTCTAGGCATGATTGACAGCACTACAAGAGGGGAAAATTCACTGAAGAAATCTTGGTTTTAAGAAATGTTTMTTTAATTTCATACCTTGGAAAAATGAGTTGGTTACAGAGTATTTTCTCTTTTTCAGGTACAAAGGTGTTYGTGGAAATCAAAGTGACCTTTACTAGCAATCTACATGTTCTTGCAAGAATCTGCAGGTGGATGGTAGTGAATCATATTTATAAAATAGACACTATTTACGCTTAAAGGTGATGTAGAACTTCGGAGCCTTTAAATATATTAAAAACTTCAAAATAAAAACAGAAACAAGCAATGCCCTTGTCTTGTGTAACAAGGCTGAGATGAGAATRTGAGAACATGGAGTTCTATAGACTGAGAAGATGATATTTCAGTGCTTAAGATTCRTCTCATTATCAACTCAAAACTGAATTTGAGAAGCAAGAATTGAATAACKTTTGTGGGAGAAGGAATTATCCTTTGCACTTGGTTAAGAGGTACATTTGGCCMAAGTTTTACTGACTTTGTGTACAAGTGYTCAAGACTGAAATGYTGAGCAAGACATAAAGAATTGGAAGTATCATCTTTACWTCTATCACTCTCAAAAGCAGAACTTGGCTGAAACATCACCCCTTATCTGGGTTCATTGGCACTAACTTTTAAAATATGTAATTAAAACATTACAATTAAAATACTTTTTTTTTTTTTTGAATGAACAATTGATGCAATAAATCCCTAAAATACTCTCATTAAGAGTGTCCTCATCCCTCTGTTAATTATGTTGCCTCAGTAAGTTCACTGATCTCTTTTAGAATTCAAAACATTTCCCAGGGGCTCACGAGAGCTACTCATTTTTCTACTGTGAGGTACCTTTGAAAATCAAAGAGTGTCCTTCTAATGTTCATCAATTTGTGTGCAGAACTAATAAGAAAAGCAACTTCCCACCTGATGGCAAGTGGGCTCTGAACCTCCTGAAAGAAAAAGCAAAGCACTGGGGAGAGGAGAAATGTGAATGTACAGTAAAAAGTACTCCCTTTTTTATTCTAAGTTAAAGTATTAAAGAAAAAAGAAATTACTGGTATGCTGCCCTGTAGTTGTCTCTGTCTTTCGTCATGTAAGATTGAAAAATTGAAGAAAGTTGGAAAGATTTGAACGATTTCCTTGGCAGTCTTTTCCTTCACTCTGAAGGCTGTCTTATTTCTTAGGAAGAATTCAGATGTCATTTCTTACTGTGATAGTTGACTGATCCATTGTTGTTACATATGAATAGTGTTAATAAAATTTTGTAGATCAATGTTAAAGTCCCTGAACAGAAGCTTAGATGTTTCTGTTTCTGGTGACTCTTCTCAGAAATGGACTTTCCTAACCTAAATGGTTTTCCAAGATTTATCTCTCTTAATTGTACAGTAATTTCTGTGAGGCTACCTTGTGGTCCTGGCCTYAGTAAAGCAGCTACTGCAGTGCTGGGGCATTGTCTGTTTGCTAAATGATAAAGGAGGAGAATGACTTTAATGTTGCTGTGGCAGAACCTGTACAGTCAGCCTGACTTTCTGCATCTGGAAYAAGCTTTAGGCCCTGTGGGAAGGGGCGGGGGAAGAACACACTTGGGAACTGTCTGGGAGGAGCAGAAAGCAGCTGCTCTTACCTGGGGAGAGAAGCTCAATGGGAGCCAAGAGTTGAGTAAGCGTGTGCTGGTCTGACCCTGCAGGGAAGGACATCCTGGGCTCTCCAAGAGCCGGCAGTGGGGCGGTGGCAGGAGGCACTTGGCTCTCWGGTGGGATCAGCTATGATCAGAAAGCAGGTGGGTCTGTAGTGCTTGAGGACAAACTCAGTCCTGCAGCAGCTGGTTTCTCATGTTTGAAATAGTGATTTATTTTAAATTCTTTTTATTGCGTGACATAAGCTTCTGTTATGACCTGTCTTGAGTGGAGCCATTGAAAGGAATTGCCTTGGAGAGTGAAGCTGGGCAGTTGCAGCAGGTCAAGAGGGCCTTTATTTGACAAGTCTGAAGTTTTCATGCAGGTGCAGAGCTGGGGTATCTCTAAATGCCAGCAATAAATAGTGCTATCATAAAAGTGTAAGAGCTGGTCTAATTGTACTTGTGGGATTATATGCCAGGGGGAATGATAATTTTACTCCAAGAAATTTTAAGTTATTTAGGAATTGTCTGTCTTGCTTTGGAAAACAAAAAAAAAAAGGAGCACTATGCTGCTCCTGTTGTGACTCTTGTGAATTGCTCTGTCTGCTGTCTACCCTAATGAAATCCTTGGTTTTGATGAAGAACAGAGAATTCTCAACATTGATAACTTAGTGACGGTAACAGGGAGGGATGAGCTGCYGGCAGGTGCAACACCACCATGGAAAACTTCACTTTGCTTTCTGTGCATCTTAGAGAGCAGAGATTCGGATGCATTCCTGGTCTTAGCCTGGGTTTAAATCCAGTCTATAAGATTTGTTGGGGCAAGTATTGCATGTCTTATCCAGGCAAAGCCCCCAGAGCTGATTTGCTCATTGTGGGTACAGATGGCAGGGTCACACTGGGCTTCACAACCCCCCAGATGCTGTTTAGGGAAAAGAGAAGCCCCATTTCTGAGTGAATGCAATCCTGGTATGTTCTGGAGTGATATTTTTCCMCAGAGGTCATTGAGTTTATGCCTGGAGAGATTATGGATTTATTTCACAGCTTAAGCACAAGAAATAATATTTTGTGCCAATTCTAATTCACATACCTCCTTTCTGTAACTCTTCACCATAAGAATTGCCTCCAAAATACTCTGCTGTCATTTCTTGGTGTTATATATAGCGCAAGAAGTGCTGCATTTAATCATGAGTAGAAATCATGCTTTTATTTTCGTGCATTTGATTTGAAGAGCTAAAAAGCCTGCATAGAAGTCATGCAGAGGGGAGAGGGAGTTCATGAGTCCTGAGGCAGAAATACGCTGTGGCCATTGGGGGTTGTGTTTCTTGATGTGTGCTTGCTTTTTACGGAGCTTTCTGTAAGGTAGAAATATGCTCTGTGTRTAAAACCTTGAGAGGAAAGGCCACTAAAACATAGCAGGGAAAGTTTTTGTGTGGAACCTGACTGTAAACTAGTTCATGTGACTCTCAATCCAGGGTTTTTGAAACGATTCTTAACGTGGTCTTTTTATAGTACTGAGTCACTTATCCATAATGATGCACGTCCCAAAGTGTGCTCATATACAGCTAAATATAAGTGTATATGATARTTCTCAGAGGTGTATCTTGTATTTTCTTGGTGACTCTATGGTGAATCTTAGAGGCCTGTTACAATGAATGTCAGAGCTAAAGCTGAGACTTGAATGTTACTTAGATGCTACTTTTCTGTATACAGAATGTGCAACTTTTCCATGCCTTAGAAAAACATAGTTACTCAGAGTGGCATATTTTGTTGGGAACTTTTTCTTTCCCTTCCTCGGRAACGACACTGAACTTAGAGCAGAGAAATGCCAGTCGTGTAAATAAGAGTCATACSGGTGTAACTGCTTTCACCGTGAGGCAAGAGCCAGGAAAGTCTGGCTTTGTCTGGGAATGAGGCACACCCTGGCCGCAGGGGCACTTGCCCTCGCATCTCCTTCCCCTTCAGAGCCTCARAAATAGGGTTTGGAGACACTTTCAAGCTTCCTCTTGTCCCCCGTTCCACGCTGTTTCACACAGCTTGACTCCTTGAACGCTTTTGTATCCGTTTTTACTATTTCCACGCAAACACGGAGATGTAATTATTTTTTTTTATTTGTAGTACAGAGGAAACGTGTAGCTGGTGTTTAGTGTGGAAAACTGAAGATTTACAGATTCTAGATGCTTGGCCAGTGGTCTGTCTTAAATTGTACACKGTGTGTAAGGGCTAATTAGGCACGTTTCTCTCCTTTCTGAGGCTTCAACTTAAGTTTTCGAGCCTTCTTTGGAGATGTACAAAGCATGCAGAGATAGTGTGTTAGTGTGGCTATTGCTAAAAGGAGATGCCGCTCACTAACCTTTCTGCTGTTTTGTGATGCAAGGGACACCTTTTCTTTCTAAAAGTTCAAACTCTGTGTTGCGTGCGCTGTTTAGATTKACCCTGGCCGGGGTGTGGAGCGCGCCCATCAGTTGGTGTGACGGTGGTGGGTGGCACCTCTTGTGGCGTGAGGGGGGGAAGGCGTGTGCTTCGTCAGTAGTGGCATCAGCTTTTAGACTTTAAAAATAAAAACAACCCCAAAACAAATAAATAAATTTAAGGTTTTTTCGGAAGGACATGTGCGCCATTTCCCCCTATAGCCGCTTTGGGCGTTATAAAGCGACGATCTGCCCACGCACCCCTCCTTGTGAGGGCCGCAGCCATTTTGTTCCCGCCTCCCCGTTCCCGCCTCGGCGCCGCCCGGGGCCGTGAGGGAGCGCGCGCGGGCCCCGCCCCTGAGGCCGCCGTCTCGTCGGCGGCGCGGCAGCAGCGGGCGGCCGCCGTAGCCCCTGCGAGGGGAGCCCGTGCCCGGGCGGGGAGGAAGAGAAAGGCGGCCCGAGCCGGGTTACAAGATGGCGGCGGCGCTGCTGTGGTAGCTGCTGAGGCGGAGCGGCGCCAGCGAGGCCCGGGCCGGGCGCGGCGGCGCTGACTCGCCATGGGAAGCGGCGCGTTAAAGGCCCCGCGGTGCCCCTGAGCGGCCCGGTGGCCCCGCTTTCTCCCCGCCGCCCTCGCTCCATCGCCCCCGCGGAGGCGGAGCGGGCCCGGCGCTGCACCATGTCGGACACCCGCCGGCGGGTGAAGGTCTACACGCTCAACGAGGATCGGCAATGGGACGACAGGGGCACCGGGCACGTCTCCTCCAGCTACGTGGAGCGGCTGAAGGGGATGTCGCTGCTGGTGCGCGCCGAGTCGGACGGTGAGAGCGTGGCCGGGACTGCCCGGGCCGCTTCCCCTCGACCCCCGCCCGGCTCCGGGCCMCGCCAGCCGGGGCTGCCACCCACCACCGCCGGGATCGGCTGATGGCGTCTTCCCTTGGGAGACTCCAGAGGATTATTGTTATTATTATATTTCTCCCCTTCTTTTCTTTCCTTCCCTTACCTTGCGGCTCCGCACGAAGTTTCTTTACCCCCACRAGCCACAGCAGTGTTTGATATCGTGGCCCGAGACTTCGCCCCTCACAGTTCATAGAATTACGGAAAATGCTGAGCTGGAAGGAACCCATCAGAATCATCTAAGGCCAGCTCCTGGCCCTGCACAGGACRCCCCAATAGTCACATCCTGTGCATCCCTGGGAGCGTTGTCCAAACACTCCTGGAGGTCTGGCAACCTTGGGGCTGTGACCATTCCCTGGGGAGCCTGTTCAGTGCCCGATCAGGCTTTGGGGGAAGAACCTTTTCCTGAGATCCATCCTAAACCTCCCCTGACTTAGAGGGCTAATGAAATTACCCCAGCCAGCTACAGCTCCCCAGCCTGAACAGAGCTGAAGTTGTGACGCGTGACGACATTTTGTTCACTTTCAGTGCAATATGCTTTGCTTTTGAGGTGCTCTTTTCTTAACGTTCTTGCTCCTGTAAAAAGTTGTTTGTTGCTCTTTTTCCCCCCAGGAATTCAGTGGTTGTGTTCGAGTCGGGTGGCATCCTCGTGTTTTATTGCACTTTAAAGTCATCTTAAAGGGTATTTTTTAGGAGGGGGAGGCACGTGCTCTCCACTTKGTCAGCCGACAGGTGCTAATGTGCTAAATAAACCACCTAAGACTGRTATAAATTGCTCGGGAGCTGTTGCCAGGAGACATAGACTACTTGCATACACAAGATAAAGTCCCTGCGTTTATAGTAGCTGGGTGATTCACTTCTGAAGGGCAGTTGAAGGGAATAAAAGCAAGTGGCCCACGTGGCTTCTCTGKGCAAAAACATTTTTATGCTAGGTAGCATGTTATGCTGAAATTTCTATGGGTGGCCTAAAAGACCACAGAACATTCTGGTTCTTCTACCAGATTTTGGGAGAAAAGAGTGCTACAGTAGATTTTGGACTAAATTAGAAGAGAAAAATGCATTTTAATAGGGACATTTCTGTTGAATTTTGTCTTACCTGGCTTATTTTAGGAAATTATATTTAAAGGAGGCGGTTCTTGTGGATTTTCTGGAAGATTTGGATTAAGCTGAGCGTCTGCTGGCTGGCACGTGGGCAGTGGTGTGAGATGTGTGGAGATGTTTGTTTTGTTGAATTCAGTAAATCTCTCTTCATACCTTTTTCAGGTTCACTACTATTAGAATCGAAGATAAATCCAAATACTGCATATCAAAAACAGCAGGCAAGTATTATTGCTAGGCTTTACTGTTTCTGGTTGCCAAAGAATTGTTTTGTGCTTGGAGGAGAAAAGGAAAAGCGGGACGACTTGGAATTGTTGATGGTGTTTTTTATAGAGGTGAAAGACTTGCTTAGAAGCATGTGGGTCTTCTAGGAAAAAAAAACATTCTGGACTTTAGGCTTTGAAGATAATTATGTAATTTGAATAAATATTGAAATCATTACAGGAAAGATAGTTGAAAACATTTGTGYCACTTTTGTCTCCCATCTCAGGCCATCTGAAATAATTGTAGAATTAAGAGGGCAAAACTTTTGCCACCTCTGTTGAAGTGTATTTATTTTCATCATGAGTTCTTTTTTTTGGAAATAACAAAGGAATTTGTCTTTATGTGACTTCTTTGTTGTTGCTGTTTAATTTTTATTTTAAGCCCTGAGAACTGCTGTCCTAGGTAAGGCCACAAGCTGTGGTGGGAGTTACCTTTCCTAGGGGTCAATCTCCTGCCAAACAAAGAAGTAAAACAGTTGGGAGCTGTGTTAATAGGTTATTTTTGTTTCATCCATTRAAAAAATCAGCTTACTGAATCTTCTCTGCTTTTATTACTTTTATTGTTTTCCCCTTTTCAGCATTAATTTTTGATGTCTCTGCCTGCATTGTTCTTGTGGGTTTTCTGGAGTTTTTTCTGTCTGTTCCTTTCTTGTACAGTAGAGTCTCTGTTTCTTTCATTCAGTGTTTGATACTGTTTTTTATCGTTATGGTATCCAGAAGTGTTTCAGTACTAGAAAACAGTAATTTTGTTCTTCCTTTAAGGATTTTGTTATAGTGACAAGTTACAGTATGAGAATTTGAGAAAGAGACTTTGTTATCTCTTGAGCATTGGTTGTCTCACTTTAGGTTAGGAATGAGGTGGAGTCTTGGCCTAATCTTTCTAGAAGGCTGATTGCTGTGGTTTCTGCTTCTCACTTKTTAGAGATTGGTGGTTGTGGGCTTTCCTTGGGTGGGCCATGCTGAGGAAGAAGCTCTGCAGAGCTCCAGAAGCCAAGAGTCTTGRACTGCTTCCTGTTTATTGGAGGAAACCTATACATAGTGAAATGCAAACACAGATTATATTGTTGTAAACTTTAAAAATGCTTCCTTTCACACCCTGTTTCCTGCAAGTACAACTAATTAGTTGTAGGCCTTTTTACTGAATTGGTGGCAAAGTTTCAAGTGACTTGGGTAGCTTTTGTTGCCATTTWTCTTGTGGAAAGGGTAGATCATAGTTCAGAAAAATTTAAGCTGAGGTTTATTTTGGCTGGCTTTTATTTCTGATACTAATGCTTTTGTGTCCTTGTGGCAGAAGGCCTTGAATTGCTGTTCTCTCTTTAAGGTTTGTGTAACCTCGTGCAGCTTTTAGTTGACACAGGGCAGTGTCCTCAAGTTGGTCGTCTTGGATTTGGGGAAAGCCTCAGGGTGCTGCAGCTTGATGGTAAAGAAACATGCCCTTCTGCACATCTTTGTGTAAATGACTTGAGTGGACTTAGAGGGTACTTAACGCTTAACTGTGGTTTGCATAACAGCATCCTGTGAAAAAAGGAAACTGAGCACGGATTTTTTGGTGCTGCACATCAGTCAGGGACTTCCAGTATTACACTRTTAGTGCCAAGTCGTGCTATAACTACTGACTAACCCCAAACCGGACTGGCCTGTTACCTGCCTGTTGCAGTCGTGTTTGTGGTTCCTGGGTAATTCATTCTGTCCAGGTATTAGGCACACTGTCATCACGACTGCGTTCTCAAGGGAAATAGGGCTTGTTTTGGACATAAGTGCCAAGGTGCTCAGCATACAATGTAAAATTAGCTCTAATTAGATGAATACAAAGAACATGCAAAGAGCCTGAAGAGCTTTAGATCCCCCTGGATTTTGGGCCATAGGCTTTGAGAGTTACACACCTCTGCWGGCTACCCCACATTAGCCAGAGGGCAAGGTCATATTCRTTCTGGAAGTGCTTTCAGGAGCAGWTTTAAAAGGTGGCACCACACCCTTTTGTTGTTTCAGCCTCTGCTCGAAGTTAGCATTCCCTGGCAGAACTGGCAGATAAGCATGTCTATGGCTGAAAGATGTTGAATTGCTACAGAAATCCTTACTGGTAATGCTGTCTTCTGGTGTTACCTTTCCTTTAGGTATGCTCTGTTTGCAGCACTGAGATGAGGAACATGTGCAAATCCTGTCTTTTGCCCAGAGTTGCCATCACTCCTGTGACAACAGAGCGCTTTGCTCGAGGCAGAATCAGTTCCTTGCGGCCAGGATTTAACACATTTGCAGGGGTGCTGTTAAAGCCAGCCTGAGTGGTTGCCAGAGGCCTTCTTCACTCCTATTTCATGCCAGCAGGAATGTTCACTGTGTGGCAGGTTAGRTGTAGAACTGAGTCCGTTGAAACATGTCTTCCTGCTGGGTTTATTTTATCAGTTGCCCCATCTGCTTCCCTGTGCAGCACATTGGTGCTGGCGTCGGGACATGGTGCGGTGCAGGAACACAGGTGCAGTACTGTGTAAACCAGTACCAGCAGTGGAGAGGGGTTTGAACTGCTCTGAGTTTCAAGTTTTGTTCAGAATTAATATTTTCTTAGTTTTTTTTATGGTGTTTGAGTGAATTAAGGAACATTGCTGTTAGTCGTGGATGGACCAGCATTGCCTCTAAGCAGGTGSGAGTGGTAGACCCAGGCCTGGAAGGTGTCTCTCTGTGCTCTTTGTGAGTTATCTGAGGTCATACAGGAAGTGTGTGCCAGATGAGTATGTCTTATATTGGTATTGGACAATTATTTTCCGTTGAAACCATCTTTCAGTCTTTCTGAAGTATTTTTGGAAAAGCTTATATAACTTCTACTTTGTGTGGGCAGTACAGATTGTAGCAGTACCATTCAGTAACTCAAGAATTTTCACAAATTTTTGACTGCGGTCCCTGGGTGCTTGGAGTCATTTTAAGTAACTGCATTAATTCTCTTACTTGAATCATCCTGGGCTATGAATAGGGCTGCTGAATGTGTGGTTTGTCCTTTGTTCAGCAAAGCARCTCTGAAGCTCAGCTTACCTGGGAGTGCATTGATTTTGAATGTCAGGGCATCAGTTCTTCCATAGAATGTTTCAAGATAAACATTTCACGTTTTGAGTTCTGTAACAGTCATGGAAGTGTAATTAAGAATTATTTTTTTATTAGTCTCTGAAAGAGAACCAAATCAGGGAGCTGATGAGGCTTTTCAGTGCCTGCAGTTGACAATTATTATTTTTCTCTTGAAGCCCGTTTGAACCGTTGGCTCTGAAAGGTTACACAGTAAACACAGAGATCCAGCTGTCCTGAGCTGGAGATGAGGGGGGACAGTTGGGAGTAAAAACTATGTCAGCTCTAAGAACTTGGACCATTTGTGCATGTGAGTTGGAGCCTGAGGTCAGAGGGACGCCCTATTRATATTTGTGACTGTAGGATAGAAGTGCAAGTGTAGCATAGGAGACAGTAATATAAATAAACAAAACAGTGCTGAAACCATAGTGCGTTGAACTGAGTTCTTTCCACAACAGGGAAACTTGGTTTCTCTAAAGAGATGTGTAAAAATTAGTAAGAAAGAAAAAAAGTTGAGTTTGTGCAAATTAGTGTGGCCTCTGATTATGTTTTGGAAGAAGGAAGCTGATCTATTGGTAGGCATTTGTCAACAATGGTGTTATGCTAAACTTTTCTTAGAAGAAAGTCAAAATCCCAAAAGTATGTAACTCCACTTGGATATCCTGAGATTAGGATTACTGTAGAAATGAACTGAAGAATTAAAACTGTATCAGCATTGCTGATGTTCATTCATTCATGTTCCAGTGATAGTTTAGCAGCTGAAAAATTGTGTTTGTTGTGTTTCCAAATGACTCTGCTGATGGAAGAGGAAATCTGCTGTCCCATTCCAGCAGTCCTTCCCAAATGTTAGTCCACTCTATCTGGAACTACACAGTGCTGCCTGACTCATGTAAGCCCAGATAACTGCATTTACAAAGGTCTGTTTAAACCTTACTGCCCCTGAAGCTTCTTAAGGAGTATCAGGTATCTGTGATTCAGGTGTTTCTTTGGGTTTTTTTTTGCTGAGCTTGAAGATACCACTCAATATTTTGTGTTCACTAAAAGTGATGSATAAGGTTAAGATTTCACAAATCTTCATGAGTTGTGTGGTGAATATTGAACATTRTAAATGTGGGAATTATTTTACTAACCATTAAGCAAAGGCTTGCTAGTGGTTAAGAAACATTTCAGTATTTAAAAAACCGTGGTAACAGTTCAGGAAGTCAACAGATTTAAAATGTTGAACRGTTCTGCTGGAGCTCATCAAATGTACTGCAAAGTTAGGACATTTTTTACATGAAGATGAGTTTGCTGTAGGATGGTGAATTGTTGTCCTGATTTTGCCTGGGATAGAGTTCCTTTTCTTCCCAGTAGCTGGTGCAGTGCTGTGGTTTGGATTTAGGGTGAGAATAACATTGATAACACAGGGAYGTTTCAGTTGTTGCTGAGCAGTGCTTACCTTAAATCAAGGACTTTAGAGTTTCCCACACTCTGCCAGTGAGGAGCTGCACAAGGAGCTGTGAGGGACTGTGCCCAGGACAGSTGACCTGGCCAGAGGGATATTCCACACCATGGGATAACAGGGACAGTGGATAAACTGGGTGGATCAGCTGGGAGGGGCCAATCGCTGCTCAGGTGGGTGATGAGCACTGTGCATCACTTGTCTCTCAGGGTTTATTTCTTTCTTCATCTTCYTTTTTATTGTTGTAACTGTTGCAATTATTCATTATATTTTACTTTTAAAGTTTTTTTAACAGTTCTTATCTCGAGTAGAAGTTTCAACTTTTTCCGATTCTCTTTCCCATCCCACTGGTGRAAGTGAGTGAGCRGCTGTGTGGTGCTTRCTTGCCAGCTGAGGTTAAACCACARCCACTKTATATTTGAATGTTGAAGTATAGGCTCACATTCCTTACAGGACAGCAGCAAGTGTCCTAATAAAACCTCTTCAAAAACCGTTTTAATCTATTCACAAATTCCGTTGAAATTTCTAGATCTACTTTGCAAGTCCGCAGATTGAATTGTTGGAGACAATAGTAAAAGAGAAAAAAAATGTGGCTCAAATGAAAATAACTGTCAAGATGACTGTAACTCCACAGAACTTAAAAGGTTTATATTATTCAGGSTGTATGACTTTTAATTCAGAAAAGAATATTTGAACATTAGGTAGGCATTATCTCTCACTAGCGTCTTAAACCCTTTCTGAGGAGGAAACTTAAATCTTACGGGTTTTGTTTCTACTTTACTAAATATGAAAATACTTAAACTGTTATACTGCAGGTTTTCTTAATCTGGTGTGTACATTCTCATTTCAAGACTGTTGGCTCAAGAAATAWAGCAGAAAAGTGCCATCATAAGTGGCTTGGATATGAAAAATAGTATTTTTGAATATATTTTGCGTAAGATAGTGGTCATAAAATAGCGAAAAAGAAAGTTAACTGTTCCCTTTGGCAGAACAAGTGATTTAGTATTTTAATGTCTTGTGTTCTTTTTTATTTGACAAGTGTATCTTTAATTAAAATTATTTACTCTGTAGACAGTGACTCTAAGGGAATAGAGATTAATATGCAGTGCAGACCTGTTTCAGAAACCATTATTTTCATGTTTTTATCTCAAACAGGACACCCTGATTGTTTGGTCAGAAGCAGAGAACTATGATTTAGCACTGAGTTTTCAAGAAAAAGCTGGCTGTGATGAAATTTGGGAAAAAATCTGCCAGGTACAGTAAACATGAAACATGCAGGTTTTTCCAGATATTTTAGTGTCTTCTGTGATTTAATGTTTTTGTGCAACCTTTTTAAACCTGCTTGTAAAAGAAGCAATATTCATTGTTATTTTCTGTGTAAGATTTTGAATTGCCCCTGGTTAGAACATAGTTGTTCTTTTTCTAATTGAATGTCAGGCTTTTSAAAAATCACTGTAATGGTGGGACTCAGGTGGTTGGTGGGGGTTTTTTGGGGGAGGTAGGGRGGAGTGGTGTTCATGTGACTGTGTTTATTAAAAAAGGGACTGTCAGAATTCCATGTTTTAATTGTCCTTCTCCCAGCTGGCCTCAGGAAGCAGCTTGTTGGAGTGCAGTGGAACTGCAAATGTGCTGTGAGGAACCAGGGAGCTCAGATTCCCTAGCAGCTTCCTTGGGACAAACCAGGCAATTGAGATGCGTTTTTATTTCAGTTATTGACCTGCTCATTTTTGTGTATATTTTGGGATGAGACAGTAATTRYGTGCACTCTTTCCTTAGGTTCAGGGTAAGGATCCTTCAGTGGAAGTCACGCAGGACCTTATTGAATCAGAAGAGGAACACATAGAGGAAATGCCTGAAACCAGTCCTTTGATTGACCTTCCTACTTGTGAACTCAACAAACTTGAAGAGATTGCTGACCTAGTTACCTCTGTTCTCTCCTCACCCATCCGTAGGGAAAAGCTGGCACTGGCCTTGGAGAATGAAGGCTACATTAAAAAACTGTTACAGCTTTTCCAAGTCTGCGAGAATTTAGAGAACACTGAAGGCTTGCATCATTTGTATGAAATCATTAGAGGGATTTTGTTCCTCAACAAAGCAACTCTATTTGAGGTGATGTTCTCTGACGAGTGTATTATGGATGTGGTTGGATGCCTCGAGTATGATCCTTCTTTGGCTCAGCCAAAACGGCACAGGGAGTTCTTGACCAAAACAGCAAAATTTAAGGAGGTTATTCCTATTACAGACTCTGAACTCAGGCAAAAAATCCACCAGACTTACAGGGTACAGTATATTCAGGATATCATCTTGCCRACACCATCTGTTTTTGAAGAGAATTTTCTTTCTACCCTCACTTCCTTTATTTTCTTCAACAAAGTTGAGATTGTCAGTATGTTACAGGTAAGTGGTTTTTTATATGGTCTAGATGAATTAGGTATAGCTACCTGTAGTTGTAGTTTCAAAATGGATCACAGGTAATCACACACACTTCGATTTTCACAACATTTTGAATGCTTCYTCTGCTTTTTGGTATCTTTGATTTTGTATTTTGAAAAGGTTCATTTCAGGTGAGTAAATTGATATCTTTTAATGGGTTGTGAATTTGAAGATTTTCTATTCCCAAGCAGCATACACCTTGTGATMTAGTTTGTGTAGGTATTTAAGGAACAGGCAACTTCTTGTATTCTGTATCAGGGACATTTGTGCTGTTTTTGTAAAAGATTCTGGATCTGTGTTTCAAAAGAGCATGTTTAGAACCATTCCTGTTACACTACTGTTACATCGTGGTACTAATTTCAAGTGTTCGTGTTGACATAAAAAATCAGTAACTAATTACTGAGTTTTTTTCATACTGATATCCAGAAGCAATAATTAATAAATAACCAAGCTGTTACTTTATGAAAAGCTGTCCTGCATACTTTGTAATCTGAAGCAGTCTCCAAGATGGCTGGGACCCTGGAAGGAGACTCTGTGAAGACTTGTGTGAACTTTCCAGTTGGTGCTGTGTTGTGCAAACTAATGGGTACCAAAGTGGCTTTWTTCTGTTTATCTGTGTCCAAAAATRGTATATTTGTGCAGGATAGATCACAGACCTCTTGGGGTGAGTGTGGAGAGCTTCTGTGAAACACCAAGAAGAGCTGTTTAGAGGAAGGAAATAAAAATGGTAGAAAGAGAAGGGCACTGAAGACATTGTATATCCATATACAATATGTTAATGACTTCAGATTTGGGTGAAATGTGGTAAAGAGTTCAGTAAGGACTGGAAAATAACTCAAAACTGAATAATTGCAGGGAACTGCGTGAGTATGCAGTTTGGCTTCTTTCTACTATCTTCTTTGTGGCTCAATAGCAGAAAGAAATAAAAAATTAAGTCCCTCTCACAAAATTATCGGCTTTGTGTTAAATATTTTCCTTTAAATTCTTTCGCATATATTTTCAAAAACGAAAAATAAATTCAGTATTATTCTCCTGAGGCCTGTTTTGCATATAGAGATTTTTAAGTCTGTAAAGTTCTTTATTTTTCATTGAGGCTGTACAGTACTGGATTTTTAATATTTATTGTGCTGTAACAGAAAACCRATTTGGTGTTACCTCAAGTGCTCTTTGGAGAAGGTTCTGAAATCCTCTGACAGTTCTTTGCTAGTTCTYTCATGACTGTCTTTGACATCATGGATGGAGTATGTGGCACATAAGTTTGCCTGCTTGTTTTAAAGGCTGTAATTGAGACATGTGATGATTTACAAATAATGTTGATCCTTGAGAATTACGGACTAAGAAGTACACGTGGAAGAGCTGTTATAACACACTTGAGGAAAATTCCCTCTCTGGTAGTGGGGACCTCAGGTCGAGGACTGCTTTTGCAGCCCTGTGGTATAAATCAGCTTGTTGGGCACAAGAACTCTAAAGCTCCTTTGGGTTTGGGGAACACATTGGACGTTCTGTTACCCTAAATACACTGGCAAAGCTCCCTGGGAGAAGGCAGTTTAGAGGAGCAGCAGATTGTGTTTGCCACGGCAGTAAAGCTCCTTTCTACGTGCCACACAGCACTAGATCCCAGTGCTGCTGCTGATGGAAGGGCAGCCAYGTGGGAAAGGAACCTCCATCCATCCTGTGCTTTAGGACAGCAGGACTGGGCTGTGTAGCAGCCTCACACAAGCAGGAGATGTTTCTGTGCTCAAGTGTTCTGCARTAGGGATTATGTACCATATCTGCTGTTTATTGTAGTATGGGTTTGGTTTTTTTTGTAACAGGCTTAATTAAGCTRTTTAAGCCAGCAAAGCTTAAAATAAACTGCTAAATCTGTGTRTGTTGCACTCCCTGTTATGTTGATTCCAGGTACCATTTGTTTGTAAAGCACTTCTATTCCCCACATCTTAAAATTGTCAGGAAAAGKTTTGGTAGTCTTTGGTTGGCATTGCTGTAACTGTAAAAATTCTGTATTAAGTTATCCTAATAAAGTACATAGATTTTAGTGATAGCGAAATAGAGAGAGGTAAACACACTTTATGTTATGCAATGTAAAGTTCATTTATATTTATTGGAATGCTGCTCTTCTGTTCATGTTTATTCAATGCAGAAATTTATAAGAGTTGAATCCATACAGTGATGCAAAATTTTGTAATGCTGTAGCATGTTACTGATTGCTTTCAGATTTATATTGTCTTTAAAAGGTAGCAGAAACATCTGATTTGAGAGAATGCCAACAGTATTTTCAATGTGAAGGAGTGGAGAATAATCAAAGGGCAGAAAGTGCCCAAACCCTTGAGAGATGCTGATGCTCACCCTGGTTTTCATGTATCTCTTGATTTTATGCAAGGGGCTAGCTGAAATGCTTTGCAAAGAGGTGAGGTATTGTCCTGTATGTACCTAAATATCTCTTGGTAGTAAAGGACATGAATGTGAAAAGCCAATAATAGTCCAGAAAGTTTCCCAGCTTGGCAAAGCAGAGAGTGTGCAAGTGGCAGAGGATGTTTTATTGTGAATAAGATAATGGGGACATGGCTGCAAAGTTGTCCCTTGGCTGGCACTTTGTAGTTGCAGTTTTAGGGATCCTCACTGAGCTCAGTTTCACCTGGCTCTGGTCTCCTGGATCCGYTTCTGCTGCTCAGAGRGAATGCTGAAACAATGCTCTGGAAATGATCCTGCTGGATGTGTGCTCTGGCATTTGCCTTCTTTTGGATAAAATGGATTGAGTGGTACTTTCTTCAGGGTTGAATCCTGTAAGGGTGGAAGTTGTGCCTTTGCAGAGGCGCTGTGTAAGGTGTGTTCCTTTTGTGTTGCACAGGAAGATGAGAAGTTTTTATCGGAAGTTTTTGCACAATTAACAGATGAAGCTACAGATGACGACAAACGGTGTGAACTGGTAAGTCCCAGTTCTCAGGGGTTCCTCCAGGGCACTACAGAAACAGTGAAATTGTTCTGCAGTCACTGAGGGATTTCTGCAGAATCAGCAGCAYGCAAACTGTGCTACAAAATGTAACTCTTCCCTCCTTTCAGAGAGTTTTCTGACCCAAATACACTTGTAATTATTTTTTTCCTATGAACAGGTGAACTTTTTCAAGGAATTCTGCGCCTTTTCTCAGACGTTACAACCTCAGAACAGAGATGCATTTTTCAAAACTTTGGCAAAACTGGGAATTCTTCCAGCTCTTGAAATCGTAATGGTGAGTGAAAATTAAGGCTCATTTTAATGCAAGTAGAYGACCCACAGCCATTGAAGCAGTTTTGCCTCTGCTGAGCTCCCCTGTGTCAGTTGTGCTGTGCTGACTGGGAATTGATGGGAGTATTCCTAATGCAAGGGCTGCCCCTCTGAAGTGCCTGACCTGGCTGCTCTGGGCATTTTTACTCACTCTGTGTGAGCCTCTGGTCAGTGCAGTCCTTGGGACAAGTGGGGATCAAAACTGGAAGAGACTCTCTGTTCTGTGGCAACTGGATTGTTGTGGTTGTTGTTGGCCCAGGGCCAGAGAAGTATTTTTAGATAATCTTGAACTGTTGGCTGAAAGATCCTGAAAGATCCTGTAATCCTGTCGTTAGCAGATTAATCTGTCCTAATCAGCAGTGGGAAAACAGAATTTTTTTTTCATTCCTGTGGTTGAAGCAGCTGTTGCTGCCTGACCACTGCAATTCATTTTGCTGGTTTAGTGCTCTGTTTCTCGTAGAAAGTCTGGTAATGAGCTGTTCTCARAATTTTGAAGTACCTTTTATTTGCAGCTTTACTTGATGATAAAAACAAACTTAATTTGTTCATGCTAATTAACTTCTCTTTTTATTAGGGAATGGATGATCTGCAGGTTAGATCTGCTGCTACAGATATATTTTCTTATCTAGTAGAATTTAGCCCATCCATGGTCCGAGAATTTGTGATGCAAGAGGCCCAGCAGAGTGATGATGTAAGTCTTAGTGCTTTGCAGTTTGTTGAACATACCAGTCTTTGGGAAAGCAGAAAACAAATGAAAGAGCAAAACAAATCTCTAGAAACACAGGGAAAAGTAGATTTAATATACAAGCACTTCTGAGCATGTTGATATTCCATGAGTTTACAGTTATGGAAGTCTGACTGATGAGGCTTGGAGGTGTGRAGGGTTGTGCTTGATAGAATTTCTATATCCAAATAGAACTCTCAATTATTCAGTTTCYCTTAAATTTGTCTTCAAAAAATTACAGGAATTATGGAAATAACTTTCCACTATTGCAACTGTGTCTGATTGTTTGGTGGTGTATTTGTTTGGTATTTTTCTGCAGGACATCCTCCTCATCAATGTGGTCATTGAGCAGATGATCTGTGACACAGATCCGGAGCTYGGGGGAGCTGTTCAGTTAATGGGGCTGCTGAGAACTCTGATTGACCCAGAGAATATGCTGGCTACAGCCAATGTAAGGAGATGCAGGGGGTGTGGGCACTCCACTGTCTCAGCAAAGTTAAAAACATTATATTGCTCTGCTACTGAATTTAAACAAGCCCAAAATGAGCTTAAAGTTTCCCTTTTGGGGCATTGTGCAGGTGTTTATTAAAATAAACTTTTGTCAAGCATTTTGAGTTACTGATGTTTTTTCAGTAGATGTTTGCATGGTGGGGATGTTTTTGGTGATAGTTAGCTTGGCTACTATTCCTTGTTATTTAAAAGCCTATGTATAAATTCCAATGTGTAATAAAGTAATTTTTGTTTTAGAAAACAGAAAAGAGTGAATTTCTCAATTTCTTCTACAACCATTGTATGCATGTTCTCACTGCGCCGCTTCTCGCCAATACATCAGAAGATAAATGTGAAAAAGGTACYGAAATGTTTCCATTTTCCCCCTTTCAGGCCTGTGGTGTTTGGCAGTGCTGGTCCCAGGGATCAGCCTCTAATGTCAGCTGGGAATGTACTTGTGGAAAAGTGCTGTTCCCCCAGGGACAGGGGTTCTGTGGGCAGCAGCTTTCAGCTCTTTCCTGCAGTTCTGGATGCTGCTGTAGCTTCGTGCTCTGCTTTGTGAAAGATGCACTTCCTTGATGTTACTCACGCTACTATACAATTGTTAATTGCATTTTAAAAATACTTGCTGTAAAGCAGAGAGAGATGTAGGTCTCATTTTAAATATTTAGTTAAAAAACAGTGTTTTGCACATCCTATACAACAATAAAACTTGTAAAAGATCTGTAGTATTCATTTTAATRCATTATTTGAAAAAGTTAGTGCTTTTATTCTACATAATATTCCTAAGTTTTAGGTTATACATTTTCACCTATATAGATTTAAAACTATAAGGTAAATTAAATATAAAAATCTCACCTGGCTGCATTCTTGCTGCACGTTTAGGTTCTTGTAGCTCACAGAAACTTTTGATCTGATGAAAAATCTGACCATCTAGTGGAATTGATTGTTTATCCCCATCTTTTAAATATTGCTGATGCTTTGAAAACCTTTTTCCAATTTTTGTTTTTATTTTCTCTTTCTCAGATGCAGTAGTTGGATCCACTAAGAGTAATACAATTTGTCCTGGTAAGTTTGAATTGATATGAGTTTTGAAACTTGACTTGTATGCTGTGTGTGGTATTCTGTTAAAAAATAAGTTAGTTATGCCCACACCTTATTTCTTTTGATACTTTTTATTGAAATAGATGCAGAAGCTTTTCTTCGTTTTGGATGACCAAAAGCTGAAGGAACATTCTCAACTGTTTTTAAGTTACTTTTTCATAGTCAAGCTTGCTATCAAAAGCTTAAATTGTTTATTTTTCTTGCAGATAATTACCAAACAGCACAACTACTTGCCTTAATTTTGGAACTGCTTACTTTTTGTGTGGAGCATCACACATATCACATCAAGAATTACATTATGAACAAAGATTTGCTAAGACGAGTACTGGTATTGATGAATTCAAAACACACCTTTCTGGCCTTGTGTGAGTATGGAGCTGTTGTGATTTGCTTCTTCCAGGCTTGGTGTGCATTGTGTGAGAGGTGTTTCAGTGTACACTTGAACTTGTAATTCATGTAAATTAATGTGAATGAGATTTTAATGCYCTTGGTTTGGGGGTGCATCATCATCTGGGTAACACCAGGTGTTTCAGTTCTTTGCACGAGCCCTGGCCCACAGTTGTTAAATCCTTGAATTTTTCCTCCCACAGGTGCTCTCCGCTTTATGAGGCGGATAATCGGCCTGAAAGATGAATTTTATAACCGTTACATCACCAAGGGAAACCTCTTTGAGCCGGTTATCAACGCCCTGTTGGATAATGGCACTCGGTACAACCTGCTCAACTCTGCTGTSATTGAGCTGTTTGAGTTCATCAGAGTGGTGAGTTCAGCTGCAGCTCCAGCTCTGAGGAGCACCCAGCTCCATGGAAAACAAGGACTTGCAGCAGCTTTGCAGCCACTTGCTGCCAGTGCCTTTAGGAGTAGTAGGCTTTGCTGGGAATCTTTTCTGGTCTGTCAGACTAAAGGATGGTTTTTAGTTGTAGGATATTGTAGCTGCTGTCTTTCCCAGCAAGAAGAATATCAGGAATTGTAGGATTTGCCTGGTACGATGAGACACTTGATAGAGAGGCACTGAGCAAAAGGTTCCTGGTCCCACATTAGCTGCTATTGTTGCTGAGGACTGGGGAGAGATGGAGCCTGTGGGGAGAACAGGGCACAGCTCTCCTAGATAAAATACCCTGGTTTAACAGAAGTATCACAAATACAGTTGGGACACTGCTGAGTCTATTGTCTCTTTCTATGGGAAGCCTAATAATTACTTCAAGATCACAGCTCTTTTATTAAGAATAAAYCTGACGTCATTTTTCACATTTGTACAATATTGTACAATAATGGTTTGGCTTTGGGCAAGGAATCAGTTATTTTCCACACTAAACTGAAAAGCYTCCTGAACTTCTGCCTTTGACATTTGAGACTGAAATCCTGTTTTATTCTTCTGCAGGAAGATATTAAGTCCCTTATTGCACATATAGTTGAAAACTTCTATAATGCACTTGAATCTATTGAATATGTTCAGACATTCAAGGGACTGAAGACAAAATACGAGCAAGAGAAGGACCGACAAAGCCAGAAGCTGAACAGGTATAGGCCACAGTTTCTGCTCTCTGAGCCTGGCACTCTGCRGGGCTGCTCCTTGGTTTTCTCTTTCCCAGAGGGCAGCAGCAGGCTGGGATAGGGGTTGGCATTCATTTTTGGTGAAAACTTTTCACATTTAGAGGAAAGCTCATCTGCCTTTCCTTGTGACCAGCTGTAGTAGAGCTGATATTGGCCAGTGGGTGAAATGTTACGTTCAGAAAACTCAATTTAAGAGGAGTAGAATGTTGCTCTGCCACTCTGATTTGGGATTTAGTCTCACCATCTGCTGGGGTGTTGGTGAGTCTTGGGGTGAGGGCAGAACCATAGGTGGAGCTAGATTGCCTTCTCAAATTCCCTCTAAAGCTCTGGAAGGCATTTCTGATCCTGAGTGTGAAGCAGCAGCCAAACTAGAATCACTGTATGTGTCTCTTACAGTGTCCCATCCATATTGCGTAGCAATAGATTCCGCAGGGATGCCAGAGCCTTGGAGGAGGATGAAGAAATGTGGTTCAATGAAGATGAAGAGGAAGAAGGTGAAGCTGTTGTACCTCCAGTTGAGAAGTCAAAACAGGAGGATGATTTTCCAGATAGCTACGAAAAATTTATGGAAACTAAAAAAGGTATTTACTSAGTTTGAGCTTGTTGGCACTGGAAGTGCTCCATGGCAGATAYGTGGAGAATCTCCTGAACTAACCAGTGGTTTTTACTCTGTACCTTGAGCTACAGTACCGAGGATTCTGTGTAATTTGAGTCGTGAGATGCAAACGTGTCTTTGCAAGCCAGTTTAGGATTAAAATAAGTTAAACTGCTTGGAGCACGCATCTGGTTTAAATAGCATTCAGAAGCAGAACTTTGAAGTGCCTGTGTGCTCCAGGTAGGCCATGTCCCCATGCCCTCAGTATCTGGGCCCTGCTCARTTTGCTGCAGGTGGACTCTGGATGGGCTTGGTTGGGGAACTGTGAGTTGCAGCTGAATTGGAACAAAAAAAAACCATGGGAGCTCCTGGCCTGCTATTGTACTGTGATGTGGATTATATTCCTTGGTGTGCAGCTGATACCTAAGTGTGACAATATTTGTCCCTCAGCTAAGGAGAGTGAAGACAAAGAAAATCTTCCAAAAAGGACTTCAGCTGGGGGATTCAAATTCACTTTTTCCCACTCAGCCAGCGCAGCCAATGGTGCGAACGGTGCAAACAGCAAATCCGTGGCAGCTCAGACATCACCAGCGAGCTCCAACAGCTCCTCTTCCAAGAACACAGCCTTGAGCCCGGCRGTGCCAGCCCCCAAGGTGGGAGACCTCGTATGGGGCTGTCCTGGTGTTGGGCTGTCCTGGGATAACAGCAGTAATAGCCTGTGGGCAGCAGGGCTGAGCTGGKGATAAATTCACCATGAAACATCCAATGGATCCCTGACTGGGTTGGGGAGGTCTGAGTGGGGCTGGACTGTGTTGGAATCTGGTGGGCGCAGTCTCATCTCGCATCTTTTGCATCATCTCACTGTTGCCACATTTTCCCCTGCTCCATTGCTGCTCTGTGTGTCTGATACACAAAGGAAATTGGGAATTTTGGGAATTCTGTTAGTGCCYCTCCAGATTAGGAATTACTGAGTGTTTTTTGAGGAGACAGATGCAATGAGTGACTCTTCTGTGGTGCTTGACTCAGCTGTGCATTATTGGRATCCTCAGCCCTTTTCTCCTGAGCAGCTACAGAAAACTGGCAGGAATTGACTGCCCCTGGCTAAGGCTGAACAGCCAGAGGGATGTCAGTCTGCATGTTACAGTTTGTGCCTGTCCAGCTGGGCTAAAAGTGATTTTTAAGCAATTCTCAGTCCAGACCCAGAAGAGAAAGGAAGCCCCAGTATTTTTTGCGGCTTGAGGTGCAAAACCACTCTCTAGATAAATGGGACTTGGAATGCCAAAGCCATCACCAAGACACCTGCTTTGCTGCAGGCTGGTGTGTCCTGTACAGGTTGGCTGGAGGTTGAGTACTAAGGTTGCACATTGCTGGGTGTTTGTTCAATGTGAGAATTTTTTTTTTTTTAATTGGCAGGGAAGTCTAGTTGGGCTAGTGGATTATCCCGATGATGAAGATGATGATGAAGAGGAGGAGACATCTCCAAGGAAAAGACCTCGTCTGGGTTCATAAAAGAAACCAAAACTTTGGAATAAGAACTTTCATTACGGGGTTTCAAATGCTGCAGCTGTTTCAAGAGCTAAAAAGAATCTGATTCAGAAAGYTTTCTCCCATGAGTATATAAGATAATACAAGGAGTAGCAAAAGAAACTCGGTGTATCAGCTAGAAAGGGTTAGTTCTGTAAACACGAAGCTTCCAAGGAACTTAATGTCTTTCTAGAAAGTAAGGAGTCTGGCATTCAGGCTGTCAAAAAATGAAAAATTAAAAAAAAAAAAAAGTGGGTTAGTATTCTCAGAACCTGGATGATGGCTTCTCAGCAAGGAAAGTCTCAGGTGTTGGGAGGGAAAGGGGGAGGGAAAGGTATGGTAACACTTTTTTAAAAATATTGCAGGGTTTCCCCAGTGTTTAACAGAACTAGGAAAAACAAAARAAAAGGTCAAGCCTAAATTTTGAACCCAGTAATCTTAATTTTGTAATGGTGCTGTCAGTTGTGTTCTTTTAGCAATTCCTCTTTTAAAAAAAAATTTTAAGGGAAAACTAACTCTGTTTGCATAAGAACAATCCATATTTTGGGACCATTTATTACCAACTAAACTGCATTTCTCATGGTTGGAGGGAGGGACGCTGCAGTTACAGTGCATGTTGAGTTGTTTAAAACTGTTWAAAAAAGTTTTAATTTGTATTTTCCAAGAGGAGAGAATGGAAGCTGGATTCAAAATGGAAGATTTTGCTTGTTTTGTCAGTGAGACGTCCAGAAATATCTATGCCAAGGAGCAGTGGCTTCCCAAGGGTCTCCAGGAGCTGCTAGTGTCACAGTGGGGCTGTACACGGCACATCCCACAGCTTTTGCCTTTARGTTGGGAAGAGCCGTTTCCCTCTTTGGGAGCTGAAATTGCATGGTTGAGGTGGGAGTAAGAAGGTTTYTCACAGCGATGGACTGAGCAGCATTTTAACACCAAAGTCAGTTTGGACCAAGATGGGATTGTTGGCAGCAGAACACCTTGAGGGCTTGGAGGTGGAATCCATAAGCAGCGCCTAAACCTGGGGATGGTACAAAAGCTGCTTTTTTTAAAAACAAAAGCACATTCCACATACAGTGAGTGAACTGTGACAGAAATAGGTTGAGTTCATGGCAAGGTGATAGAGGCAAACAKTCAAGGTTTTATTTTCAAGAGCAGCACGTGAACTGTAAATATTTTCATGTTAGTTTGCCCATATGTGATCTGAGATCATGATGAAGTGAGAGATTTCCCAGCGACTGTGTGTCAGAGATGTTAAAAGATGGAACCAGCTRCAATCCACCACATAGATCACTCTTGTAATATGTGTTATGGGTCCATTTCTCCTGGAATAGTTTAAACTGAAGCAGTTTCTCTGTTTGGAGATTTTTGTAGTTAGTTTTAATTTTAGCTCTTGTTTGGAAAAAGATGGGCTGTCTGTGTAGATATGAAGTATAGTTTTTTCCATAAAACAGAAGTTTATTTTGTATTAAAGATACCACTGTACTTGTTTTACACCATTTGTATACATGTGGTGATATTAATGCTGAACTGTAAAATTCAGGAATTAAAATGTGACCCTGTAATTCCATAATTATTGTTTTTGTTTGGTTTGTTACACATGGGCAGTGAACTCAGAATTTTCAATGTGGCTGTTGTAGKATATTGTTTAAGGTTAGTTATCCATGTGGATTTCAGAATAACTCCATATCACTGGATGGAATGCCAGAAGGAATGTGTGAGCTCTTTCCGACACATGAGCAAGACACAAGTGTTCAAATGGACCTGGGAACAGTGGTKTTGTCCTTGGAGAGCTCCAGGCCACCCAGCACAGGAATACCCCATTCCAAGGAAGTGTTTGCCAGTAAAGGGGAGCTGGAGCATCATCTCCATGTGCTGGCTCACAGGCTGCTTTGCTTTCCCGTGAGTCTTTTCTCTCCATCAGTAAAGATGATTCACAGAGCAGTAGTTACCTGGGATGTGCCTTCACTCACCTGAGGAGAAGTGGCGTCACCTGGAGCATTGACCCACGTTCCCAATTCTCCTTCACAGCCTCCCAAGCCGTGTTCTCCACAGGATTCCAGAGTGTCAGTCCTTGCTCTGATCCTCACCAGCCCAATGCCTGGCTGCACTACTGGCAGGAGCTTTAAAAACACACTCAGACAAACAGGAGATTGTTTTCAGCAAAACCAAGAATGTAATGAATTTTTATAGTTACTAGGAGAGGACTGAGTGAAGTGGCATTAGATGCCCAGTTAAACACCAACCTGCAATGCTGGGAAAAGGTGACACCCACCCAATGCTGGGGCTGTCACCCTCGGTGCTCTTGTGGGCAACCATGTTTGTTTTGCCTGGGCTCCTTCCACTGCTACTTTTTTGGGAAAGAACAGAACATCTGCCAACGTGTACCAGTTATAAATGCTATTGTAATAAAATTCCATGAAACTTGARTGGGTGGGTTTGTCTCTTCTCCTGAGAGTTGCTGTGGCAGTCAGTGATGTCATGCCACGGGCAAAGGGTGACCTCTCCTGGCTTCTTTCTGAGTCACAGCAGGGCTGTGCTCTGCAGCGATGTCAYKGCCTCGCTGCAGAACAACATCAGGGAGTTTCCAGCACTCTGGCAAATGAGTCTTCGTGGTGTTTCTGTGTCATGTGTAATAGGGAGTTACCAGGTACCGAGYTGCTTGTCTGAATCTTYTATAAATCCAAGTGCAAAACTGGAAATCCCTTCACTTACTGATAACTTATGCTAAAACATCCTTCTGWTCTTGCTAGTGTGCTTCAGGTATGGGGAAAACATGTTTAAATATATTCAGTGTGAGGCAGTGCTCAGAAAATAGCTCCAAAGAAGCATGGTGTCCCTTATGACTGGTGATTTAGTACACTTCTTCTATGCATATGTGGTAAGAGAATAGAGATTGATTAGCAGTGCAGAGCTGTTTCAGAAACAATTATTTTCTTGGTTTTATCTCAAAGAGGACACCCTGATTGTTTGGTCAGAAGCAGAGACCTATGATTTAGCACTGAGAAAAAGTTAGCTGTGATGAAATTGGGGAAAAAAATTGCCAAGTACAGTTAACATGAAAGGACCTGTTTTTGCTCCAGGTATTTTAGTGTCTTGTGTGACTTGATGTATTTATGCACCCTTTTAAAATCTTTTTGTAAAGTAAGCAAATAGTTGTTGTTTCTTTCTGTAGCTTTTCTGTGTAAGATCTTAAATTAGCCCTACTTKGAACACCAGTTGTTTCCATGRTTGAATGTCAGGCTTTTGAAAAAATCACTGTAATGGTGAGACTCGGTGTTTTTGTGTTTTGGGATGGTGTTTGTGTTTATTAAAAAAGGGACTTTCAGAATTCCATGTTTTAATTGTCCTTCTCCAGCTGGCCTCAGGAAGCAGCTTKTTGGAATGCAGTGGAACTGCAGAGGTATGAGGAACTGGATGTGTCTGGGAGAGGCAAGGAGGTGGCAGTGCTGAGTGTGTCCCCAACTGTCCAATCAAATCTAACTGACTCRTGTTTTAGGAATATTTTGATYTTTGKTKTTTTGTTARGAAGCAGTTTAGATTTTATACTKGCAAMTCTGGGACCAGCAAGGCAATGGAGCTCTATCCTTAAAAGAAGAAACACTTTCCCATGGGAATCRTCAGAATCTTCCCAGACTCTGACACAGCAGAGCATAAAGCCATGAACTAAAGAACCAGAGAGCTCAGATTTCCAGCAGCTCCCTTGGACAACCTGGGCAATTGAGATGTGTTAGTCTTTCCATACACTGGGTTTAATGTCTGTTCAGGCACTTCTGAAGTCCTGTTGCTGGAAGGAACCAATCCTAATAATCAGTCAGGAAGGAATACCATTTTCGAGGAAGGTYCATAGCAGCAGCACCCAAAATCTACTGTGAAATCTAACTCTTTCCTCCTTTCAGAGAGTTTTCTGACCCAAATACACTTGTAATTATTTTTTTCCTATGCAACTGGTGAACTTTTTTAAGGAATTCTATGCCTTTTCCCTCCTGTTACGTTAGGAGAGAGTTCAATTTTTCAAAACTTTGGCAAAACTGGGAATTCTTCCAGCTCTTGAAATCGTAATGGTGAGTTAAAAATAAAGCTCATTTTAATGCAAGTAGACGACCCACAGCCATTAAAGCAGTTTTGCCTCTGCTGAKCTCCCCTGTGTCAGTTGTGCTGTGCTGACTGGGAATTGATGGGAATATTCCTAATGCAAGGGCTGCCCCTCTGAAGTGCCTGATCTGGCTGCTCTGGGCATTTTTACTCACTCTGTGTGAGCCTGTAGTCAGTGCACTCCTTGGGACAAGTGGGGGTCAAAACTGGAAGAGACTCTCTGTTCTGTGGCAACTGGATTGTTGTGGTTGTTGCTGGCCCAGAGCCAGAGAAGTATTTTTAGATAATCTTGAACTGTTGGCTGAAAGATCCTGAAAGATCCTGTAATCCTGTCGTTAGCAGATTAATCTGTCCTAATCAGTAGTGGGAAAACAGAATTTCTTTTTACTCCTGTGGTTGAAGCAGCTGTTGCTGCCTCACCATTGCACTGCATTTTGATGCTGCTGTTCCTCAGAAACATGAAATTCCGGGGAGTTTCTGTGCTGGAGTAACTACCTATGAACTGACCAAGGGATGTGAACTGCAAGGAAAACCAAATTGAAGTCCTGTAGAGATGTTCAGTGATCAGATCAGCCTTAATCCTATTATTCTGTTCCAGGACTAGCCCAGTCCAAACGTGTTCTGATGTGTTACTGTGTTAGGCTGAAAAGTTGTTCTTTCCTCAAAGGAAATCACATTTCTTTGGAAAAGTTCCTGATTCCCGTTGCATGTAAATGAACACAGAGAGTTTTGTATAAATTAATTTGTTCTGTTGGTCATTTAGTCCAAAATGARTAAATTGTGGGTAACAGATACAGATCAGTTTCAGATATTCTGGCAAGTAGCACAAGGTAAATGTTTCTTGCCTAAATTAGGGCTGTTCAACCCACAGAAAGCTTTGTCTCCTTTCCAAAGGAAGGAAAGAGTGGGGGAAAATGTTGCTGGTTTCTGTTGTTTTTCTGTAATGTAATTATTGCGTTTCTCATAGAAACTTTGTAATCAAACATTCCCAAAACTTTTAACTCCATTTCTTTACAGCTCTACTTGACAATAAACACCAAAGTTGACTTACTCTGAAAAAGGGATCTCTTACTTATGAGGGAATGGATCAACTGCAGGTTAGATCTGCTGCCACACATCTATTGCCAACTCTAGAAGACTTTTGTCCAGCAGAGTGACCATGTGAGTAAAAGTGGTTTGGGTTTTGTTGAATATGCCAATCTTAGGGTAGCCAGGAAACAAACTAGCCAAATAAGATCTCCATTTTCTTTTTAATTCTTTTCAATTTTTAGGGCTTTTTTTAAAGTTATAGAAACTAGGGAATCCATACTCTTGTAACTAATTATCTTGTGTTTTCCTTGGGGTATTTTTTTTTTTCAGGATGTCTCTCTCATCATTGAGCTGATTGTGCCATCTTGATTCTGAATYTGGAGGAGCTAATCAGTTAATGGATGTACTGGATGTACTGTGCTCAATCCAGGGAATCTGCTGGTCACAGCTGATGTAARAAAATACAAAAGGAGCCAGTAGAATTCTTTGTAGGCTGTTTCTTCTGTTACTCCTCCTGTTATTTRAAACGTAATATGAATTACATTTTAATTACAGCATTACTGTAAATGAATGCCAGTGCGGAATGATTTTTCCTCTTAGGATTCACAAATATTTGCATTCCTGGATTTCTGCTGTGTTTCTGTTCTCACTGTGCTCCTTCTGGCCAGTGCCTCAGAGCACAGCTGTGAACTAATTAAGGATGATTTTTAWTTTTTTCCCCCTTTCAGGTCTGTGGTGTTTGGCAGTGACTTTGTCGACAGAGTTGGTCCCAGGGCTCAGCCTGTGAWGCCAGTTGGGAATGTGCTTGTGGGAAACTGCTGTTGAAGAGTCTTGAGGCTGAGACGAAGCTTAGAAGAACCCTGGTCTTGATGAATTCAAAACACACATTTTTGGCCTTGAGTATGGAGCTGTYRTGATTTGCTTCTTCCAGGCTTGATGTGCAGAGTGTGGGAGGTGTTCCAGTGTACACCTGAGCTTGTAATTCATGTAAATGAATGTGAATGAGACCTTTGTTTGGGGGTGCATCATCCTCTTGGTAACACCAGGTGTTTCAGTTCTTTCCATGAGAAGCAGATTGGAGCCCTGGCTCCAGTTTTCAATTTATTTTTCATACAGGTGCTCCTCACTTTATGAGGAAGATAAYTGGCCTGAAAGATGAATTTTATAAGCATTACACCATCCAGGGAAACCTCTTTGAACCAGTTATCAATGCTCTGTTGGGTAATGGAACTGGGTACAACCTGCTCAACTCAGATGTGTGAATTCATCAGTGGTGAGTTCAGCAGCAGCTCCAGCTCTGGGTGCTGCCACTGCAGGGCTGCTCCTTGGTTTTCTTTCCCAGAGGGCAGCAGTATTCTAGTTCCCCCTGKACTTGTTTTAGACTTTTTGTAAAGACGTTTWAAGTATTAACATATTGAAACTGTARAACTTAGGAATTAAATGACTCTGTAGTAAAATGTATTGTTTGTAATAGTTGTTTTAACAAAAATTCCGTGAAACTTGAATGGATGYGTTTRTCTCTTCTCCTGAGAGTTGCTGTGGCAGTCAGTGAGGTCATGCCATGGGCAAAGGGGGACCTCTCCTGGCTTCTTTCTGAGTCTGGCAAAGCCAAACCAGTAAAGGATTTCAAAAGATTTCTGCTACTCTGGCAGTGAATTGCTGGGAACAGCCTCAGCTTTGCACTAAAGCAACTCCTTGGACTTGAAGTTGCATTTAGAGCAAACTTGGACCTGGGGACTGGGAAACTGCCCCAAAAGTCTGTAAAACACTGTAACCTGGAGTTAATTTGTGAATGTCTTGACTCCCAAGGCACGTTGGCTTTCTCAAAAATGAGCTGGTCAAGGGTGCACTTCCTTGTGATTCAGACTTTATTACACTGAACAGCTGAAAAAGAGCGATTTGTTTATAATGGGCTAATAAATGGAACCAAGTTCTGCACTGTTAAAATGAAAAAGTATTTAGCACAGGAATTCCTTTCCCTGCTCCCCATCTCTGCCTCCGCTCTCCAGGCTCAGGGCTGTGCTCTGCAGCGATGTCATGGCCTTGCTGCAGAACACCAGGGAGTTTCCAGCACTCTGGCAAATGAGTCTTTGTGGTGTTTCAGTGTCATGTGCAATAGGGAGTTACCAGGTACCGAGCTGCTTGTCTGAATCTTCTATAAATCCAAGTGCAAAATTGGAAGTCCTTTCACTTACTGATAATGTATGCTAAAACATCCTTCTGTTCTTGGGGTCTGGAAGGAGCCTCTTAAAACTACCGTTTATTAATAACTTCTTCTTTTAGCTTTTCTGCAAGCATCTTCCTCTTCTGGAGCAGCCTTTGCTTCTCTTCTGACATTTCCTAAAAACAGGGTGAAAACAACACTGCAATGAGCAGCTTCCCTGGCAAGCAGCAGCCCCCACCATCGACCACAGGGGTGGATTGTGTTCTGCCACCACCCTGCTCTCTCCCACTGCCCTGATCCATGTTTTCCGAGCCTCAACTTCAGATCCTGCTGAGCGATTGTCCTGCTGGCTCCCCAGTCACCAGGATTTTGGGCACCTTTGGAGCGTAATAAAAAGCTCAGCAGCTCTGAAAAATACTKGAGGCAATAGAAAGTCTTTGGACTTAAGTCAATACCCTTAAGTACTTGCTCTATAAAGGAGAGTAATGATTTTTGTCTTTGAAACAGAACAGTTATTATTTTGTTTTGTAATGTATCACAGTTTTAAGGTCTTCTGGTATCTTCCTCTGTTTTTGAGTTTTTAAGCATTTGAAAAAGAAAATCCCTGAGATTTGAGGAGCCCAAACAGTAGGGCTCACAGACTAAGAGCAAACTGGCCTTTTATCCTTTCATATACTTAAATTCATCATGACAGTTTGATGCTGCTGAAGCAAACCAATGCCAACTTMATCACTCAAACTTTCAGCCATAAGTTTCTGCAAAACTAGTAACTTGGAAATACTTTCCCCCTTACTCTTTTTAACCCACTCTCCCTCTTCAGCAGCAACATGGACACYTGCACTGAAACCATCTGTGGTTTTATACAATGAAAAGTGTTGAGTCCGTCACCTGTTTGGGAGGTGATTCCTCCTCTTTCTGGTCACTGTTTGTTGTTGGTGGTGGAACACTATTTTTTGACTCTTTCTTTGTAGCCAGTAGCAGGTCTCGTTTTTTCTTTAGATAATCCTCCCGTTGCTTCAGCTGTTGCTTTTCAGTTTCTGATAAATTCTGTGGGGAAAAAAATTAAATTTTGAAATTAACTTTTTGTATTAATGTCCTGTGCAAGAAAAGCACATTTACATCCTATTTGCCYCCCAAATTACCAGGTGAAAATAATCCAAGTTGAGGCTTCAAGTCAAAGCTGTCTCCTAAGAAATTAGGACAAGACAAAAGCTGAATGCTGAATTCTACTCTGAAACCAGAAATCATGAGCTGAACTTTGTTCTGATAAAACTCTGAATAACATGAAAGGGTGTTTATATGTTAGTTTAAAAAGAAAACAAAATAACCCAAACCCACCTGATTAAAATAACAGAAAAACTGTATTTAAATATAATACTGTTTTAAATATATATTTTACATTTAATCCYCTCTTTTTACGTTCTAGTTCTGTGTTTGGCTTTTCTTCTTATTTGTTTTTGACTTACAGGTCCTTTTGCCCCAGCTTTTTGCACTGTGTTTTCTGAACTTTTTCCAGCTGGCATTTTCTTAGTGTCTTCTTTCCCCTTGGTACAAGARGGCTGAGGTAAGTTTTCAGTTCCCTTTTGTACGGGGCAAACTGGTTTGGGGTCTTCTTTTGTCGATTTATGAGATCCCTCTAAGTAATTTTACATAGAAAACAGTCAGAAAGAATAGAAATATGTCAGATAAAAGTAATAAAACAGCACTTGGAATCATGGAATAGTCAAACATCCCATGTTGGAAGGCATTCCTACAAAGCACCTCATGCAAACACACTTTACTCACAGCCTAATCCAAGTTCTTAAAATCTTGATATGAGTTGACTCTTGGATGATTTAAAAACAGCATGATGTTGGACACTCAGCATTGTACTCCCTCTAGAATTACCTAGTGGGCATTTTGGAGTTTCTTCAGAATCCTCAGCTCCCTCAGTGGATTCTTTAACTTTTACAGTTTCTCTCGAATCTCCTGGAAAATTGTGGGAAACATCGGGAGCTTTGAGTTTAGCACGTGCCTTGAATTAGAAAACAAATAAACACAAGTGTTACATTTCCTGGCGCTGTACCTCAGACACTGAAGTGTCCACACAAAGGAAGCTCCCAAAAGAACTTTCAGTTAAAACTGTGTTGTTTACACTCCATACAATGCAATGCATTTCTCAAAATTTCTGACCAGAAATTGTCTGTGCTGTTGATCAACCATGCAATTCATGTCAGAACCCCAGAGCATTCATTAAAATACTGAATTATTTTGTGTTAGAACATTCTCTTAACAAAAAATCTATCATTCAACATTATCACATTCTCTGTCCAGGTGAACTTGACTGGGGCCTGCCTCTGCAATCTGGTTTGTTTATCAAGAATATTGATTTTTTTGGCTGGTCTATAAAGATTTGGATAAACCTGTCTCTTTCCCCAATCAAGGGAGGTTTATTGCCATGATTCCACAATTTGGCCAGCCCCCATTTACGTTCGGTTTCCTTTCTCTGTTCTTTAGTCTGATGGACACCAAGGCATGTTCTCTTGGAGAGGATTTCTGAGTCCTGGTGATTAGTTCTGTATTGTGAATGCTTAATGAATAACTACACTGTCTATCAAGTGATCTTGAAGGTAATTCCTGCAGGATTATGAGTGCTGTCATCTCCAAGYAGCTTACACTTTGAAGTCTCTCTGATCCTGACAATATCAGTAATTCAGCTGCTCTCTGGATCTGAAAGGTTGACACCCCTTACAGCATTTCAGGATTCAGGTGCTGAGGAGGGAATATGCAGATTGTGGGATACACGCATTGATGGAATACACGGCCTTGAAGGGATCCAAGCACAGCCAGGACAGGAATGTCAGGGGATTTAATTGTCCCCATAACTCACATGCAAAGGTAAGATACTCACTTCTTCAGTCTTCTTTCTCTCTTGCTCTATTTCATATTCTTCCTTAGATTTTCTGCAAGACCAAACACAAGTAAATACTCAAAACTCCTTTATTATTAGAGGTTTTAAGGGAAATTTAACACTGCTTAAATACTTGAGGACTATCAATGCAATTACAAGGGTATGTGAATTTGTCAGTATCGAAAATATTTCCATGACTTAAATGAAAATGCATGTTTAATAGAAATAAACAATTGGGATATGCACACAGAGCCCACTGTCCTCAACTATCTGTGTGCAAAAATAACTGTATACAAATTTCCAGGGCTTATCTATCCCTTTATTTAGTTTGCTAATTTAAAGACAGGAAGGGAAATATTTCCAGAATACAAAGGGAAAATAGCATTATCTAMTATAACCTGGATGGATTAATCTGATATTCTTTATTTCTGTGTTTGTGAACTGGGAGTGGGGGAGAATCTGTAGAAGGTGTATTGATCTCACGCATCTGAGATCACAGCAACAAGCACTGGTGCAACAGTTCTCACTATTTAGATATTCCTGAGCACACCCATTGCCTAGCACCACCCATTTTCTCTCAGGTGGATGTTCACAAGAAGATTGCTGTCATCTTAAAATGAAGGCATTTTCCTGGAAAAGGCTGGAAGAGTTAGGTCCTACAGACTTTTATTTTACAGTAACATTACAACTGGGACTGATTTATGTCTTACCTTAGAACCTCTCTGAGTATTTTCATTTCTTCTTCTTCAATTTCACTGAATACATCAGAACCTTCTGTCAAACACTCAGGCAACACACCTGGAATAAAGCAGCACGATTTATGCATTACTCTGAATAAAATGATTTTGTGCTCCAACTGGCAAAGAAAATTTTTAAAAACCCCAAACACAAGAAAATCACATTTCCAAAACCAAAGACATATAATTCTTCCTCTGAAACTGTTTCCACAAAGGTCCTAGATCCTAGAGGAAAAGGTCCTARAKTCTGGTAGAAAAAAAGACAAAGGTTTCTGGCAATTAAAGTTTTGACATCTAAGGTTAAACCAAACTCTGTATTGACCATTATGTGTATTTCCTGTAGGCTGCAATTCAGTCATGGCCAACTGAACCACTCCCAAATTTAGCTGTTATATGAAAGGTGAAATTTAAAAATTATTCTCTAAAAAACACACATGCAGTAAGAAGATAAAACAAAATGGTTAAAACTGAAGATATGGAAGAAAGGAGTGGGATTAAAATCCTTTCAGAGCCATCACCAGAGAAGCAAAGTTGGATTATTTTCTCTCCTCTTTTTCCTGCATGCTGAAGGCCTTGACTTCTGCTTTCTGTAAGGATTTTTCAGTGTGAACTGCAGAGTAAGCACAGCAGACACTACAGCATCTTTGCCAAGCAAGAAGCAGAATTCCAACTACAGATATTGCCATGTTTGAARAACTGCTCTCACTGCTTTAACTCRGAATTGKCACCAAAATTMTGCAACAGAAAAGTAAGTTTCACAGAGAAATTTAGACAAACAGACCTGAAAAATCTGTTAACTTTAAAATACAGACAGCCATCACTGAGAATGCAAGCTAAGGACTAAGTAATGAAATCCTTGTCCCAGTAACATCAACTGCATGTTTTCCAGTAATTTGAATTGGAACAGAACCAGCATTCCACACTCATTTATGAATGGCTTGAAGAGTCATCAGAAGAACACTGTAAACCTGCAGTGAATCCCCACATTCACCACTTCTCACCATTTCTTTCTTTGATGATTCGAATCGCTTGCAGTTGCATTTCAATATTTTTCTGTACCATCATTTTTTTAAATAATCTAAAATCTTCTGCTGCCAACACTGTTTGCAGAATGGCCTGTGGGAGGAAAGATATGGACAAAATTAAACCCCCACAGAAATCCTAACCTGCTCAGTCTGTTTGAAATTAACTTGATTTTTCAGTTCTGAGGAGCGTTGTTTTTAATAATTATATTTCATTCTCCTATCTGTCTATTTTTCCAGATATACAAGAAGATCTCAAAGCCAGGAAAATAACTTGTCTTTAGATCAATATGGCTACAAAAATATTATGACAATATTATTATATTATGACAAAACTGGGTTTCCCAGGGCAAGTTTACAGCTGCAGTTCAATAGAAAATTAGTTTCAACATGAAAACTTTTCCAAGTTTTGTGTCCTGCCAGCTGTGTTACTGGAAACATAAAGCTAAGAATTAAAATGCATATATTCTTTAATGAAGGCAAATACCTGTGAGGTGTGAGTCTTTGCAAGAGGAGAAGAAAAAGCTTCTTGAAATTTCTCCTCATTAATTCCAACTTCTTTAAGGTAGTCCTCTAGTAATCTCTCCACCTGTAAGAAAGTGAAGCCTTCTAAGGTTTTCCCCTGAGAATCACAGAAATTTTTGTCATGATTATCTATTCCTTTCTGCTGACATTGTGATTTTTCAACTCAAAGGAAAATCATTATAATAGYATAACTGATTTTTCTGATGTCAGGCTTTATTTGCTTTCATGAAATGTTCAGAAGGAGCATTTTTATTGCTAAAGATGATTACTCCTTAATTTATCTTTTCCAATTTCCAAGAATCTCTTGTGTACCTTTTCTCCAAACTCCTGACTAGTATTCCTCATGGGTTTTTGATGTAAGTAAAAGGGTTTTTGCCAGTCTGTTCCTGAAAGCCTTTAGGGTCAGAGCAGAAATGGATGTTGGTTTATATTTACTCAATCAAAGCTTTTTAATATCATGTATTCCCAAGCCTCATTACAGAAAGAGCGTGTTAGAAATCTGCATGTATTGTTTTATAGGTATTTAAGCTCCAAAAATCTCCTGTAGTTTTTTCCATTAATTGAAAGGCAATTCAGAAGACTTCCAGATACATTAGTAAACAAAATACAGTTGTGAGTGTTTTTAGGCAACCCGCTGGTTGTCATTTTAACTTGACAGMAAATAATATTATCAAGCTTATCAATACAGTGTTGAAGGTAGTGGATATATTAATTTTAATGAAAAATATGTAACACAGCCTAAGAGCTATGACTCTGTTACAATTTCTTTTCTATGTACCTAGTCTTTAGGTATAAAAAACATATGACAACTACAACTCACAGGGTTTCTAAATAACACCTGGAAAARTTCTAAATAAACATATCCTGATCAGAAGTTCCACTAAATACTAATTTAAGATTTTAAATTGTTTGTCTTAGAAATTTACTACAAATAGTGAATAATGCTCACCAGAGCTTGGTACTCTTGATAAATTTCTGTGTAAGACAACTTGCTTTCTTCTTCATCATCAAAAACTGAAGGGGGGAAGAAGAAACATTTTGTAGTCAGTGTACAAACCACCACAAATGAACTTATGCCCTAAATAAAAAGATTAACCTTTACAAGGTAATATATTTAATCATATGAAAATACAGGACACGATTTATAACAGTCCTGTGTTTTCCACACACTCAGGCCAAGTGTATGTTTTCGGTAATTGAAAGTAATTAAAGTGCATAATTTCATATTGGGAAAATCTTTGTAATAGACTTGTAAGCAAGTTGAGGATTCAGCAGATACAGTCACTAAAACATGAGTTTTAATATAAGAACTACCACATATTGTTCCAAGTGGCAGATAATACATCAAGCAGGAAATTTCTCACTCTCCATGTATTTACATGGAGTACGWATCTAATAATGACTTAAACCATTTTTTTAAAATGTCATTCATGTAGTGAGAAGCCAAGGTGATGCAGGAAAATTAGTCCCTGCCTGCATAAAACCAGATAAACCCAAAGAGGAAATGTGGTTCAGTTAAGTTATATTTTAATCATATCTATCCTGATTTAGAAAAAAATGGACATTCCTATACTATGGGCCATATTAATCATATTCATGTAAATTCATATTCAAATTCCTGACTGGAACTACTCAAGCTCATGATCTCTATGCTGCAGAACAGATGGAAGAAGCAGAAAATAAGAGAAACTGAAAACTAAGGTTTGACAGGGTTAATTTACATTTTTTTTATGCCACCAGTGAAGAGGTAATGTAAAACCTGGCAATTAAAGCAGAGGCTTAGAAATAAGTCTGTCTCAATCCCCTTCAAGATTAACCACTTGGACAAGTCACTTCCCAGGAACATCCTTTGAAGTCACTTGAAGAATGGGAATTCTGCTTAAACTGGTGAAGGACTGTGATTTATTCTTTGTGTATATGTGACAYCTCTAATGGTGGTGATGCCCGTGGAATCAGTGCAGCCTTCACACAAATTTAGAGTGACTTTCTGAAGGCGTCTGACATCTTTCCCAGCTGTGACAGCCCTGAGGCCATGTCACTCCAAACCTGGACACAGTGTGAGCTGAGGTGGCATTTCCTAAAGCAGGAGGTATTTGCATCCCTTTCTAACACCTCACTGCAGTAAAATGATAGATACCCAATGACACAGTGCAGGGCCCCCAAAAGCAWAGGAGAACCTGCTTTTTAATCATAATTGGGAAAACCAACATTGCTTGTGGTCTTTGCATAAGGCAAATTTTTTTTTATAAGTAATTAAAATATAAGGTTTGCAAATACCTAGGATTAAATTCAAATGGTAGGAAAAATATTATAAATATCAGTCCTATGGCAACTACCATATTGCCAGACTCAGGAGGGTGAAGACCCTTGACARCCTCTGTTGTCTCTTCCTGACTGGAGATCCCAACTGGGCTGCAGAGYCCACTTTCACCTTGGCTTCTCTATCCCCTCTTTCCCACCCATCCTGTCCTGGGGATCCTAAGCAGGAGTGACACAGGGATGTCACCCCTCAGTGACAGATGGCCTTGTACTGCCAAGGGGATGTTCCTCCTCCTCCGGAARGAGGCACACACTGTGCTGTGTCCCCAGGCTCAGGACACACAATGGGATGAAGTTCAGTGCCAAGTAAAGCAAGCTGCAATCAGCATCTCCTCCCAGCTTAAGTGGCTTTAAGGAGTACTTGGAACAGAGACCTTGGATTTTCTTGAGTCAGGGCTCCTGAATCACGTAGTCATTATTCCTTAAGGTTTTGGCACAGTCTTTGGTCACCCAGCAAGAACAAAGATCTGAAGAACCACAGTACCAAAACGAGAGRACCCAGATATCTTGGGAAACAAACTCATTGTTTTCCTGTTAAAACTGGAAATCTTGGCTAGGACCCCTCAAATGGGATGATACACACTCACCTGTTCGATTTCATTTTCACACAGAAGGAAATTAATCAGGCCATAAGAAATTAATCAAGTTTCCAGAAAGAGGRAGAGAGAGAAAGCAATTACCAACAGATAGAAAATCATTAAAATAGTTTACAAGTTGAAGTGCAAGGACTTGGCCTAAGTAACTACAGTTCCAAAATAAATTCGTTACATACCAATTATCAAGATCCAAATTGTATTTTCGAGGAATCACWAATTATTGTCAGTTAATCACAGTGCTGCTAATTTGCTTGTCCAGCCCAAACACTGAATGTTTTGGGAATGCAAAGGACTCTGTCCTGACGAAGTATGTCAGTACAAAAGCAGCAATGGAATCAGCACAGTAGGAAGTGACCATCACAAGGCTGCCTCACACTACGTGGAAATTTACAGCGGTTCCACAAATCTTCTTACTGTCAGTAAATTCCCCTCAACCTTCTAAGGAGAAGGGATCATTGCTCCTGAGAGGGATAAATCAATTCCCTTGATATGTAAACCTAGACCCTTTGTATGATAGCTAGAATGTTTGGCCCATCCCAAGTTTAGGCAGACTTCCCAGAAGAAAACTTCCTGTCTATGTTTCTTTAACCATTCCTAGCTAAGAAGGCCCTAGGAGCTTTCCCTTCCTCTTTTCCCAGTTTTAAGYGGGAAAGGTGGGAAAAGACCCACAATGATCGTACCTCATGCAAAGTTTGGGGGGTAGAGACGATTCAGGGAGAAACTGAGAGGCAATTTCTTTTCAAGAATCACAAATAAAAGCTGTCTTAGTTTTCCAAAGGGCTTAGGCACTGCTTTCAGACTTGCCCAAATTGTAATTACTTTACTACCGTAAGGATCCAGGTGCTTTTTTTGGCAGCAGAAATTGTTCTGTAAGCAGCAGAAGCAATTTAGTTAAATCTCTACATCAGAAAGTCTATTTCCTCCTTCCCTCTCTGCAGATACAAACCTGCACAGACCTCTCCTGGCTACAGAGCAATCCTGCCCCCCCTCATTGCCTGTACTTCCACTTTACCCAAACTGCTCCCTAAATTATGCCTTGTCTGAAGAATAGGAAGACATGTTAGTTTAACTGGAGTCAATATGGTGCTAAACTCACGAACAACAAAACATCACTGGTAATCACTGACTTTTAGTGTTATCATTTTTGTGGGGTACTAAAACTTAGTSGTTTTCACCTCTTAACTGACACCATTCACATAATTTTAGGAATTTAACTTTGGGCCTTCTCCTCCTCTGTCCCACTAACCAGACGGCGCTTTCGGTTGTCCTRCCCAGTTTCCTAAGGAAAACTCCTGGCTCTGGGAGAGCTTTGGAGGCCGTGCCGGGGTCCGAGGCGCGGCAGGGTGCAGCGCTCGCTCGGTGTCAGCCATAAGATCATGCCATAATCCCAGGACGAGCTAATGAATGCAAATGGCACGTCCTGACACGCGGCTCGCTCGGGGGACACGGCGGGCACCGGGCAGCGCTGGGCGGGGAGCGCAGCCGGACGGGCCGAGGGAGCATTCCTGCACAAACCCGGGGCCCGAGGGACACCCGGACCCGAGACAGGCCCCCGGCGGTGGGGACCCGGACCCGGACCCGCCCTGCCCGGCCCTGCCCGCCCTTCCCGGCCGGCGCCCCCGCTCACCCTCGCAGTTGTGCTCCATGAACTCCAGGATGGGGATGGACCAGGCGGGCCCCCGCAGGAAGCCGGCGATCGTGTCCACCACCCACTCCACATCGTCCTCCTCCTCGGCCGCCATGGCCGGCGGCGCGGCCGCTATGGCAACCGGCGTCACGGGGCGGGACCTGCGGGCCGGGATCCGCCCTCACGGCATTCCCGGGAATCGCAGCACGGCGGGAAGCGGGACCGTGGAGTGCGGCCGGCGGTTGCCCCTGGCGCAGGACGAGCGGTGCAGGTCGGTTGGCAGCGGCCGCAGCATCCCCGGCCGCCTGACGCGCGGGCCCTTCACGACGCTGAAAAGAGAAGAAATCAGTCATTTGTTAGTTAACAGCGTTAAGGTGAGAGTAACTGAGCACGGGAACGGGCTGCTCAGCCAGGCTGMGGCTTCCCTGTGCTTGGGGATAACCGGGATACGAGGGACATGGCTCTGAGAAGCCTCGTTGCGCTGGCCCTGTGTACTCCGGAGATCCCGTGGTTTTAACGCTTCTGTCACTCACAGTTTCTCAGTACAGTCAAAATTGGGTTTTTCTATTAAAATTTTATAAAAACATGCAGGATAGAAAATTCCCATTATCCCATATTTTATCATGCCCAGAGTGCAGTGACATTGTGGAGCAAACAATAAGTCACATGTTTGTCATTAGGTGTTGTAGCTGGTGCTCTAATTGTAATTAAAATGTTCATCACTCGTCAGGCCTTCATAAGAACACGGGTAATTTGTAACTCAGTAGTACTGTAAATACACCATGGTGTAAGAATTGTGACATGAGTTATAAGGCAGTAGGAAAGAAGGTTTATGTTAACACTTAATTATTTGTATATTTCTGAGGGCTGGTGATTGGGGTACATTCCTTTACTYAACTAAAATTAAGATAATTTCTCTCACTATCCTCACCTCTTAGACTGCTGACAAACTGGGAAGTTTTYCCCAATATTTAAATTTATGCCCTTCCTAATATTAGATGATTGTTCGCATTATTGGTACATGTCACTGGTAAGTAAAAAAGCCCAACAAAAATAATCTYTTCGTTTTTAAAAGATTAATGATCACAAAGAGTAACAGTTCCAGTTTGCTACATTAGGCTCTGGCTTGGTCTTGCTCAAGAGAAACTCTTGTAGCTATTAATGAGTTTGCCTGCACAAAGCTGGGTGAAGGTTAATTTTTCTCAAGGCTAACAGTTCTATGCTCTTAGAACTGCAGAGAAGTACTGATCATCATTTAAATAAGAATCTGCATTGGAAAGACTTYAAATTTTCCTTTTTGCAACTTACTTTAACTCCTTTTACACCATGAGTGCTTCCATTTCTACAGCCATATTCGTGGTGTGAGAGCATCAGTAGTATGACAGGATGTTCACTTCCTATTTGTTTCATAAAAACTCAAAGTATTTCATGAGTGTTACAAGAAAAATTACTAGAGTAATGCATATGAGGAAATTCTGTCTACTAYAACTAAATCCATTATATCACCTCACCGGAAACTGCCCGATGTTATGTTCTGTCTGYAAATGTCAGGAGAAACACTGGAGTTGGGGTCTTGTAGATAAGACAAAAGAGCAGGAAATGCTCCCTGTCTGAGTCACTAAGAGTATTCATTGCTTAATTTTCTGTCTTCTCTGAGCAAGTTGCAACTTCAGACATTTTGACATATATATATATATATATATATATATATATATACAGTGACAGGGAAATTTGGTTAGGCTTTTCCAGTCTCTGTGTTCCACTAAGTTCTTTGTATCAGTACCCAGTTCTTTCCACATCCAGTGGGTTTCACTCACATGCGCAATAATAAAGTAGTTTGAAAATCCAGAATCTTGAGAATACCGACTTCTTTTTGGCAAATGCCATTTTTTATCTGTTTCTGAATTTATAAATATATTTATCTCTTTATAAATAAGGCAAGAAGTAAGACAGATGAGCTTTTTAGCTATTGGCAAAGATAGTTTTTACATCACTTTTAATTTCTACAATTGGATAATTTTGTAAATTTTGAGCAATTTAAAGGATACTGGCAAAAGTGCAATTATCAGATTAACAGTTAAACAGTATTATTATTAATTACTCTTTTGTTTAAACTTTAATTCCCCCATCCTCCTAATTTGTAATAGTCTTACAACTGCAACAGCTATAAACATTTTTACCTTAGTAAACTTAATACAACTTTTCCAGTTTGTTTTTATAAATTTTAGTTTGGGAGAGATTTTTTTTTAATAAATCTGACATCAAAAAGAACCCTGAACTAAACCTTCTGAAAACCTGTGGTGCAAAGCCCTTTTCCTTCAGTACAATAGACAGAATTAAATGTGACTTTTTTACAAAGGGTTGAAAGTTAAAATACTAATCAGTTGGGTTTATTTGCAATAATTTATTGTGGAAATTATTTAGTTAAATATGTTATACTTCGGAGACTTTATTGTACTTTAGTCAAAGCTAAAATAGGAGAGAAATTGGTTCTGAGAAATGCAGACACATTGAAGAAGTGCTTGAAGTCAAGTAAAGAATTATGAGTTATCTTAATTTTCTTCCCCACAGGGATATTGAGCTCCTACAGGAACTTCTAAAGATCTTCCTATTTAGGTCATTTTCTTTCATTTTGTAAAGCTGTTCTTTTCTCTTGTGACTTGAAGGTTTTATACAAACGCAAGGCTATTTCACACAACCCATTCTGCCTGAAAGACCATTCCTAATGTAATTATCTAATAATAAGCATATGCCATTGCTTTCSCTATAATAATGTTTCTTAGCTAAATTATCTAATCTTAAAAGCATCTCAAGTGTCCAACATCTAAGGCTTTCACTTTACCGATTGTGGAAATGAGAGATACTAAAACTACAAGAATATTCTTTCTTCCCTCTTTTAGTTTCTTTTCATTTGTATACTTGCCATAAACCATGCACATTTTAGCCACACATTTATGCAAAAGTCTATCCATAAATTTGATTTCAAATATTTTCCTGAAGCAAATTTTGTTCTTTACTTACCAACAATAGGATTTATTCCCATATATACTTTCCATAGGGATTTTCTCTATGCTTATTGACCAGGTGTTTTAGCAATTGCTTTTCTGCTTTTACCATTATTTTCCCTCTGGTGTCTGCACCTCTTGAATTCTAAAAAGCCTCGTAACGATTTTGATTTTTCTGTCCAATTTCAGCTGATTGTTATTGATGGAAGATGAACTACAGCAAAGTGAAGTCTATGGCTTGATCTGAAGCCTGTGAGCTTTGTTATTCTAATCTCTTCTGGCATGGAGTTCTGCAGCCATGAGCAGGTTAAAAAAGGAAAAAAGAAAAAGCCCTGTGACCTTTCTTTGGAAGAAGAGCGTTTCCCTGAACCAGGAAAGGCAGCATCTGTGGAGTATTAAATGGTACCAATAAGGGTATGAGATGGTTAGAAACAGTAAAAATAATAAATTTCTCATTGCAGAATAAGCATTGGAAACAGGGGCCATGGTCGTGACAAGTCCATGATAATAATAGTTCCAAAAGAAAAAATTTTAACCTTCAGTTGTATATGGATTTTGGGAAAAGGTCTTGTCTATCTCTGAGCTTAAGACTTTCTACACAAGTCCCAGCTTCCTCTTTTGAATCACTAACASCTTCAGCCAAGTGTCATGAAAGCTAAGCAAAAAGACTTCTCCACACAAGCTCATTTCACTTTCTCTTCAGTTTTTACCACTGCGAGAATTATGCATTTTTAATTTCTTTGTAGAACTTGCTTTAAAAAGGACTCCTCACTACTAGGATTATTGAAKTGTTACCTGAGGATCTATGGGGAGTGGGACTAAAAGAGATCTGAAGGCTGCCCAGCCYTGGGGTTTCCTTGACTGCATAGTGCAAGAGAGAATTCATTTGGGACATGGGTTTGTTTTGAGTCATTTGGTGTTACCTCAGGGCTTGGCTTTTAAGAAGGCATTTACAGACAAAGTGCTGGTTCTGGGGGCTCTGGGGAAGAACAAGAGTTTGCATTTCTGCGTTTTATTACCCACATGTTTCAGTTGCCCCCAAGAACTTTGGCTAATTGCATTGTATTCTTGATTGTAAAAGCCAAAAACAAACCCCAGAAAGACAATGCACTGGAGTGCCTCACAGAAACTGTGCTTTCTGCTGCTGAAACAGAAAAATCAATTGGATGTACAAGAAAGAAATACTTCCATGGAGATGCAGATGGAAGTGGTTTGTACAGGACATCATCTGTCCTGTTTCATGGGTTTCAGATGTATAGARCTTGTAGCAAGTCACATATTGGAAGAATTATGCAAATTGGATTAGCAGATTACATATGCTGGAGAGCAGAAGTTCATCCCATTTCCCAAGGTGTGTTATCTGGCTCCAGGTGCAGAAGGGACTCCACGCTCGCAGCTCGCGCTCTTGCTGTGGCAGCTCATTGATGGGATGAAGCCCTGTGTTGAGAGTGACACTGGAGTGTCAGGGGGACTTGTTTTAACGTCTGAGCAGGAATTTCAGACTCTTCACACCACCCCATTAACTCTCATCACTTGCAATTGGCTTTCCAGCATCTTGCAGGTTTGAAGGGCAGCATTGGGAARAATGAAGGTGCTGCTGCTTCCTTCTTGCTCTGGTATTTCATTTATTTTTTCTAAGGTGCCATCTACTCAGGCTCACTGCAGAGGTTCTGTTTGGAACAGAGGGAGAGCTGGGATGTGTAGGATGTGGCCAGGAGCTGCTTAGCAGTATCTCCCTGAACGTCTGGATACAGCTGCCACCCCAGTAGGTATGACCTCAGGAAGGTATAAAAAACAGATCTGGGACATGAAGAGTGGAGCTTTTCACTGTTTTATAAACAGGTTAAATGATAGCAGCATAAGCAGGGCTGCTTCTGTTCTTACTTGGAGGACACWYRGTAGAATTCCAGTGTGTGCATGGTTTTCATTAAGCTATGTGTAACTTTTCAAAGTTGATCTTTATGAAAGCATCATGAGTTATTATTAACTAGTTTGTATAGGTGGACTAAGGGTTTTTACTTGTGCTTTAACATTGTGATTTAAAAAAATTGGCAACTATACTTTTATAGAATTCTCATTATCAAAAACGTTGTGTGTAACTGTGGGTCATTATGKGACTATCACAGATTACCTCACACTAGAGCTCAGGGCTGAGGGCTGTGCTGTCRTTGCGTAGGACTTTTTTCACCCCCTGAGTGTCTTGTGTGTGCTTTTTAATCTTGAAAAGCTTCCCAAATGTATCAAGTGTAGAAAACTTATCACTAGTCTTTACAAAGGTGTGAGCAAGCAGGCTGTAGGAAACAAAGACAGGGAATGAGGTGAAATGAGTAGTACAAAAAAATTGTGATTTCAAATTAGTTTAACACTGGAAAGTGTACAGTGGAAAGTTACCATTGCACAAAGCTTTTGTCCTGGCCTTTTCTGTCCAGTCCTAGTTCTACTTTCTGGAGAGGAGAAGACTGAAAGCCACCCCTCCTTTCAGCTGAAGGGGTCAGAAGTCAGCCAGGAGCTTTTGTTTTCAACAGCSAGCAGGGAGAAAGACTGACTGGACAGTCTTGGAGATGTCCCCAAAATAAGGAGCTTTGAGGATCTTGGCAGACCACGATTATCACTCCTTGTTTGTTTTTGCTTTGGCCTCTTGGGCTTTTATTGTCTTGGGGTTGGGCTTTTTGGGGATGGGGTGGTGGTTTATGATGTTTTCTTAGCCAGTTCCTGGTACTGGTTCCTCAGAGCTCAGTGTTTGTTTGGAAGGGGGTTGCCCTGATGTTTCTCTGCAAGGTTTTGCGGAGTTCTGCTGGTTTGCATATGCCCACGGTGGGCTGGCAAACAGGGCTCTGAGGCTCATGGGGTGAGCTAATCCGTGCTTTTGCACTCTTGGCAGAAATCCTGGCAGGACTTCAGGCCATCAGGAGAGTTGGATGGAGGACAAGGGTTGCAGRGAGGTTGGAAATTGCATTTAAGACTCTGCTGGGAGCCTTAATACTGGTAATGTGTTCAGTGTGATAAAGTAGGAAAAGTGCTTGTTGGGAAAGCTGACAAGAGACCAGCCAGATCCATTTTAGAGCTCGGGATCAGAAGACTCCTTCCTGACACTTTGCTTGCATGGACAGGCTTAGCTTACTSTTTTAGAGCAAACAGCAAAGCAGCTCTGCATTGTAGTGCCAGAGTAGTAATAGAGCACTTCCTCTACTTGAAATTCAATTTTATATTCCCTGCAGAAATACACATGGTTTTCACTTAAATAAATAGAGTTTAGCATGTTTGGTATTAATATTACTGRCTCCTTGCTGTTTGTATGCATTTTTTGTGCCAGAATACTTATATATGAGAAAAATATGTCCTGCAAGCTTGTGTAGGGATGAAATGCCTTACTCTTTACTTGGAAAATGCCTCCAGAATGTCTCATGTGATGTTGCGTGCTGTATATTAATCTGTAATAGGATGGAGTGATTCAAACTGACCTTCACAAAGTGTTCAACTAGGTAGGCACTTTCTGTGGTAGGGTTTTCATTTGTAAATCCAGAATGCTAGAGGGAATAATGGATGGGAAAGAGAAGTACTTCCAGAGTAGCAACTATGAAGCTGAACCAGCATGAAAGAATGAGATAAGGAAGTTCTTGAGCAACTGGTACAAGTGAATTAAATGTTTTTTTTCTGCTAGGCCTTCACTGTTCACCACAGAATACACAAGTGACGAGGTCTGACACTAAGAAGTCAGGACAGGGAGCTCAGAAAGAGAAGGTGACAATATGTGACAGGCTGCATGGCGTTTGGATTGGTTAGGAGCAGGTGACTACAGATACACAGGGCAAAGGGTTATKTTTTTAAGGTGCATACTGAGTGAAGTATAAAGGTGATGGCCTACAATCACAAGATAAACACCAACATCTCAGCTGCAGGTCTGCACCTTTGGGTGTGCACAGGAGTTGAGAGCTGGCCGATAAAAGGGCTGGSAGATTTGTTACCAGGGCCCATTTGAGCACTTGCTGCTCCTCAGGGCTCAGCCAGTGTCTTGCATAAGGCTCTTTGAGTCTAATGCAAGTTCTGCAAGTACAAAGGACATCGCGGCTCTAACGGTGACAGCAGATCCCAGAGCAAACTGCCTGGCTTGCTGAGGAGGCAGGYTGGTGGCAAAGCACCAGGAGGACTGCAAAATTAACTCCAGCTCTGAGGCATCAATATCAAAGTCAGTACCAACTCACCGTGCCTTCAAATCCCCACTTCGTAGCAGAAGCACATGTGTGATATCGTGCCAGTTACTGACTGCATCATATGGATTCATATCATTTCAATAAGCAGTAACTGAGCTCAGTACAATTAATTTGTTCCATTCCCCTATGTGGGCACACTCTGGAACAGCAGCAACTCCTAATTTTCAAATCAGCAGTTCTCCTATGAGTTTTTATACACAACACTTTCAGAATTTCTCATGTGCTTTCCCTCTTGTATATTTATCATGTCAGGAACCTTTTGTTTTAACATGCTTTCTCCTTTTCGCCTTATAATCTGATATATCACAATACATCTTGTTTATTTCTGAAATCCTTCTTACCTGCAAACATTTCTGAGCTTTTTTCCCCCATTTTCATCTTTTGACTCAAAGCATTTTTATGTTGGTCTTTAGTGCAAACCAGCACTGTTATTTTTGTTAAGGATTTGGTAGACATTTTTATTGCTTTGTGGAGGTGAGCATTTTAATTACATAGTTTTAGGTTTAGCCAAAATTGCAGAGAAGTTTGGAAGCAACAAGGCTTGCTTGAATCCACATCAGCCTAATAAAAAATCTGTAGAAATACTTTGTGCAWCTTTCTGGGCCTTATTTGTAGGTAAAAGTACTAAGTTTAATTTCCCTTGTAGCTGAACACTCACCCTCAAGCTGTCTACTCTTATGCATATATATATWAAAAAATCCTCACGGGGGCACTCTTGATTTAAGCACAATGTAGAGGAGGCAGTTTCATCTTGGTTTTCCTTTGTAGYGCACTGACAAAAAAAGCTTAAGGAGCTCCTAGAATGACTTTCAAGTCACAGTTAAAAATAAGCTAAAATGAATGTCACATAAGGTAAAGGAGCTTCAATTCTGTAATTCTGGTATAAAGTAAATCTAGTTATATAATCTCTACTGCCAGAATTCTGACTTTCACTTAAAATAGGATCATAGTGGGAATGAAAGGTCATTATTTAGAAATTTGGGGTTTAGTTTAYTTGTTTTCTTATTTCTTTTGCAATCACTACTTTTTTTTCTGCGTAAAAGCAGGGGGGAAATAAATTGTCACTGTRTGTGACGTTGTGGTTTTCCTCTATTACAGATTATGATGTATAACCCACAGTGACAGGGAAAACTGAGATACCTATGGGATTTACTTGGTAATTTGGAGGAAGCTTGTCAATTCCCCAAACCCATGAAAACTGAACTGAAATTATTTCAAAACTTGTATGCTGTTAAGCTTCTTGTTAAGCTGGGTTTCTCTTTGTTATCATTATTAATAAGCACTGGGAAAATTATTAGTTGTTCAAAGAGTAGACATGTAARTATATTACCTATCATAACAAAGCCATCACGAAACAGCCAAAGAAAAATTGGCAGAAAGGAAAAAAAAATTACATTAAACACCTATTTGTGCTTTTTTTGTCTTGCTGCAAGAACATTTAGTAGGTAAAACTGAACTATGTCATGGGYTCTTGAGTGAGGAATTCCTGGGAAGAAACAAGCCTTGTATTCTTCASAAGAAGGATTAGCAGTTCCTAAATGCCTGACTAATTTCTTAAACACAGTCTATGTCGCTGTTACAAAGGGAACTACAGAACTCCCAATACTTCACTGTTGCCTGCTTCCACTTAACTGCATCAGGACAGAAGCAGTAAAAGAAAGAACCAGACAGGGCAGAAGATCTGAGTTYGGAGCAGTTATGAAGTCAAGTCAATCTGAATCATTTGCAAATGTGTATTTCCACTCAGTGTAGAAGGATCAGCTCTGAAATGTTACCAAAAAAAAAAAACCTCACAAGCTGGAAGCATGTCAGTCTTCTTTTTTAATGGAAGTGTGGATGAACTGGGGAAGTCTCCAGGGAGCAGAGGTGGATAATTTGAGTCAGAGGTTACTCCCGGGCTATTTCCACTATTAGTACACAAGCCCTCTGCARCAGCCTCTGCTTTCCTGTCAGCAGCTCCCTGTTCTCTGTGCTCTGCATGCACTCAGGCTGAGAGCTCCAGCTCCAGCAGGGATCTCAGCAGAGGCAGGAGACCTCTCCATGCTTTAGGATAATGGTTATTATTACTGCCAACACCCCTTTTGGGCAGCCTAAACTATAGCTCGAAATTGGCAGTCCTCGTTCGTTAATTAATTTTGTTTGTAAAATACTCCTCTGAGGGAGAGGGAATAAATGTTACCATTAAGGATTTAAATAGGCTTTCAGATTAAATACCATAACCAGCTGCAGGTCAGCAACAAACCATTCTTTGTTAAGGTGTTTTCCTTTCGCAGAGATACAGCCTGAATAAGCTGAATAATCTCATCCTTTTAAGGCAGACTGTTAAGGTGGACTAATTCTATGATCAAAAATATAGAGCATAATAGCAGAAGGAAATAAATTTCAAACTGTTCATTATTTTAGTAGAGCATTTGCTGTATGAAAAGAGCTACAACGTTTTACTTATATATTAAATATATCTATTATCATTTAATGCTTTATATATTTTTGCCCTGTTACTAATATTTAAAATAATAACYTTAAGAAAAATTAAACCCTCCCTGTCCCATCGAAGAATTATCAAGCACTGAAATCAAGACTGATATATGTAGAAATTMGAATTCTAATCTTACCCAGGTTATTAAAAAGAAATCAAATCATAGACTCCTTTAGGTTGGAAAAGATCTTTAAGATCCAGTCTAACTATTCCCCCAGCCCTGGCAAGGCCACCACTAAACCATGTCCTCAAGTGCCACATCAGCATGTCTTAAATCTCTCCAGGGATGGGATCTCTACCACTTCCCTGGGCATCCTGTTTCAGTAGTAATTTTAGATAATTGCTTATTAATTTCAGCATTAAAAATCAGGAGTGTGTTAAACTGTGTCATAATAGATGGGGAAAAAAATCTCAAACAATTGACATCTCAGTATAAGCCTAAAATTAGAAGGAAATTTAGTGTTTTGCCGAACCATCCTTTGACCTTTCAGCCACTGTACACTGCAATACACTTAATTCAGAAGTCGTGTTACAGAGTGTAATGTAAAAATCACAGAAAACTTCAATATTGTATGATGACCTTAGAGAAAATATAGCATTTGATAGGTAGATAAAGCTGGCAAGAATCCCCGTGAGGGAGATATTTAGGCACTGGAAAGGAATAGGCAGGAAATAGCTGTTGATGACAGTGGGTTGTAAAAGCCTAAACAAAAAGACCAAATGTATCACTGTAGGTTTCAGCAGAAGAAAAATTACCTGTCGTAGAAAAATACTTCAATAAGAAATTTAGAGGGTGGTAGATTTGGGTTAAAAAACTGCATATCTTCCAGAGATGAACAGGAATAGTAAGAATCCAAATTTTGTGTTGATCTCCAATTAAATTCACAATTAAACTGGTATCACAGTGAATTGAACCCACTGGACTTAATGCAAACAACAGAGTCATGCAGTTAACAGTGGTATCTGAAAGAGGTGTGAGTGAGTAGGTTGTTCCCAGTTTTAGGTGACTCATGAATTCATCTTCCTGCAAGAAGCTTCATCAGGAATGCTATCTAATAAGTGTAATTACCTTTTTTTTTATCTGGCATTAGTTATTTTTTCATTATCTTTAGTTTTTTTCTATTAATCAGTTCATATATTTTGCTATCAGTCTTTTTAATGTATTGCTGTAAATAACTTGTGTTTTCTTGTTCTATAAGCTTGTCAAAGGATTTTCCCAAGGGCAAAATAGGGATATCTTAAAAGCTTTTAATTGTTTCACCAGTATTTCATAGAGAGAAAAGCTGTTTTCAAACGTAAATAATTTGACGAGTAACCAGGGGTAAAATCAGACATGAAAATGAATAAGATAATCCTGAGGGAGGGAGCTCAGAAGAGCAGAGATTTGAACAGAAATTATTGTATTATAGTTATATTCTTAGTGCTGTATGTTTTCTCATAACTAAGTCCACATGCACAAATGGAAATCTCAAAGACAGAAATGTTCCYCATCCAGTTCATTATTTCCTGACCTTGGGAAGATCCATCTCCAGCTGGTGCGGAATGCCTCTCTAATGAGAAATGCTAACATCAAAGGTGATGCAGGGCTCTGGAACTTAATAACCTCTGCTGAGCCCAGAAATCTGGACCTCATGGCAGTACTGCCCAAGCTACTGTGGCCAAGTGACATCAAGATTGCAAAAAACATGGGTGAAAGTAGGGAGGCACCAGTAAGAGTCCGTGGCAAAGGACAGGGAACCAATTACCAGGCAAACTTGTGTGAGGGAAAGCAAACTGAATGTCATAATAAAGCACAACTGAGGCAACTGTTTTAAGAGATACAAAAGTCTTTCCTGGGGATACAAAATCTCTTCTGTTTTGTGAAGGTGAATGGGGAGAGTGCGCCATGCTAAAGGAAGACACTAGWAAAGAAAACCAGCTCAATATTTCTGTACTTCAGGAATCCGAGATGGCCTAGTGCTGTTGATACAATACCAGCGTCTTGCTTTCCTAAGCCACAGATCTGCAGATCCATAGGAGGCAGCTGTGACTGCTAACAATGAGCAGACTGGGCTGCACTTTGCTCCTCATCAGAGGAAATGCAGAGTGAGCTCTGTAATTCATCTTTCTGACCCAGTTCATAAGAAACACTGCTCATACTGGCAGGATCTTGTCTGACAGAAGGCATGTCAGCAAGAGCTTTTGCTCAGTCTCACTCCACTGGCCTTAACATAAGTGAGTACCAAAGCTATTGTCCTGGTAACTGCTGTTCTTGCTGTAATACTCAATGCTTTCTTTTAGGAAAATAACAGTGTATTTCCTTTGTATGCAGCAAATAACAAAGGGAATTTCACAAACAGCATTATTAGGCAGTCTTGTAGTTCACAGATGACAATCAGAAACAGATAAATGTTTTATTGGCTAAACAGGAGAAAGAGCTGCATTGTAATACTAAATTCAAATGAATTTTCTTTGAAAGGGAGTATTTCTCTGACACCTTCTTAAGAGTTTCAGCCTATGGAAATAYTTAGCAATGGCTATTAAATTTAAAAATCAAGATAAATACTAATTTTATTTCTGATCACATCAGCTGACCTGCCACAGTAACATTCTTCCTGCCTGTCCAACTGATGGGAAAAAACCAGCATGCTTTGGGCATCCCCCCGTCTCAGATAAGTCCCAGTATTAAATGGGACACTTTCACCAATTGTTTCACTTTTTACTTGTCCATGTAGTACTTCAAGGAAAGTGTGGATATGTTAGGAAGACATGGCTGGATATGGTCAACAGCTGTTCTTGCAATGAATGTTCTGCCTGACAGGAAATTCTGATGCATTTGACACTGGTGCAGAGAACTGTCCTGTATGGGAGATACCCATACAGGGTGTTCTTTGTCTGCTGTCTCTCTACTAATTTCTTGCTACTTGGTACAATTGGATGCACACTGTAAAATGGAATCTAAAAAAATCTAAAATGGACAACACCGATTTTCCCCGAGCCCCTACTGTTTTGATCTTAACTTTTCACTCAAAATACCCTTGTTTTGAGGTTGCTTACAATTTTCTCAGGAAGTTCCCTTGAAGTTGGTGGGGAATTTTGGTCACATCAGAGCAGATGCTGTAGCAGGGAAGAAATCTTCAAGAATTGKTGTGGAATTTTCAGTTCTTTATTCATGTTACAGAGGGATTTCCCCTTCTTTCCACTCCTGTGGAACAAGAAGTAACTTTTAGTCTGCTGTATTTGTGGGGTCTTTAAGAATTCATAGCCATACTTAAAAAGGTTCAACCCCTCGATGCCCTTACTCTTCCTTTTATTGCCCCATCTTTTTGTATTGTCTTGGTTGATAAGGAAACAGGATTCTCTGGGAGCAAACACAGGACAAGGAAGGTGGCTRTCCTTCTCACTGGCTTGCAGTTTTCACTAGACACTGTCCTGTCAAGCCAGCTCATATTCAGAACATTCTTGTTTTGGCTGTGGTTTCATAACCCTGCTATGGATCCGCAGCATCCACACTTGGTTGCTGTGTTTTCCCTCCTCTGAAGTCCCATCAGGCAAAGGCCTGTCAACCCAGCAGTGCTGACTGGGAGGCAGGACCAGCAGCGAGAGCAGCGTCACCTCTTTCCTTTGGTCRTGTGTGAGAGGAAGAGAAAACCACTGCGTGTTGCATCAGCTAAAAAGGGCAGGTTGGTTGTAATCTGCTCCCCAAACTGTGCCCTCCCTTGGCTCACTGCAGGCAGGGAAAGCYGATCAGAAATGTTTTGACAAAGGTAAAGTGCAGCTGCACATAGTTACACTTTGCTGCTTTCTGCAGATTTAAGGCATCAGTTTGGGTTCTAGATATACTTTGGTGATTTTTATTTTGCAACAGCAGGCACAGGAAGTGATGCTGTGAGTAAAAAAAGTTCACTGAGAAGATGAAGTAACCCTATAGTTTGCAGATCTGGGATCTAGGCACAGATCATTTATAATTTCCATGTCTTCTGTGTAGAGTCGTCCTGGTACCAAGGGAGATGCAAAAGAAAGGAGATTGGGATGCTTTACTTGTACAAGACCAAAYACTGTGCTTCAAACAACAAGGTTACTCTCTAAATCTGTTTTTTTCAGAAGTAGTAGACCACACTCTATTAAATACTGACAGTGCTGTTCTAGAAAATGMGATGTGAAAGAACAAGATTGTTCTCTGAGCATTTTTTCAATTTATAAAAAGGATATATATTTTTAGTTCCAAAATATTCCTGAATGTACATTCTTAGAATAGTTAAAACTATTGAAACTTCAGTTTGATAATAATGTTTCATCTCTGTTTCTGGGTCAGCTAGCTTCAGTTGTCAGCCTCTCAGCTGGTACTGAATTCTAGTAACAGTTCTGGGATTTCCCACTGTAAGTGCAGTAATCAGCTTGTTTTTAGGAGCCTTCCCAGGTAAAAAGGGCTTGACCAATGCAACCGCATAGATTTCAAGCTACAGGTTACAGTAATGTAGCCCTATGGAGCTRAGACTTCTAAGTATTTCCTAGAACAATACTCCTGGGACTCTTGACAGCTACGATAAAAATAAAAGCCTTCCGTATTYAGTTTGGATCAGAGAAACAACTCAAAAGACAAACTTTTAAATTCATTTTAAGGTTGTYTATCAAACAAGGGCTCAGCAATCAAAGGCTGACAGCTTCCTGTCCTAGGGCAAGTTGTCTCACCTCTCTGAGGTGGCTGCAATCCAAGTTCTTCTGGCTCTGACTCCACTGTAAACATCTGCCCTGGCAGCGGTTCATCCTGGTCCATGTCTATGTGTAACTGAAAACAAGGTAAATATTCTTACACTTGGTGGGACAAGGTGGAAGCTACGCAGAAGAAACTTCAGAGCTTCTTCACAGGTTTTCAGAGCTCTTAGTCTTGGGGGAAAAAAAAAGACAACCAAAACAAAAMCAAAACTCCTCTGTGTCTGGATACCTTTTCTGAAATTTTATCTTGTACTAATCTCTAGTTCAAACAAGGAACTGTAAATCATCTGAAATAAAACAGCTGACAATGCATTTCATATCTAAAATAGAGCACTTTTTCTTCAGGAACAGTGATCAACAGCCATGCTGAGCACACAGGCTAACTGCATGAGGTGGATGGAAGCAAAACCATCTAAAACCATTTAATTCAATTTTTAATGCTAGGGAATCTCAGTAAAAAATCTTTTTTTGTGAGCCAGCTGCTGTTACTACCACATGGGCTATCAACTTCTACTGGCTGGTCTGTAATTCCTAGAAACTGCTTTATGCCAAAGTCATTACTGCCTAATTAGAGCCCGAAAGAAACAAGGGGATGAGCCAGGGAAGTTCCATGGCACTSTGGGCACAATCGCATGTTTACAGCTTGCTGCCAGACACAGGGAGTGGAGCGGTTGGTTGGTCAAGCTCATACAAAAATGCTTTTGTGGCTGCCTTTAAGGGCTGGGAACTTATTGGCAGTTATTTCACCCATGGATCACCAGGTCCTTATTCAGAACCAAGACTGCAGTTTTCCTTTGCCCTTCCTTATTTCTTTTGTTTTACAGGAGGGCTGAGTTCACTCTAGRGGTCTGGTTTGGGAGGGAAGGACCTGATTTTTCTGAAAAAATAAAACTCTGAGAATCAAAGTAGTTTAACTATGCAACATTGTTTAAATAAAAATTCCTTGGAATGCAAAAGACAGACTAATATTTCAAGGTCCATAATTTATTTTTCTAATCTGTTACTTAGACATTCTTCATGGGAAACAGGTCACGATTGGAATTGGTTTTTTTTTCCCAGTCTTGGACGTTAGAAAAAACATATACCCAGTATTTAGGTTAAGAAAACCCTAATCTCTTTAGCTGTTATTTGATGTTTTTCAAAAGCATTTAATTTCAGTCACTTCTATTGCAATGTTTTGTGGGTTGTTTTTTTTTTAAATTGAGTGTGCAAAACTAAAGATATTTGAAAAACTGCTGCTGCAATTTAATTTATGCCACATGGAAGAAAGGCTGGATTTAGTTTGAGATTTTGTAAAATGCTTTGTCAATGAACCACATAATGTATTAAGCAGATATAGCCATGCATATTAATGCATATTAATGCAGAACTGAATATTGGAAGCACAAATAGCAGCAGGTGGCTCAGGGAAGGGACAATGGATCAAGCTTATCATCCTCTGACTCCACACGAAACCTTTCCAGAAAGTTGGATTTTGCCTTAACATAGGTGTGCGTGGATTCTACCTCCTGAGGAGAAAACCTGTCCTGCTTTTGGATTCTATGCCCTGAGGGTAAGAGATTTTCCCCTCACAGGCACCTTTATTCCCAAAAAGAGAAATGGAAGAACATCGCACTTCTGCACTGGGTTTCTCCCTCACAGGTGTATATATTCACCAAAGGAGAATGGAAAAACATCTTGTCTTTCCGAGCTTTTGCCCTCACAGACACCTTTATTCCCTAAGAAGTGAATGGAAGATGATCCCTCTCCCACACCGAGTTTTTCCCTCATGGACACCTTTAATACCCAAGAGGAGAATGGAAGAGCATCTCTTTCCCACCCTTTTCCCCTCTTGGGCATCTTTATTCCACACGAGGGGAATGGAAGAGCCTCTCTCTTCCTCCCTCTCTCTCTCCCGTGCTTTTTCCCTCGTGGGGWCCTTTATTCTCCTAAGGGAAACGGAGAATATCCCTCCCGAGTCGAGTTTTTCCCTCATGGCACCTTTATTCCCTAAGCGGGTAATGGAAGAGCATTTCCCTCCCTCACACTCTTTTTCCCTCATGGGTACCTTTATTCCCCAAAGGGGACAAGAAGAGCATCTACTTCCCGCCTTTYCCCCTTCACGGACACCTTCATTCCAACAAGAAGCGATCGGAAGAGTATCTCCCTCCCGCGCTTTTTCYTTCCCTCACGGGCACCTTTATTCCCCCAAAGAGGAATGGACGAGCACCTCCCTCTCTCCCTCCCTCACGTGCTTTTGCCCTCACAAGCACATTTGTTCTTTTAAGGGAAATGGAAAATATCGCCCCTSGGCTGAGTTTTCCCCTCAGGSGCACSTTTATTCCTGAAAAAGRGGAATGGAAGAGCATTTCCCTYCCTCCCACACCTTTTCCCTCACGGGCACCTTTATTCTCCTAAGGGAAACGGAGAACATCCCCCCCCGCGCTAAGTTTTCCCCTCACAGGCATCTTTATTCCACAAGAGGGAAATGGAAAAGCATCTCCCCCACGGGCACCTTTATTTTCCCAAAAGGGGGATTAGAAAAGCATTTTCCTCCCTCAGGGGCACCTTAATTCCCGGAGCGGGGAAGGGACGAGGCTCTCTCCCCCTCACGCTGAGGGCCGAGCGGTGCCCGCAGCCGCAGCGCGCGCGCGCGCCGGGCGCGAGTCCTGCAGCGGTTCGGCCGCGGCCCCGCCCCTTTCTAATCGCGCCGCCATCCCCGAGCGGCGGCGGAGGGATACGCGGCTGCGGGCGGAGGGATCCGCCCGCCGGAGCCGCCCGCTGGCCAGGGAGAGCGGGAGGGAGGCAGGGAGGGAAGGAAGGAGGACGAGAAGGGGGCGAGCGATGCGGCGCGGCCGCGCTGGCTGAGGAGGCGAGGTGGCCCCGCAGTTCGGGAGGACGGGGGTGGGGAGCGGAGCTGGTGCCGCGGGAGCGGTGGCGGAGCGGCAGGAGAGCAGCTGGGGAGGGGTCGGGGGGCGCTGCGGGAGAGGCGAGGGGAGAGCGGAGCCTGAGGGGAGCGGCCAGCGCGGGGGAAGGGCGAGGCTGCGGGGCCGGGCGGCGTGTGCCGGTCCTGCCTCTCTCTGGCGTCGTAGTTTAGTGGAAAAGGGAAGGGATAGAAAAGGGAACTGATTTTAAATAGCCCCCGATCCCTCCGGGGGCCGGTTCCCTGTCGGTGCCATTGCGAGGTCAGAGCGGGGCTCTGGTGCAGCCGCAGCCCGGGGGGTTTGGCTGCCAGAGGGGCGGGGGTCGCTGCCCTCGCTGCTCCCCTCGCCGGGGGTTGAGGCTTTTTTGTGGGGAACGGGCAGGATGAGCTTGCGGAGTTTCGCTGGAATTTGTCCTTCCTTTCTGAGGCGCTACCGCTGCTGAAGCAGATTTTTCCTTCCTCTCTTTTTTTTTTTTGTCTGATGCAGAATCCCAGTAGCTAGGCAGCCTCCCTCTTTTCTTTCCTTCCTTCCACCCCTTCGCTATGTAGGAAGGGAGAGGCATCAATGGAAAGGCTGAAATACACGTAGATGGACTTTCAGATGCATTTTTTCTTGAAAGAGGAGGATAAATCCCGCTTGCCAGTGCACTGACTTTTGTTGCTGTTGCATCGCTGGGTAAAAATGGGGTTCACTCACTCCAGCTGAATCCTTGGAGCATTCCGGAGAGTTGCTGCAGTGAAGGACTTATCTTTATTTTTTGCATCAGAGGAGCTGCATTGATGTTAGCCATTTTTTTGTAAAATGGAGAACGAGATCTTCACACCCCTTCTGGAGCAGTTCATGTCGAGCCCTCTTGTCACCTGGGTAAGCATTCATTTTCCCCTCACACGTTCCTGCTCTTATTTGCTCATTGTTTGAGGAAGAGAGCCTTGCGGCAGGGAGCGAGGTGGAGTTGGTGTCATGGTGCTGYTGCTGGTTCTGTTCCAGGTAAAGACATTCGGACCGCTAGCTGGAGGAAATGGGACCAACCTGGAGGAATATGTGGCGCTGGTGGATGGAGTGTATTTGAACGAAGTCATGCTGCAAATGTGAGTATGGGCAAGGGCCGCTTTGGGGTTATTTTTTACTGGTTTGTTTCTCTTGTAATTTTTTGCTTCCATATAAAAAAATCCTTTTCCCCCTCTCCCTTTGTTGACCTTGGTGGATTACTTTCGTTTGTGCTTGACACGGTCATGTGGTGAGTTAAGAGGAGACGGGATCGTGGCAGATCCCGACTCTGCTCAGCTGAATGTCCAAGCAATGTATTTGCAGGATGTATAGTGTGATGCAGGCTGAATCATCATTACAGAACTTACTGGAAAATGGAATGACTGTAAAGAGTTTCCCAGATTTCCACTGCGAGTTATAAAAAAGGTTTCATTCTGCTGTAAGTCATGCYCATAAAGAAAATTTTGAATAAATTTTCTTGGCTAATAAGGTTCTAATCCATGTCTTGGTGCACGTGACATGCAACTTAAGAATGGCATGCAACTCACACACGTTTGTTCTCTGAGCAAAAGGACTGTCCTTAAAGTCCTTCCTCTTCATTTTCCAYGCTTCCCAATCAGAGTAAATAGCAGTTGAGCAGTAAAGCTGATGTTTTAATTGTGAGTATTGAGTGTTTTCTGGCTACAGCCCACAGAAGAAACATTTTTACATGGGTTTGTAAACTGTTTATTGAAAATTCTGGTTAAAAAAACTCCTTTACAGTGGCTCTCTGTTAATTATAATTTTGACTGGAATGATGCCCACTACTKTCATGCTGGAGAGTAACACTTTTGTCAGGTGTCTAGTGATAGAATCATAGAAGTGTTACTAGTGCAAAAATTTCTATATACCTTTTTTTTTCTTGATATTTTAAGTCTGCAGAGAAATACATCTGTTGTCTGTATAGGTATGAAAAGCTGTGGGCTTAGGGCTGGCAGGGTACATCCATCAGTGCGTGAGCGGCTTGTGTTGGCAGCTGTTCCTCAGGAACACTGCTCAGGGATGGGCATCCTCTTACTCTGTTTATAGCTTTGACTCATTTAGTGCTTTAAAAGTTTTTGCTCTTGGTGTTCAGCTTGTGTTACTAATCTGTGTCAAAAGATCAACATTTTTCCACATCCAAGTGTGAATTCACAGCCTTTTGAAACCAGTATTTTCTTTCCTGTGCAACTAAAACTCCCACGTATTCACTTCTATTCACTCTAAATGTTGAAAAACATGGAAAATGTGGTGGAATAGAACTTGTTGAAAACAAATTCTGAGTGGATTCTGGCACATTTTAATAAGAGTTAGGTGGTGTGTTTCATTGAAAAATACTACTTTTATTTTACAACCTATTTCTTTTTTTGTTGGACTACATRAAGTAAGTAGCTTGTCAGTGATGGCCATGCATTTAATATGTAGAGTTTCTATGGGATAAAAAAGTTTGGCAGCTGGAAGACAAATTTATCACTGGAACAAGGTGATTGTGAAGAGTGTGGTCYTAAAGTTAAACTTTTATCAGCCATTTTTTAATAATGAATATAAATTGATACCTGATGCRCGTATGTAAAATGGAAAACTGCGGAGAAGGAGCATTCCCATGCCTAAGGCACAGGATGTTAAATTTGGCTTTGACTTTGTGCATCTTTGACCCTGTGCCAAGATTATTGTACTTAGGAAGCACCGGGTGTGTATGTATAAAAAATACACATTGGAGATATAAATTTTTTTTAACTTGTTTAGTAGTCAGAACAGCGAAAACTTCCCCAAACTGGAGGTGTGTGTAAAAGGATTGGTGTACAAATAAAATTAATATGTCACTAAACTGGAAGGTCTTTAGGGAGCTGAGATGTACTATGGCTGGTTACTGCTTAGAAATGCCTCTTAGAACTCTGTTCATATTTTGGGAAGGTTCAGTTTGTTTTGGGTTTTGTGCCAGGATTGAAATAGGGGAAAAATTGTTTCATGTTTTGCAGTGTGATTCTGTCTGCAGTGAAGTCACTGTGGAAACCTGCGTTCACTTCTAGTCCTGTTCACTTTGAGTATTCACCTATTAAGCAAGTATCTTCATTGACAGAAACAAAGATGCAGCTCTAACTCATCACCAATATGGATTATTTACAGTGTTTTCCATTTTTATTTCATTTTTATTTTCCTTTCATTCTTTACCACCATATATTGAGGAAATGTGACAGAAAAATCTGTCGTGATTTCAAAAGAAAAGTGTTTTTCTTCGGAATGCTGGGGTTGGGGCATTTTTTTATTGCTTGTTTTGGGGTTTTTTAAAGCTCAGTGACTTCACACGAGAGCTGGAGGTCTGTGGTTATGAGCTATGACAGTGGAGGTTGTTAGGGGTGCTGTGGTCCTGCTGCATATATACTTTAACACTTACTTTATTCTTGCCAAATGTTGAAAAAACAAATTCTGTGACCATAAAAGTGAGTGTTAATATTGGATTAGGCATGGTTAGTAAACAGTTACGCAGTCAAAAAAGAAGTGGCTTTGTTAGATAAGGTTTTTTGTTCAGTTAAAAAAGAGTTAATCCTGCCCTCCATCATCTACAAGTGAGAGTTTGTCAGTCCAGCATTTGTTTCTCCTTGTGCTTGTCTGGATCAACTTTATTTTCAACAATTGTAATGATTCAGACAGGGGAGAGGTCAGCATTGGAATAGTTGCAGGATGCTGATAGTGCTGAGATTGTAGGGGTTTATCAGCATTGAGCTTATTAGTACCTCATCCGTGAGAGAATTCATCACATTCCTTGTATTTTTTTTCACCTTGGACTTTTTGGATGTTTCGGAACACGTGAAAATTATACAGATTCTGTTGAGTGCCTGAATACAGCTGAAGGGCTCTTGCTTGCTGGAGATGCTACAGTCAATTTATTGGTTTTTAATTTAATTTTATTTTTAATTAAGGAAAGTCACAGTGTTTATAATATTAGCTCCTAACCTGAGAGAATGTATCTAATATCCTGTTTAAATTTAGGTCCCATTCTTGAAAAGTATTGGGTTACTTACCTTCTGCTGGGATCAGTCAGTATCTGATACTTGTGGATAGAAACCCATCTGTCTTTCTAAATCTGAGCCTTTATCTTTGTGCTCTTTGATACAAAAAAGGGGTCATGCTTCTTGGAAATAAGTCAGAGCATGAGAGATCACTGCAGCGGTGCTCTGCCATGGCAGGGAGGTGGAGGAACATACCAGGAATACTTCATACCTTTGCTGCACCTCTGCATCATAATACTTCTAACATTATAAAGTGCTTATAGGCGTGAGTAAAATCTGTTGTGTGTAGTACTGAAATCAATGAACCAGTATAATTCAATGGATTAGTCACCTGTTGCACATCCAAGTACAATTGTAGTAAAATAATACCCAGTTGTCCTGGAGAAATTTTTCCTGAACCTGATTAACACCACCTTTTTTTTTTTTYWAWWRKWMYKKYYWWWAAMYYMWYYKRWTWAAAAAAAAATCACAGTRTTTTTACAGAAACACTCATTTTCCAAGTGGTATTTATTTCCATTTTTGATAAGTCCTGTTCTCTGATATTTGTTAACTGAATTCCAATAGAATTGTGTAAGAAATGCTGTAAGTCTTTTAGTATGAGCTGTGGTTCACAAACTGACAAGAGTCTTACTGGTGCCTTGGAATAAAAAGAGACAGCTGCAAGTACTTACAAGATTGGTGCTTTCATTGTATTTACCACCACCATTAATATTTGGTCAAGCAGTGAAGTCTTGAAGCAGTATTTTAGTTTTAATTGTTTTATTTGACTGTACTTTGTATTTGTGTAAATAAATCTGGTTTAAAGGAGCTATTGGACCCAGACTGTTTGCAGAGTTGGTAACGTACAGAACCAAACTCTGGAACTGAGTTAATCCACTGTCTGGAAAAGCTGGCTGCTTTCATCCCAGTGTGCCATTTATAACTTTGGTCTTCATTTCGTATATTAAGTGATACTTTCCATATCAGTCTTTGCATCCAGACATGCTGTAAACTGCTTCAAAGATGAAGTCTTTTATTATTCTCCTGGGGTTTTCCCCTTTTACCATTCTTCCACTGTTTTTCGCAGACTGGATCCACTTGCAGACCTTTCACACCATCAAATTTTCCAGGTGGACTGGCTGCCTGTTTCCTTCCACCACTATGGTGGTGTGTGCCTAGAATGTGGACAGCTTCCTTGGCTCCTGCTCTGAGCTCTCAGCCTTCAGTTGTGTGCTTTTTTTTCCRAGCTGTTGAGCCTGCCAGCCCATACTTCTGGCTTGCCTATATCTTTCCCTGAAAACTGGACTCGGTCTCCAGTGCYGGAGCCAGCTGCCTGGCTGTGTGAAAGAGTGCAGGAACAGCCACTCAATCCAATTAACTCCTTCTTGGGAAGACCAAGAGGGGAGAGGTGGCTTCAGCCAGGCACTGGCTGGGTGGGGAAATGGAAGCGTTTTGAGAAGAGGAAAGGGGTCACTTTGGCAGTAGGAGTAGGAGCATGTGTTTTAGGAAAAGGTCAAATACTGTTAAGTCCACACTTCCCAGATGTGCTCTGTCAGGTTTCCACGGATGCAAGGTCACTGGGACTCTGAGAATTGTTGCTGTCAAGAGTGGTTCTGCAGCAGCAGGGCCAAGATTTTTCTTCAATACAGCTAAATTTGTAACAGTCTTCTTTTTTTGTAAAGAAGCAAATTCTTTGATAAGTGGTCCAGCAAAATGTGCACCAGGACTGTTGGAATTAAAACCTTTTGATTAAAGAGAAGGAGAATGAAGGTCTTAGTGTAATGATGAATACTTTTAGACTGGACCATCAGCTTGCAGTGAGTTCTGGATTGGGCAGGTGAGGTGGGCGTAGGCTGATTCCTGCATTTGTGAGGTGCTTGTGTTTTTGATAAATATAGGGGTTTTTTTAATGAGTTTGCAAATGCCGTGCTTGAAATGCTTGATCTTGACTTATGTCTATGTTTTACTACTTCTTGTTATGCTTTTATACCTTTATCCACAGCTGATACCCACTTTCATTCATCCTGGGTACCCTCATATATTTCTGAGCAGTAAACTACRCTGTAGTTCATGCTTTTTCCCTGTAAAATTTTGAAGATTAGGAATTCARTAATCTAATCTTCCTCTCCATATATACATCCACTTCTTTCCTCTCTCCTTCATGTACCATCTTAGTTGTCTTTCTTTGACTCTGTCTTATTTTGGTAGCTTGCTACTTACCCCATCCTTAGTCTAGGCTAGTAACTAGGGCCAGGGAATAAAAGATGGATTAAAACYCATTTTTTCATACATTTGAAAGTTTCTATGTAGTCTGTCTACCTTTTCCATAAATAGCAATCTTAGATCTAAAATCAAAATAACTTGTCTCAGCATTGAAAGCATTCTGGCAAAGAGAAGACAAGTATTCACTATGGCTTTACAGTTTCATTTTTAGAATAATTTTCATTTCACTCACATTCTACATGCTGTTTCAAAGCACTCCAGGAGAATAATGGCAGCAGTAAAATGCAGTTTTAGGTTAGCTACAGACACCTGGCTGATTAGCTTGCACCTTCCCCTGGCAAGGCTCTGCTTCTTTAGGTTTCATGGCTGGGATCTCTACACCACCAATGTTTGCCAAGTACTGCTGTGCTCTGATCTTTCTTTTAAAAACGAGCTTAGTTAACTGTGTTTGGTTGCTTGATCAAGCACATCTTAYCCTATACCAAATTTGAGAAGCATACTTCTTGATTTTCCTAATTCGTTTCTTCTGTTAAGAAGGGTCTTTTAAGTTTTTTGTCTGTTCATATGTTATTCTTATTTTGATTCCTTCTCTTTTTTGTCTAGGCTAAATAGTAATTTGTTGTCTTCCTTGTCTTTCATAGTGCACCACTTTTCCCTAGGTAGTAATTATTTAGGGATCAAGACATTTTTCCAAAATGCTGTTTTGTTAGAGCACATGATCCCAATGGTCAAAGATTATTGGGGAATAACTGTGTGAGAGGCTCTGTATTTGTTTGCTTTTAGCATCTAGTCTTTATCTTGAAGGCAGTTGTTGTTGAGCATTGTTTGCAAAATACTTGCCCTTCGTTTCATGAATTGATTGATGCCAAGGCTTTGAATTGAAGCAAGGCTACTRCTTGACACAAGCAAAAATTACCTGATGTTGTATTTTTGGACTGGAAAATAGTAAGGGATGAACACATAAATGGTGTGTATCATATTCCTGGCCATTGAGTGAGTCTTGGAATCTGTACTACACATTTAGAGACACTCCAGTACTTGCTTTCTTTCCTATTGTGATGGGAGACAGTCCGCTTAGGTTTATTGCAGAATTTTATCTTGGTTTAAGCTTCAGGGAAATGTTTGCTCTAGTTTTTTTCTGTGTGGTATCTTTGTTTTTCTTAAATAAGCCCCTGAGCARAAAGTGTCTGGTGGAATTTCCTGGTAGCTTGGGAATACACTTGCTGGGCAAAACCAGAATACAGATACTGTAAGAGAACGTAGACAAAGGTAGATGCTAGTCTAAAAATGAGTGTGGAGAAAGATGAAAATGTGTATTTTATTGTTAATAATTTGCTTACAGGGGGTTTATTTCCCTTTGTAAGGAAGGAAAATTATCTAAAGTCATTGTGTTCTAACCAGAGCTATTTAGTGGAAATCTAGTGCTATTTTTGTGACTGAATATCTTTTTAGTCACTAAAACTGCAATGTCTGGGTAGCTATGGTGCCATCTCACTTGGCTGATCTCACATCAGTATTTCCTGCATTTACTAATAGTCRGTGCTGAGGTGTTTACCTGTGGTCAGACTCTTGTGAATCTTACGTAATAACTAMATTTTTTTTTGAGAATTTGTAGCCAAGTTAAAAGTCAAGAGTAAAATGAGTGAACATTTTTCCAGGTCTTTCGAAGGAGGAATTAATTTTGGTAGTGCTGTGATTATCAAATAAAGCAAAGCACATGCTGCTCTGGTGCTGTTTCTTGGGATAGATGAGAAAAACTTGTACATGCAAACTTCTCTTAAAAGGTTTTTTTTTAAGCTTAAATAAAGAAGACTGCATAAATGTGTATTGCTTTTAAATCCTACACAGKAATTTCCCCTTATATTAATACTTTAAATATCTTAGAAAGTGTGTTAGCTCCACAAATGTCATTTGCTCAGGGCAGTGTTCATTGCCTTCTCTTCTGTACTGCTTGCTGCTTCCTGGCAGTGATGACAACTTGCTGGCCCTATTCTGCATCTTTTATAGCTGCTTCTGATGTTTCTTCTAAACTGATGCCTGCATGTTTGCAGAATGAYCCTCCCAAGGTGCACTGTGAAAACATTCCCTCACTTCAGTGCCCTGGGATGTTTGGTGCCAAGTCATGCTGCATCTTGTGATGGAAATCTGGGCGTGCTCATGTGTAAAGCTGATCTTACTGTTGTCACAGGATTACTGGGGGTGGCAATGTTTGCAGTGTTCTAGTGGTCAGTTGCTTTGAGGTGTTAATCACAAAGTCAAGCACTACTCAGCCACTTTTAATTAATACTCAGCTGAATAGGTCTTGAGAATTTGAACTCATTTCAAAAGTAAAAAACATTGACCCTGAGAGGGAAAATAACATGTAGTGTTGAAGCAGAAATCAAAACTTCAGTCTTCATGAGCCTCAATATTTTGCTTCTGTAGCATGTCCATCTTCTTTCTCTCCTGACCTTTGGCCTGTATCCTCTTGCATCCTGGGCACCTTGGAGTTTAGTTTAATTTGGAAAATGGTGTGGTRTAAGTACTGTAGCAATTTAGTTCTCCCTTTTCAAATGATATTTCTTGCAAAGCCTTTTGTAGTTAAAAAAACTCTCCAAAACCAGCTGAGCCAGCCAAAAAGATGTCCCTTGAACAATGTGTTGTAGAGTGACTTCTGTCAGACTTCTTGGTTCTCATATGTTTCCTCAAAAAAAAGTTTTGTTTCTTGATGTTTCTTCTAGTAATTCTCAATTTTTTAATATCTAGGTGTGTTTATGTTAAGTGTTTTGTTGTGCTCTCAATCCCATACATTTTCCTTTCTATGAGTGACACTTGTTAATTTGGTGGAAGCCAGTTCAGCTTTTCCCAGCTGTGGGGCAGAGGCTGCTCTGCATTCATTGATTTGTTGTGAGGAGCTCACCCGGGTTACTTGGTGCAGTCAGTAGCGACTCACTAGCTTAAATTTTTGGCAAAAAGCTTAATTTTCTTTACATTGTACCTTTTAGTGTGATAGGAAAAGAATAGTCAAGGTCAMGATGAAGCAATAGTGATAAAGTTATACTGTTTGATGATAAAGACAGAGATTGCTCTGCAAACTTGAAAATTAGGATTTTTGGGGGAATGTTAATTCAGTGCTAAAAGTCATTAGTCAATGTCAGGTGAACTATTTTATGTCCTTTCTTGTTTTCTCAAACATTTTGCTCACCTGCATGCATCTTCCTTAGTGCTACAAAGGAAAAGAGAATAAAAAAATCTGGGCTATTCTGGACTCTTTTTTTTTAAACTCTGGGAGGAAGGAAAAGATTAGTCAGCAGACCTGTTGAATATACTATGGTTTTGCCTGACTGTTGCCACATTCACATGTGAATGTGGGAGTGTAGAGCTTGAGGAGATGCCTCTTCATGYTGATACTGCCACTCCAGTGGGACCACTCCAGTTGTGATGTGCAKCAGGCAGGTCCCCATCCGTGGAGCAGGGAGACGCATGGTTACTGGGCACAACGCAGCTACAGCTCTTCTAGCACCCTCCAGCTGTGAGAAATGCAGCAGCTCTTGTGCTGGGAGTGCCAGCCAGGATGCTGAGGTGCTGTGCAGTTGCCCTGGGAGCAGTTGAGCCCGCTGAGATGCTGAGCTGAGGCTGAGAGCAGGGGAGCTGTCTGCATATGCTCAGTATCCATGGATGTGTTCTTGGCAGTGCTCCCTGTGATCCCCACCAGCCACTCAGTTTGGGTTAGGCCAGTTGGTTGTGGTTTGGTTGTTGTTTTTAAGTAGGCATAGGGCTTCAGTCTCCTAACAGTTTATGATGTTGGACATAATCCTAGGAAGTGGGGGTTTGTGCAAGGGCCAAAGACTTTTGATGTTGGGCCTGCTTCCTAAAGCATGATCACGAGGCAAAAACCACTGGATACAGCTGTTGAACTTCTGGTGCACGCAGTCAGTCCTTGCTAAGTGCAGAGTTAGTAAGGTGCCCCTAAAYTGAGGTATTAATACTGATTTTGTGGCAAAGTGTATCTCAGTGCTTGGGATATCTTCAGATGTTTGAGCAGATGCTGCAGAACTACATGACCATTTCAACTCCACATTGGTTGCTGCCCAAAAAACCTCTAGGGTAGAAGTTGTAGGGTAGGTGTTGTACAGTTAAAAGGTAGAATGTCAAATATTTAAGCAATTTGAAGATTATCATTTTTTCCTCAGTTTTATTTTGACTTTTTTATTGTTTTGTCCGTAAAATGACACTCCAGTAATAAATCACTTTGTAAAACACATTTTGAGKGTGTTATTATTTTCTTGCCAATAGTAAATAATGGAGATATTCCTTTGTTTTTTAAAATCTATCCCAAAATTTTGTTATCAGTAATTACTGAAATATTTGATAGGTGCCAAGAGTGAACTTCAGCGTTCCAATTAAAAGGACTTGGCAGAAAATAAAACTTTATTAGACAAGCAACATTTATTTGTACATGTGAATGCTGTGCTACTGTAAGCTAAACCAAAGGGTAGCATTTCACTGAACTCATCAAATACATTCAAACAATGGTATATTTAAAATTAGGGTGCATTWTGATACCAGACTTAATCATTAAGTACCATCAAGGAACAGATGGCAAGGGAGGACACAACTGGTTTGCAGTCTGCATAGATTTAAGCATGAGGCCATTAAGCTATCACATTCCCATTTCTGATAGTTTTTGGTCAATGAAAAATTAAAGACACGTAATCCCTGATTATATGAAGTCTCAATCTGTGATTCATGACACTGGTAGTATTTCAAAATCACTGAAGTTACCTCTGTAATCAGGAGTTTTAAACTAATGCATTATTGGGATAGATGCTTCTGTCTGGTTTTATTGCTAYTGAAATTAATGTATCTTGTCATAAGTAGGTTGCTCTTAAATGTAAAATTGCTTAAGGGTATCTTTTACCGCTCTGCTTCCTATCGACTTCTAGACAGATTTGCCCTATTTTGCTGGGCTGTTTGCCACTGAAGCAGCTCAGTATCCCCACCTCATAAAAGGAGCAGTTCAGAGCAGGGATGGCCTTTAAAATGCTTGTAGTAGCCACTAGAACCTTATGGTTTAAAAAAGCTGCTTTTTAACGCTGTGTCTTATAAAGGTCTATTTTGGAACCAGTTTGTCTCCAAAATTATTTAATTTGCATCCTGTATTCCCACCAGTTTATTTCAGTGTCATTGGACCTAATGTATTCTAATAAACAGAATTGTTTTGCATTAATAAAAGTATAATCATTATAAACATTTTACTGGTCATAAAAATTCAGCAATTCAACATACGGGTACAAGTACTTTTTTAAAATCTTAAATAAATTAGTTTTCAAGAAATGTAAACTAGTTTAAAGATGCTCATGTGAGCATTACAGGTTTTGGCAGYTCATGTTTAGAATTTTGTCTTTCTGTGTGAAAAATATTTGCATATCAGATTTCATGCTGAGTAAAAAAACTAACATGCCATGACTTAGCCTGAAAAATACAATTCCACAAACAGAATATAGTGGAAATGTGTGGCYAACATCCTGCTGTATAATTTCCTTTTTGAGAGGGACTAATTAGGACATCACYGCTTAAGATGATGGACAATACTGATCATTTGAAGGATATTTAAAGTGCTGTTTTGTGGATTAAAGAGTTTTTGAGAAAATGAGACCTGGTTGTCAGTATTGGGAATGAAGGTGGGTTTAGTTTGTTGTTTTTTTTTATTAAATAAGGAATCTCCTGTTCAAGGACCTAACCATGGTCCTTTCAGTAACAGCGGTGTGAGGACGGATCTGTCAGGTCTGTGCTTGGCTGTTCCATACACAAACCTGACAGTTCTAACGCAATGTGAAAGGTAGAAATAAATCAGTGACCGAAGATGAGGGAACTCTGCTAAATACAAGCACAGAGACCACTTGGTAGAAAAATCCCTCAGTTTTAAACATTTGCTTTTCAGCATGTGGGTCATTTTAGTAGGTAACCTATAAATARTCTGTGTTTATAATCATTTAATGACATAATGTGGTTAGAAAATCTCAATTACTCTAGCACAGAGGTCAAGTCCTATTTTCACTGGAAGGTGCTGAGARCAGGGAGTTCATTCTGGGAAGCATTGAAAACAATTTTCTTGCCCAGTCACTCACCCTAGTCATGGCTAACGTGTATTAATTGAGAGTGTCAATGACAACTGACCTCCCATGATTGAAGAATAATGAGGCAAGAGGACATTCATTACCAAAAAAAAAAAAAAAAAAAAGAAAGGGATCTACTACAAATAGTGAGTTTACATGTTGAGGGTACATGTTTAATTAAATTAAAAATGATTGGTAGAGATTAGTAATGTTAGCACTGTTATCTCACTACCTTGGTTTTACTGAATCTCAAAAACAGTGGGTTAAAATTCTTGTTACCGTTACCTATTTTTAAGTTCTGCTGAAAAGTGTTGAGTAAACTTGGAGTTTGGGGTTTCTRTTGGACCCTTTGCCATAGTCTTTTGGAAGAGTTTAAAATTATGAAAATGAACTTGTTCTGTGCACCAGATTGTCCCAAGGCTGACATTCTGATTTTAATTGCTGATCACCTGCATTAGCAGAGTTTCTTGTAACTGGACTGTGGGGTTTTTTCAAATGGTAAAGTTCCAGAGCACATCTGTGGCCCAAGTGTTCCCAGCAAAAATTGACAGCCTCAGTAAACTGCTTCCTGCAATTTAAGCCAACAACAGAAAGCCAAAACAAAACAAAACAAAAAAAAACCCAAAAAAAAACCAAAAACCCTTTCTTACTTTTTTAAGCTACAGGAATGAATTATTTTGGCTCTAAGCAGATCAGCTTGTCATAAAGGAAGGTGAAGTTGTTAAAACAGCCTTTCCCTGCTGGCTGGGCTGATCCCCCCCCATCTCATGAAGATTCAGCGCTCTGCAAATGTTAGAAGTTTTTGTTTATCCAGGATCAATCTCAGTAATCTAATACAGCTTTTGAAATGAGAAAATGTAAAGCCTGAGCTTTTATGACATTTGTGTTTTGAGTTCTCATGGTTGCCCAMTAATTTTTGTGCTGATGCTAAAATAAGAGCTGTTACAATATCCAGGAAACCCTAGTGCCCTCTGTTTTGAGTGCTCTGAAGGGAGAGGCATCTGAAATGTGTGGCTGTAGAAATGCTACTGAAGATGATGGAAAAGCCCAGAGATAATCCCATGGTCATTAAGATTAGAGATTAAGATTAAGGGCCCAAATCGGCCTTTTGGAGATATGAATGTAGAAATAGGAGACTTCAGCTGATCTCTGTAGGTCAGCGGGATTTATTGTGGATTTTCTCTTCTGATTTTAACAAATTTGAATGAATTCAGTGTGGAAAGGAGTCCAGTTCTGTACATCTGCAAAGCATAATTATTTTTAGCCTATTTAGTTGCTTTTACAGCTACAGGTTGGCYGAACTAATAAATCCAAGGTCACATAGTTTAGGCTAATACATTCTAAAATATAATTTAATGGTTTATAATATTTTTAGGAACGTGGTGATGAACATTTAGCAATAAGGGAATTATCCCTGTCCTAATTTTCCTAGATTTATATTAATATACAGAAAAAAAAGATGTTCTGCTTACTCCATTTCTTTAAAAAATGTCTGTGTTGGAGATGCATTTCTCATATGACCTGACTTCCTTTCCCAGAAGTGTTTTTTTGCTGTTATTTCTATTTGTGCTCACTGGCTAGGAAATGCTGATAGCAATAAACCAAAGAAAAGACGTAAATATATCTTTGAAAAAAAAATCTGATACGATAAAAGTTAAGCAAGGAGTAAAAAGCAAATAAAATTTGTGTAGGTAATTTCAATTTAAGTGAAAAATACGTAGTTTTCGTATAGAGAGTATGTGAAACTACCAGTCTAAGGGATAAATTGCAGCAGAAYAAGTCATGATCCCATAATGTTCAAAAAGGCCATTTTTGTTTTACAGCAAATGACTGCTCTTTCTGTATTTGATTTGACTCTAATCCTTTGCCTGTGTGTGAGTTATTGAACTCCATTACTTTTGCACATTACCAGGATCATTCTCCATTGCAAATTTTTGGGKTTTTTYTCCCAGAATTTGCTRRTGGCAGTTCTGAAAAGTGTATTCTGTATTCCATTGTCTAAATCACTAATGACAATGTTGAATAAAACCAGAGCCATYGGACACAAATCTCTGCAGGAAGCCCTGGTTTGACTGGGAGAAGTTGGTAGTTCCTTTTGAGTGCAGCATCCCAGCCAGCTCTCATTTATCTGATAATAATATCATTAAACAATACAATAATGCCATTAAATACCAAAAATTTGCATTGTTAAACTGTAAAGCATCTCTGTAAAAGTAAGAAATGTCTCTGTGAAAGTAAGAAATGTCACACTGGCAATCCCTTATGARTTCTTTAAACATTTCAGAGAGTGTTGTGGGGGGAGCTTTGATTCTACGTGGTTTTTCTTGAAAAATCCCAGCGAATGGTTGTCATTCTCTCGTGTGAGTGTTAATAGCTCGGTGTGTTACGAGGTATTGAAAAAGAGTGGCTCATCTGCATTTCCTCAGATCCTTTCTGCTTTGTGAAGGAAAATGTGATTGATTTCCTCTCTCAAGCCAAGGCAAACCAGAGAAAAATCTGGTAATATATKATAGTACAYGACAAAAACTCCAATTAATAATCTMTTCGTTGACACATCTCATTRATYTGTAAATATATTTRTAATAGTTTAATGTGTGTTAATACRATGTATTKMATATTCAATATTGTTCTAAAAATTACAAAYTACATTTTGTTTCTTGTGCCTCGTGGTAGTGAAATAATATCATACAGCCACAAAAAACTTTTCTGTCAGACCCATTCCCCAGGAATTGTGGTGGGTGCTCCCAGTTACAGACTCTATTGATGGCAAACAAGAGTGTGGGGCTGACTGGCTATGTCAGAGACACATTTCAAGCTATTTCCATCCCACAAATCCTTATAGATTTGCGGAGAGGAAAATAACGCATGGTAGTCAAGACAAGGAATGGTTGTGCTGGCACATTAAATTTCATTTGTTTTATAGAGAAAGCTTTAAAGATTGATGTTCAGTGTGTTTAATTTATTCTTTTTTTTTTCTTTTTGCAGCAATCCAAAGTCTGCTAATCAGAGGATAAACAAAAAAGTAAACAATGATGCATCATTAAGGATCCAAAATTTGTCTATTTTGGTGAAACAAATAAAAACTTACTATCAGGTCAGTAATTGTTTGTTRTGTTATGTTTTGCCTGGAATTATTTCTAAATTTTCTTCGATTGTTACGGCTGTAAGGGTAACAGAAGTAAAATCAGTGTTTTGAGATACTTGTATGGATGGTTGTTTATATATTTGGTCAAAWTTTTTATCACTGTTTACAGGTACAGAGGTAATGTGTGTGTGAATGATGAATACTTGTATGTGAATTCTATTTATAGAATTCATGCTGTGTGTTCAGTTACTCCTGTAGTATGTTAGGTACTGTTGGCTGTATTTTCAGAACTGAAGCAAATTTTGTGCYGGTGAGCGAGGTTATTTACATGTGCATTTAGTCTTGTAAATGAATTTTTTGTAGGAAGAGTGTGATGAAATTTGTTGGGCTTAGAATTCATTTGTGAATTTGTAGTAAATGCAGTGAGGATCTAAGAAGAGAAAGAAGTCTTGTGCAGTAGTAGGAGCTGGTCCTGTGTCCTCTGGATGCAGAGCTGAGTATGGTGTTGTACATGTGGACATGCCACAGCTGGGCACTGCAGCTGTCACCAGTGTCCCTTTGGTGTGGCTTTGAGTGCCCTTCCACACTTCCCTACTCCTTCCTGGCAGGAGAGCCCAGACCTGGGCGAAAGCCTTTGCTCTGCCGCTCCCCACACATCGTGGCCCAGCCTGTGCTGAAGTCTGCTTCTCCTCCCGTGTACACACACACAGTGTGTGCTTTCCAAAACTCTTGAGTGCAGTGAGAATTCCCACCTGTCACTGCTGTGACCAACCATGGAAAAACTTCCTAGCACTTCCCACCCATCTCTCCTGGGCAGCCCCTGCACATCGATATACATGCTGCCTGCTAAGGCCCATATGCTTTTTCTTTTCCTAATGGCAATCACTTTCCACCAGGCATTAGTGTTCCACAACTGGTGCAACAGAAGGCACAAACWCTGACAGGATTGATCTGTATTGGAATACAAAGCATTCCCTGTCCTGCATTGGCCCCACAGTAGCAGCCAGTCCAAGTGCTCCACTACCAGGCAGAATTGCTGGCATTTAGGTACCTTTGGATATTCAGGATTGTGGATGTTGCTCCAAAAATTGCTGATAGATACAAGTTTATTAGAATTTCTTTAAAATAAAGAAGTATTCTTACTTAAGTGTTAAAACCAGTTACCATGCCTTTAATGTCCAAGCTATATTGAACTGCCCTTTTAACYGTTTTACACACTTCTCCCCTTTTCACTCTCCAGTCTATCAGGGTTTTAGTCACATGTGAGGGGCCATGCAAATATTGCAGGGCTGGTATTCTGCCAGGAGTAAAGGCATTTACTCTCCAAACTAGAGAGCTCCTTTGAATTTTAAATCACTTTTTACATGTGTAGGTGTTCACTCCCCTCTGGCTACTGGGAAGTTTGTGCTTTGCGGTAGTTGAAGTGTTAAAGGATGGGCTGTTTCATGGAGGGGTCAGTTGAGTTCCTGTCACGTGTGAAATTCCCCAAGGCAGGAAAGCTGGGGCTTGATGGATGGCTTGGAATCAAACTGAGAGGCTCTGGTAGCCTGSGGGGAGGCAGAAGCCTCACACCTGAGTGCTCCTGAAAGCTGAGTGTACAGGCACCGTGCTTGGGGGTGTTCCCTGGGGATGCCTGGGATCCCAGGGGAGGAGACACGGAGAGCACTCAGTGTACTTAAAGAGGTTATTACTGACTGTTGGAATCAGACACGGATTCATGTGGGAATTCGGAATTTCTAGCATTGTGTTAACCTGACACTTAACACTTCACTGTGATCTTGTCCATGCTGGATTGTTCCATGTTGGTTTGTAACATCTGTGGAAAACCTTGTTTCAGTTTGGGGAATAATTGCATCAGTGCCATGGATGTACTTGTCAAAACCTTCATTGAATATAACATTCAAAATTAGGGTGTTATGTTAGATTAGTCAAATTTTTTAGTTCCTGCATCATCTTTGTTACTCTCAGGAACTACAGTTCTGGTCCTGGACCAGTAATTTGAGCGAGTACATTTCTTGGCCGTGTTAGAGTGCGGAACTGTTTTCAGCAGCTGATTCAGGACATCTGATTCCTCCTRAAAGTTTTGGTGAGCTTGAGAGGTTTAATCCAGTGAGCTTCCATGACTCCCGCGGGTTCTCTGGCAGCAGATTTGACTGAGGATGTGAAAATCTTCAGTAAAATAAATGCTAATGAACTGTAAAAGTTTGTGCAAGCAGACACAGTGCTGAAGGTAATACCAAGTGACAGAAAAGGTGTCAGACATCTCTGGAGCAAGGCAGAGGTGTTGTAAGGAAACAGGTGATCATGTCCATACTGGACACATATTTTGCTTTATGATATATGATCAGTTTTATGATARCAGCACAGGATTATTTGCAATATCACTGAAAAAACACCCCTAATTCATTTTTAATTAAGACAAAGATGTATGCTGGTGTGATAATTTATATTCTTTCACTGGAAATAAAATTACTGTAGGACTGAGCCTTTAACAGMAGAGTGTGTAAATACTTTTTCAAATAAAACCCCTAAAAGCCCACAGAAAAGCTCCYCCGCATTTGTAAAAATGTGTTATTTGCTTTCATAGCAGCCATCAAAACTCATTAAATYAATTCCTTATATTTTATCTGTTCTGTATTGATTTGAAACATCCTGTGGTGAATTTCGTGTCTTATTTTTATTTGAAGATTGTTTTTATCAAAGTCTGAGAAGTACAGGTGTCATGGTTGATTGAAATTCATTATATTTGAGGAGGTCAAAGCTGTTTTCTCCCCCCTTATAATTTGTTTTAGGTATGTCCAGGGGAAATATGTATTTTGCAATCTGGTATTAACCAATTCAGATACAATTTTAATACCTTGTAYTAACTGGTGGGAACTTTCAGGTGTAGCTATAGCTAATAATTTCTACAGGTGTTTTTCAAGGAATATTGTCCTTTTTCAATTTGACTAAAGCAAGTGGACTTTCTCAGGGTTTTAGCCAACAGTGTGACACCTCGTGCGCCTTGGGCTGCTCTGTAATACATTGCTTTTGAACAACAATGCTTAGGAATATTTTATATAGTAATGGATCTGTCACTGTGGAAAAACAAAAAGCCTGACTATAGGATGGCATCTGYTGGGAGTAAACATCTGGGAACAGGAGAAAGACTATTCTGCTTCAGAAGAATTAGGCTCTGTCTAGACTGGGGATTTGACCCGATTACAGCCATTACAGGAGCTCCATTGATGGAATCTATGGAACAGATAGGCTGAGCTGCTGCCTAGTGTGTGACACTTCCAAGCTAAAATTCCATGAGATTGTGCAGACAGGGTTTTTTTTGCCTTTATATTCACAACTGGTCCAGTGTCACAGCAGCAAAAACCCCTGGGATTTTCACATCCATGTTTTGGCGAGGCCAAAGAAGCCCCGAAATAGAGGAAATTGATTTTTTGCAGTAGAAATTCACCTAAAGCCAATAAAACAAATACATATCAGTAAGTTAGGGAAACATAAACATAATAATTTTAAAAGGTTTTGCTGCATTCTGAGACTCAGGATCTCATTGGCTTAAAATCCATAAGCCAGCTCATTGCCACGAGAGGATTTTACTGTGTGAGATGATTGTGAAAACCAATAAAACAAAGGTTTTGTASAAGTAACTCATACTTGCAAGTTTGGTTTTTTTTATTAGAGTGCAAATAATGAAGTATTGAACRTATATGCCTAAAGTCSTGAAAAATATTAAACTAATTAATAYTGACTTCTTTTTCATGGTTGTTGGTATTTAGTGTTTGCTTTCATTCAGTACATATGATGTAAATAATATTATAATTAATTTTTATAGGAGACTTTGCAACAGTTGATCATGATGTCTTTGCCAAATGTGCTGATAATTGGCAAAAACCCTTTTTCTGGTAAGTTAATTTGTAACTAAGATAAAGATGTATGCTGGTGTGATAATTTATATTCTTTCACTGGAAATRAAATTACTGTAGGATTGAGCCTTTCAGCAGAAGAGTGTGTAAATACTTTTTCAAATAAGTACTTTAATAATAATGGGAAATTATTTAATAATGATTTTCTTTGTCCACACAAAGTGTCCACACACTAATAAATGTGTTCTGTCCCAGTCTCAGCCCTGGCTGTCTCTAGGATTTATACTGAGCCCAAGTGCATTTCCCAGCAACCAGTGAACYACTGATGGCACAAAGTTAAACTTCCATGTACTCCCAGCTACTGCACTTACAACTTTTCTTTACCTATGTCACCGCTGAGGGAATTGGCAGTTCRGTGCATCTTACTTGATCCAGCTCCTTAATCCTTTGTTTCTCCTCCCCCCTGCTTTTCTTGCATCTTAACCTGAAAAATATTGCAGTTACCTTATTGCTTTCTCCCCTGAACTGACATTGTCTTCTCCATGCTCCCACCTTCTCTGCTTCCAGCTCTGGGAGTTGCAATTTTCAGACCAAGAAAATTAGCCTGTGTGGAGCCAGCTGACTATCCACAGCCACTTGGGAATCTCTGCACCATGCTCTCAATTCCAGAAGCACGGAGCAGACACACCTGGCCTGCATGGAGCCACTATGGATTGGGCAGAATTTATTTACTTGGGTCTAATGTGTCCCAGGTGTTCTCCTCCTGATGTTCTGACACCTCAGCAGAGAGGTCAGGAACTGCTCTAACAGGCTGTGTAGCTTCCCCTGGCTGTTKTTATTTATTTGGGATGTCTTCTCTGCCACGCTTCTGTGTCTGTGGGACAGGGGGTTCCTCATGAGCCAGAAGAATCATCTATGTTTCCTCACTTCCCAATCCCAGGGCTCATAATGTTGGTATTTTCCATATGCCATTTGCACATATCCCATCTCTGTAGGTATCTTGCTTTAGTTTTATTGGTTTTTACTTTCTGCTTTYGAATATTGCTGCTTTTGCTTCCGAGGTCACAGCTTTTTCAGTTTTTATATGTGCAGCTGCTGTCATATGCACTGAGAAGTGTGAATGTGGTCTCTTTCTTTCCAAAAGAACAGAATGCATCGTGCTTTTATAATTTTGATTCCAGACTTTYCTAAGGTTTTTGAAAGACTCCATGGATTTGCCTAGAAACCAGATTTACTGGAAAAACAGATGTAAAAAAAACAGGTCTCAGTGCTGTTTGTGTAGTGATATGTTTTATTCTGTTTAAGATATTGAGAGAAAATGTCTTAACAATATTGTGTAGTATAAGATGACATTTTATTGAAAATGGACTGTCAACCCCCACAGAGATAATAATGCATTCAGTTGTGTACATAAAATTCTTAAGGAAGTGTCTTTGTGTTTTGGGATCTGTGGTTTGGCCGCTGGAACCTCAGCTGGTGTGTGCTTTGCTCTTCTGTGGGGATTTTGTTGGATTTGTGAGAAAATTTGGACTTTCCTGTCGTGTATTCCTCACATTTAAAAAAGTTGTTACATTTGGACAACATTCTTGAAGGTGTTTCAGATTCTTGCTCAAGTTCAATCAAGAATTTGGTCTAAACCAGAAGATAGACCTGTTGTTTTGGGTTCCATCCAGAACTTTTCCCCTTTGAAAGTTAAAACTGCTCTTAGTGTGTCAGTTTGTAACAGAATCTCATCCCTACATGGKTTTTTAAGCTGTTTTTGGGCAAGTGCAGAGAAATGAAACCTCACTGACCTTTGGAGAGACTTGCTGTGTCAAATTGGTTGCATCAAGGCAAGCCCTGGAGTAAAAGCCAATTCTTGATTTGGGTTTGGTCCACTGAGACTGGAGGTGTGATTTTTCATAGGATTCTCTCCCAGTTTTTCCCCTTTGCACTTAAGGAATGATTAGTRGAGAAATCCCAGAAGATGCCAAATTGCAGATGGCAAGAGCAGGTGTCAGAGGCAGTTGGTTCATGGAGGAAAATGCACGGAGGAGGCTGAAATTGAGGTTTGGTAAAACAGGTCAGCAGGGATTTTATCAGGAGACATTTCACTGAGCTGATTGGCAGGAAGGCAGTTRGAGGAGAAAACTGGAGGAGAGCAGCTCTAGCCTGTGACTGTAAATGTTAAATTAAATTACAAAGGGATAATGATGAGGCAAAGGGGAAGGATTAAAAAGCAAGTTCATATTTCTGAGGGAGCAAGGCAGGAGAGGATGGAAGGCTGCAAATGGATTGAAAGCCAGGGGTAAGGGTGAACACAGGGAAGATCAAAGGGTGGCACAGGGTAGGGACAAAGTTCAGCAGCAAGGTGGAGGGTGTAGAAGGGAATCATTTATTTCTATGTTTCTGATGGAGGAAAAGGAAGAAAAACATAGAAGATGAGGGAAGCTGAGCTGGTTCAGTATTTTTCGCTGTTCCTTCAGGGAATGTGGAGGAGAGACTAGGAATCAATACTCAGGCATGCATTTGAAAGCCAGTCAGGAGATGAAGAGTGAAGAGGAGCTCAGGGATTGCTTAAAAATGAAAAAAAGTGTGATTAATTTATTAGGATRAATGAATGTAGGATATGAGCTGTTGACATCCTCCTGTTCCTGCGTTCCTGTTAACCTTTACTGATAAGACAGGCAGCCAGGTGGAATTACCCTTCTTCAGCTGAAGSAGCTTCTGGTGAAACACATTCCTTGATGTTTTCTCTGTTTCTCCATAAAAGACTTCACAGCTCGAGCCTTTGGGATACAAGAAGTCTGAATAAATGATTACAATTCTCCCATTTGAGTCCATGTTTTTCATTATGTATCTATCTACCTGAGAAACCTCTCTGGAAAAATTCAAGCATTACATGTTCATTTGGATTATACACATTATGTACTTACTCCAAAAGAAGCAGCTTGAGTCAATGCCTGAACTATTTTGCCATCCTTGAAGCATTTGCTTCGTGGCATTTATATTCTAGATATAGAATATATTTCTATATTTAGTAGCAAGATGAGGACATTGTGAATGTAAAAAGTAAGAAACATTTTTATTAATCTGTAAACAGAGTTCTTTAACTTAAGCTTCTTTAGGAGATTAAGATGCTTAAGGCCAGATTTGGAAATACATTTTGGTTTTTTTAGATGTGCAGATGAATATTTAATACAGCTTTGTAAAGGTATTTAAATGAACTTGTCACCTAAGTGGAAGAATTTAAATGAGCTTGTCACCTGAACTCTTCCAGTTTGGGAGTGGCAGATAATTTAASCACTTTTGTAACTACTTTGAGATACCTGAGATTACCATTGAAAACTTGATTGTGCGTCTCCAAAATATCACTCCGAAATTTTGCTTTTTGAAGGGCAGAATTTTTTTTCCAATTGAAATTGTTATGGCTGTTAAGGTATTCGTTAACTTTGAAAGTTAGCAGTWACATGGCAGAAAGGACTGAGCTGAAAGCTGAAAAGATGGGCTTTTCCTCATGTGGTTGTTTTCCAAACTAGGTTAACATGAATTATATGGAAATAGTGAGAAAACCTCATGTTTTCTGAGGGGTAGGGGAAGAAGCTTAAATTACCATTTTACACCTACCATTTTTTCTTGTTTCTTCTTAGAACCAGGTACTGAAGAAGTAAAAAAGCTCCTCCTGCTTTTGCTGGGTTGTGCAGTTCAGGTATGTGTAATTAGGTTTGTGTCTCTATGAAATTTCTAAGTGTTACTGATCTCTTTTCTTACTATTTTAATACTTGGGGTGGTATAAAACTTTGACCTTCCTTMCTTTGGTGGTACACTTGCATTCCTTGAAAAATATGATTATTCTGGCAGTTTAAATGTCTGTAACCCTACACTACTAACTGCACAAATACAGCAAACTGTGTTCATGGGATTTCTAATAGTTTATTAATTTTGATAGTGCTAATTTCCCTGATACTGTAAAGAGASGAAGGAAATAGTAAAGCACTGAAGAATTAACTTACTGCAGCTGTTTCATACATTTAATAAACTCACTTCCAAATTTTGAAAAAGTAGTTATTTTGAGAAAACTCTTCATTGCCCCATTTCAACTCCTTTTTCCTTGTATCATTTAATTAGTGTTGGAAGTTCTAATTACTGTAACATGGTATAAACCAAGGATTTACTGGTTTCCAGAATTACTGGATAATAATTCAGTTGTGTGATCATTGTTATGTAATGATCAGCTTTATAACTTCTAGCTCTTAGAAATACAAAAGAGGAATGAAAATACTTGTGATTATACAGAAGTATGTATATTAAATAGATTTCTCTATTTTTAGTGTCAGAAAAAAGAAGAATTTATTGAAAGAATCCAAAGTCTGGATTTTGATACCAGAGCAGCTGTTGCAGCCCACATTCAGGAGGTATTTTTTTTGGGGGGGTGTCTGCTTGGAATTGTGCTGTTTCCTTTGAGCTGAAATATTGTKTTGCAGAAAGAGGGGAGTTGCATGCGTTCAATGGCAATCAAATCAAATATGTGATTTGCATATTGAGTGGTTGTAGTAAGCAAAAAAAGCCTTTCTTTTTTTGCTTGATTCACAAAAAGATTTCATGATTGAGCATTTTTGGATTATATTTTTAGGACAGTACTAGAAAGCAAGTTTGTTGCTTCAAGGATTTCTTAGTTACGTRCAGCAAATTCAGTTTAGTGACGTTTTCATATGCAAATTTATTTATAAAGTATAATTCCAATCAAATGTATGTGGTAGGTAATATATAATAAGTCATTGTCACTTTGCCAGAAGGATAAGATGCTGCTTCTAGATAGACAAAAACCCTTCCTTTRCATTCAGTTTAATGTATTCTAAATACTCTTTCATACCTTGTCTAGAAAATTTCACTCGTAGAGTTGCAGCTCTATTATCTTTATGTTTCCTTTCTACTCTGAAAATTTCACAAGGATATTTTTTTCTCTTTCATGTAGGTAACTCATAATCAGGAAAATGTGTTTGACCTGCAGTGGATGGATGTCATTGTGCTGACGCAAGAGTATGTTGAACCTCTCCTGAAAAATATGGCATTACATTTAAAAAGACTTATAGATGAAAGAGATGAGCACTCAGAGGTATGGATGTGGTTTGGTGCGTAAGAGAAATATAAGAAATCATCTTTTTTTTTTTGAGATGATGCAGCTCAGGATTTTAGAATTAACAGTTCAGTCTTCTGTTGGCATGTTAAAGCAAGGATTCCTTACTGCCAGAAAGTTGTTTCAGAGAGTTCTTTTGTGCATTTTAGTTGTTAAATARTATGACAGGCTGGGAGAGATAATAACAGATGATCTTTTCCATGTAGGCAGAGTGTGAAAATAGATAATCCAAAGCTGTATCAGCTGCATTCACCAGGAATCAATAACCCATCAATTTTCAAGCCWATCACTGAAAGCTGTTCTCTTCCTGCATCCAGTTGTCCAGGTTTGAGGGGAATAAACAGAATCTATAATAGAAGAAGAGATTTTACAGGCTTATCATGAGGCACAGTTGTTGTATCATGTYAGAATCAAGGAACAAAACTCTATTTGACAAAAATTACAAGTTAAGAATCATCTTGGTGATCCCAGATTTGTCCCTCAGTAGAGCGGATATGTTGCAATTATTCCAGATATTCCTTTGACAGTGCTTTTTTTCCAGACCACAGCCTTGATAGGAGCAAAACAGAGGGTAGGGGATGGTGGTGATGCATTTTTGTGAGCCAAAGGAAAAATAGCTTTAAACTACAAGAGATGTTTGTATTTGGCTAACACCTTTATGTATAGGAGGAAATAGAGGTATTCCTTTAGGTCTGATGCTTTATTCAGATGTCAAGGRTGTTACTGCTCACAGAAGAACATGACTTTGTCAGAGATAACACATTTTTTTTTGTTTTCAAGAGGTGGTGGTTTTCAAGGGATTCAATCCTTTGATTACCCAGTCTTTTCTGAACACTGATCATTTTGTGGGCTCAGAAGTCAAAATTGAAAGTGAAAAGTAGAATTCAACATAGCCAGATGGTCCTGTTCAATAGCTGTAGCTCTTTGCTTTAGGCGTAAACGTGCAAGCAGAGCTTTTGACTTCTTTGATGGCTAAAACCTTTCCATCATTCCTACACCATTCGCAGTGTTTGATTTGTTAGGGTGGTGAGTGATCCACCCAGAGATGGCTCTCTGGACTTTTCCTTGTCGTTTGATCCTGCAGACCATCATTGAGCTGTCAGAGGAGCGGGACTGTCTCCGGTTCCTGCCTCACGCGTCGGCGGCGCAGTCCCCGTGCGGCTCTCCCGGCATGAAGCGCACCGAGAGCCGGCAGCACCTGAGCGTGGAGCTCGCCGATGCCAAGGCCAAGATCAGGAGGCTGAGGCAGGAGCTGTGAGTACCAATATACACTCAGATCCTTTCAAAGTGCTGCTTTTGTACACTTCTAGTCCTCTTCAAACCAATTCTGCATCCTTTCAAATGGTAGATTGTAGTTTTAAATGCTGTTTTTAGTTGTGCTCCCCAAGAGGGGTATTTTTATGTAAGATTTGTGGACCCATGGGGCAAATACAATTTTTCATCTATGTTTGTCTCAGTTTTCCTAATGATGTTGTGACCTAAATTACACTCTGATGTCCCTGGAATAATGGATTAAAATGGAAGTCTCACAAATCTCAATATTTKTTCKCAAACCAGGTGATCATTAAAAGGASATGGTGCAGGAGKATTCCTGCATGATTAGGTGTCCTGTTTCCAACAAGAAATACTCACTTATGGTTMATTCATGCTTTAAGCTCGTTGCAGATAGGACAAAAAACTTCCATTAGAATGAGTACCTGTTCTCCACGTCTTTGTTACTGTGTAAAAGATTTCTTGTCTTCTTGTCTGCACAGCACCTGCTTGCTCCTGCAAACTGCTCCTGATTCAGTAGGTTTCTATAGGCACTTTGTCTTCATAGTCAAGGAACAAATCTGAGCAGAGTGAGGACTTATTTAAAGAGAAGATCAATAATAAAGCTGTGGAGAATCTTCTGCCTGTAGCAATGTGTCAGTTTTAGCAGAGTGAAGTGTATGTGTTCTGAATTTAAAAAGTTAAATCTGGAGATTCAATATGTGTAGGAACAGCATATTTTTTTTTTAATTGAGCAATGGAGAGAGGGAGACAGGTAAATTATAAACTGGAGRTAGCATAAGTCACAGTTCCCAGAGTTTGTTGATCAGATCATTTCTAGCTGGTTGGATTAAGGATCTTGTTGATTTACTCTGAGGATCCCCTTCCCCCACTACAGCATGGTCTTCCAGAGGAACAGAGGACAAAAGATAGGGCTCTTTTTTCCTGATGTCKGTGTTATTATGTGTCTCCTGCAATGAGCCCGCCCAGGATATTCTATAAACAGCTGCACCAAGAAAATTAGTGAAAAAATTGCTGTTATTAGTTTGATTGACAGTTAATAGATAGCCTAAACAGTGAACACTGGTATGTTCTGTATAATTTAGTCCAATCCTCTCCAGTGTGTAGCTGAAGCRTGCAATTAGGGCAACACTGATGGCTCAGAACAGTCCACATTTTCACTCTTATTTGAATTCAGTTGGTAAATAAATTCCATTTACGTGTAGCAGTATCTTAAAATACCAGACTTGGATAAATTAACTTCTGTCTGCAGCATTTGGTGCTAAATGCTGCATCTATTTGATAAATTYAAAATTATTTTAATTCCAGACTTGAAAATACTCAGCATAAARTTTATTTTTAATCTGTTTTTGGCAGTGAATTTTCATACCTGGTTTATATGCACTGCAGCTGATGTAATTTCATATAAAGAGTGTGTAAAGATTATTTTTCAGTTGGATGCAAACCAGGGCAYATAGAAACTTTGGAGCCAGAAATTGCACACCTAATTTTCTGAGAGTTGAGTTCTGTGTGTCCCCATGTAGAGCAACACAGAGGAATATGGATGCTGATGGAAAAGTTACAGAAAGCAGGAATAAATGTGTGTTTGTGCCTGGTTTCTGAGCACCTCTGGAAAGGAAAAGCTGTGACAGGGATGTTGCATTGAGCTGTGCAGAGTTGAGCCTCCTGTGCTTGTAGGCTCAGTGACCTTCTCCAAACAATATCTGGTTGCAAAAAGATCATTCATGGTGAGATCGGCTCATTTTTAAAAACAACTGCTCCAGTTTTGTTTAAAACATACCTATTTTTTGTTATATGATTGCTTTGAGATTGTATTATACATTTCAGTCCATTAAATTCTCCTATTTTGCTGTTTTCTGTTTCTGTTTTGTTTCTTACTAGTATTCCAAAATGTGAAATAATATAGTAACATATTTGAATATGTTTAAGAATATATTTAAGAATTTAAGAATATTCAATATCGGCAGGTTTTTCAACAGAAAATACTGTTTATTCTGAGGTACAGTTGAATTTTGAACATCAGGTATTATTATCTGTGAGAGAAATAATTTCCTTTGTACTTACTCATGGTTTAACAAACTCATTTTTTAAGGTTTGAGAAATCAGTTGGAAGTTAAGAATGAGTTCTGTAAGAATTGTCATATTCTGAGTGCAGTTGTTTTTAGCACAGGATTCTGAGCAGACTGAAACAAGACACTATGTTGTTTCCATAAAATTAAAATTCATTATRTGTTTCATTAATTAGTGAGGTTATTAAGCACTATCTTCTTCAATTGAGTAAAGACACCTAAAACCTTAATTCTTTTCTGCAAGAAAAAGAAAATTTACAGAAGTATAGAAGTGCTTTTAAAATTGACTTTACCTGATTGTGACAAGATACAAAAGGAGTAATTGTGTGGTTCTCCTGGAAAGAWCTTGGACCTTTTGAATGTGTATTTTGAAATGATTCTGAGTTTACTTTTGGATGTGCATCTCTTGGTACACATTCACATGTATTGTCTGGGGTTTGTTACAAAAATTCCCTTATTCCAAAAATTCTCTTACTACACCCTGTTTTCTGCTCTACATGAGTAGAAAATCTCTACATGAATTTTCTGCATCTCTACATTTCTGCTCTACATAAGTGAACACCAGTTTAAAGGACTATTAAAGATTTCACAGCATTTAAAAGATTAGATAAAGAYTAAAAACTAAAGAATAACTAAGTCATAATGACAAACCTCCATTTTACTCTCTGATGTCCCTGAAAACTGAAACTGTGGATTATTGGTGGAATCCTCACAAATCTCAGCACTTGTTCTCAAATCAGGTGATCATTAGCAAGTTTTGTGGCCATGTTTAACTGGTTTGTGTTTTCTCCTTGTAGTGAGGAAAAGACTGAGCAGTTGCTTGATTGTAAACAAGAGCTGGAGCAGATGGAATCTGAACTGAAAAGACTTCAGCAAGAGGTGTGGGTTTAATCATTCCATTATTTAAAAAAAAAGTTGCCATCACCAGTACAATTCCTCACTCTTTTTTTTTCTTTTGTATTAAGTATGTTTTCATGTTTATTTGTTTTTTATTCTTCACTCAGAAGATGATCTTGTGCAATTCATTCCTTTACTTGGTATATTATGCTTTAAAAACTAGTGTGAGTTAGGCTAGTATTTCTTCTCTRGTTTTTTTGTCTCCACATCCAGACAATTTGCAACCAGGGCATCCTCTGAGAGTATCTTCTCAAAATCTATGCACTCAAATTTTGTGTGGCTYTTCTTTATACTTCATGTGTTGATAATGAGGGGAAAAAACCTAAATATATAAATATACACTACATAAAACTATAGTGAGCCTTGGCAAAGGTGAATGCAGTTTCCTTGGAAATATATCATCTGGGCTAACCCTAYAAAATAGATTCGATTTTTTTTTCTTGTTTCTCAGAATTAACTGATAATCTCACTGTATTACATTAATTTGAACAGTGATGGAGCTGTGTTATCCTCTCCTATGTTCAATCTTGCCTTTAATTTCTGTTCTCCCTTTGTCCTAGAACATGAACCTGCTGTCGGATGCCCGCTCTGCCAGGGTGTACAGGGATGAGCTGGATGCACTCCGGGAGAAGGCGATCCGAGTGGACAARCTGGAGAGTGAAGTCAGCCGCTACAAGGAGAGGCTCCATGACATTGAATTCTACAAAGCCAGGGTGGAGGTGAATAAATCAGGGAAAAAATCACCAATAAACAGCATTCTTCTCTTGGCTGGGGCTTTTTCAAAGTTATTTTGGAGATTTAATCATTGGGATATCAAAACAGGGTTGCGAGTTCTTATCTGGGATGTGACAATCATGATTTTGTGATGAATTCCAGTTTTAGGGAATTGTCCCTGTGTCTAATGGCGTGGAATCAGCAGTATTCACCATAGCTCTAAGGTAGAAAGGGCAACAGAAACTCTGTGTAGGATGGATTGAAAAACCCACAGAGGGATTAATTCAAATAATGCTGTAAATAWGATAATTTCTTTCTCCTTCTGTGGGTCTCCTAAGGGAAGATAATTTTCTAAGTGTTGAGGAAATGGTGGCTGTTCACATAAATGAGTACAGGACAATGGTATAAAATGCACTAAAAAAAGATGTACCAACACCACTCAAGGGGAACTTTAGAGTTCTGGCATGAATTAGTAATTTAGGAGACAAATCAACATGCAAGATTTTATAGCCCATCATTCTGTCTCTAAATGTGAATTTGATGGGCAAGTTCCACAGTATAAAAATTAGTAAAATAAATCAGATTAGTATACAGGATTTGACAACAGTGGAAGTTTCATTTTCATGGAATGTGTAAACTGGTAAACCCCCTAGAATCTGTTTTTGTTTTCATAGCTTATAAACTGATTTTTCATGCATGCTTCAATAGAGGTAGAAGTTATTTAATTGGTTTTGCATCATAACAGTTATTATATTATAACAACTCATATTGTGAGTTAACTTAATATTTGTATGGGGAGGGATATGAAGGATAGTCATGTGATTTTTGTGATTTTTTTTTTTTCCGATTCTGTAGCTGACTGCTGAAGTTTGCATAGTTTTGTCTTTATATCAGGAGCAAAATTGCCAATTACGTATTTCACACATTACTTTTATCAGATGCTATTAAAAAAACCTCTATGTAAGGAAACTAAAGCTGTTCAGGACCTTTGAGAATGGCTGGCTGTATTTTAAGATTGTGATTGCATTTTCAGCATCATGGCCTGACTTTGGGCCCAGTGGCCTATAAACCTAATTATGGGCTGTACRTGCAGTACATCTTTCCAGATCACAGCCCAAATCACAGAGATATTGATGATTTGATTATAATGATCAACACCTTATTTGTTCTTCATGATTTAGGGAGTATTTAATTCAATTTTTATCAAATTTTATTTTCACAGAAATTCTTAAGTTTCATTTATGTGAAATTGCTGTGAATTATATGTGCTTTTTATAGAAAGTCTGTTAGAGCTTCCAGTTTTATTTGAAGTTTCCAAAACTGGATGTGATGGTGTCAAAGTTTATGTGAGCAAGGAAATACTTCTGGTTGRAGATTTATTTTTTTATTGTTGCTCAATTCTTGCAGGAATTAAAGGAAGACAATCAAGTGTTGCTAGAAACAAAGACAATGTTGGAAGATCAATTAGAGGGGACCCGAGCCCGTTCGGATAAATTGCATGAGTTAGAAAAAGAGAATTTACAATTAAAAGCTAAATTGCATGACATGGAGATGGTAAGTGTCRGGGAAGGGTGGCAAAGGCAACTGATAGGCATTGAATTTAATTTCCATTTTTCATAAAAGCCTTCAAAATAGGGTGGGAGAGAAGAAATACTATGATAAATGCAGAAAATCATTAATGAGAGCCATAGGATCAATATTTTGATGTGAAGATCATCAGTTGTCACTTAAATACTGTTTTTATCCCCTATTCTTACTTCCCTGATATTTGGAGAGAAGTAAACTTTGGAAGAACGAGAAGTGGTTGCTGTAGGTTATGAGAAGAGGTTCTTTGTTGTAATCTTTTTTATTAGTTGTTACTGTTCCCTTCAGAGTTCTCCCAACTTTTGCCAGTTCCTCCACATCTCACTGTATCAGCAAATCTCAAAAAGCACTTTGCCCCTTCCCTGTGGCAGCATAATAAAGATAAAATAATGTAGGTATTAATAGACAATAGGTAATAAAATGCTTTGCACGTATTGAGACTTTTAACTTGTGAAATAATTTTCAAGGAGCGTGATATGGACAGAAAGAAGATTGAGGAGCTTATGGAGGAAAATATGACCCTAGAAATGGCTCAGAAGCAGAGTATGGATGAATCTTTGCATCTTGGCTGGGAACTTGAGCAGATTAATAGGACTACTGAACTTTCTGAAGGTAACCATATTAAGACTTGCAAAGTGGTGAGATAGGGAAATTGAAATCTCAGAGCATTAGGAAATTAAATGTCCTGATTTCTAAGTGCAGAGTGTGTTGTCCTCTGGAGAGATTCCCATGTATCCATGGAGATACAGCCTACATGAAAAGCCTGTTCTTGTGATTCTTGTTGAGGTAAATTGTGCTGTAAACCCCATAAATACCTTGAATTTACATTATTTTGCCATTCAGATATCTCTGCTCTGCATCACAGATCATGCTTCTTCTTGCTTTGCTGTTCTCAAGGTTAAGGAGTAATTGTTAGTGCTGTGGTAAAAATTTTGATTCTTCCAATATAAAACGCTTGGACAAACACTGGATCCCATGTAAAACACTTCTGGAAATTAAGATACATGTCCTGGGTTATGAGAAATGAATTTGTGCTGTAATGAGGAACATTGGGAGAGTAGAACATATTTTAATTTCCAGCATTTCTAATCTTAACCAGCTCTGGTCACTAAGAAGGCATTGGAGGGACCTTCAAAAGCTGCTAAATTCCCTAAGTTAAAAATTCAAAGTCCCAAGAACTCCAGGTAATAAGTCACCTTTTGTTTCAGTAATGGTGTTTTTCTCCTGCAGTGCCCCAGAAATCATTGGGCCATGAAGTGAATGAGCTGACATCCAGCAGGTTACTAAAACTGGAAATGGAAAACCAAAGTTTGCTGAGGACTGTGGAAGAACTGCAGAGTGCAGTGGACTCTGTGGAAGGCAGCAGTTCAAGGATTCTGAAAATGGAAAAAGAAAACCAAAGACTTAGCAAGAAGGTAATGGTCAGGGTGTGCTTGGATTGTGTGAGAGCTGCCTCATGTTCTTTGYTATTTTCTTTCTAAAGGGTTATTTTATGAACTGCTGTTATTTTGGGTGAAATATTGCAAGGGTCTAAATGGTGTTATAGTGTTTTTAAGTTTATGGTAAAAAATAAGACCACCTCRAAGAGGTTTGTTTTTCTCTTTGGTTTTGCTTGTGTATTGATGTATGAGTGTGATCTGTTTATTCAGAAAGGTCTTAGACCAGTTGAGGAGGAAAAATACTAAAATATTGGGGATGTGATGAGTCATGAGAGTAGTTTAGAATACTGGAGAACATKAATTTTGGTAAATATGGAGCAGGACAAAGTGTTTCTGCCGAGGTGAAGAGTGAGTGATGAGTCTGAGCTGCAAACTTGGTCCTGTGTCCTCATTTTAGCTGAGGAAGTAGAAGGTGGGTCAAGGAATTGATAAGCAAGAGTGGAGTTTGTCAGKTTTAACTGTGCTGTTCTACTGTATTTTACTCTTCAAATTCTGTGTATCAAATAGAATAATTTACTCAGTGGTATTTATAGAGGATAAAAATTGGAAAAAAAGCACCCAAACCCAGGGACTAATTGCAGTGGAAGGAAAATGTCTAAAGTTCCTGAAATAGCTTTGACTTCAGCAGCCATTTAAGGTGAAAGACTATTCTTAGAGTGGGTAAGAGATAATTAAAAAAAAAGTAAATTAAAGAAATCCCTTCTGTATTCCATAGTTCCATGAGTTTTCTGATCCCTAAGAAGGTGGTGTTTTTTGGAGCAGCCTCTGTGCTGTGGCTGAAAGGTAGCTGGGAGGTGCAAAAGAATGGAATAGGTGTGAGAAGCACACACAGATCATTCAGGTCAACTTGTTACAACTTAAATGTAACAGATAAATCATGTTCGGGTGTTCTAAAATTTAAATAGTTTTGCTCTCTGCAATTTGGATCCATTTGACAAAACAAACCCATATATTTAATACCCAAGGGATCATCTTAATTATCTCTTGAAATAGTTAAGTAAGATCAAACAACATTCAACCTTCCTAAGTTAAAAGTGTCTTGGAGGAGCAGTATAAATCTCACTAAAATGGAATTTTAAGARAAAAAGAAGGTGCTCGAGGAAATACCCAGAGCCTGAGAAAATCTGACCCTTTTTTTTATGCTAAAGTACTTTGTAGATACAGCATTCTGAGCCAGAGAGAAAATTCTGGCAGAAGTAAATGTATTCCCAGAAGAAATTAATGTTTCAATTAAAGATTAGAAAACTGTTTTATTCTTTCCCTTAAGCTTCTTTATTCATTTCTATAGGGGTGCCTTCAACCCATCTAAGAGTGTAATTTTTAAGTATATTTTAAAACTTTTGTTTCTCTTCCCAGCTTGAAGAGCTGGAGAATGAAATTAGCCAAGAGAAACAAAGTGTTCAGAACAGTCAAAATCAGAATAAAGATTTGATGAAAGAAAAAGCACAGCTTGAAAAGACACTTGAAGCACTTCGAGAGAACTCCGAGCGACAAGTAAGTAACAGAATCAAAAGTTTTAATGCTACTTTGTGCTCTGTTGGTCTCCTTTTGTAGGATTTTACAGGCATAAAGGGATTGTAAATGTAGRGGATTTGCCAAAAAGAACATTTCGGCAGGAAAACAGCTTTTCTGAGACCTGCAGCCAGTGAGAGACGTGACTCATTTTTGACTGGGGCTTTACTGTTGGGTTTAGAATTTTTTGATGTTTCTAACGCTCCTGTGGCTTCTGTGGGCATCTGCTGGAGTTGCTTGGAGGGTGTAGCTCAGCCAGGAGAGAAAATTGGAACTTTGGAGGGGAGCCAGACACCTCCCAGAGGAGGAGAACAGGTCCCAGGCAGCTGAGCAGTGCTTGGARTAATGTTGGAGAATTGATGAGAATTCCATCAGCCTTGGGTCCAGCTCCATAATCCTGSCCTGCACTGGAATGGGTTCCTGCTGTGACTACCTGGATTTTTTTGTGGCTGCCAAAAACTGGCATCTGAGTCTTGGTAAAAGATAAAAGATGTACCTGTGCCTGCTGGACACTGGCACTTTCTGAGGTGCCTGCAGAGCAGACAGGTGGAGGGCAGCTAGCAGGAAAAAGAATTGTGGAAACTTCTGGAAATCACAGATTTGGGATTTGAGTCCTTCAGAATTAGAACTGTAGCTCTCTTCTATAATTTATAAATTTTAGTTATACTCTGATGACATTGCCATTTATTTTAATTTGAAGCACAGTATTTTGAAATACAGAATATTGTATTTCAGGAAATGCTGAGGATGTTTAAAGRCCCTATTTAATCAGTAAATTAAATTCCAGAAGGAAGAAAAGGAAAAAAAAAGAAACAAAGTTTGGCATGGAAAGTTTAATTTCATTTAAAGATATATATCTTGTTTTAGGACTGATATTTCAGTGGAACTATTTCTGCTTAAAATAACGTACTTAAGGCGTCATGGGTCAGCACTGTCTTTCATATGTCTTAAAAAATTCTGTGCTGAAGCTTTCTGGAGTCAATTGTGTGGGGTTCATTTGATCTCATCAAAAGTTCTGGAGGCGTTTATCAGGATTTTTTTGAAACTGGGATTAGAGAACCAGAATTCATGGAAGGTAATTCAGTGATGTGCCAGGTGCTCCAAAGTTGTGTTTTTAGACACCTGTTAATGAATTTCTGGTGAATATTCCAGAGCAGTTTGTCATTGCTGGAAGCAGAGCTGCAGATCTGTAATTAATAATTCTATTCAGATTTCCCTATGAAAGAACAGCCTATAATTTTCTCAGTCTGTTTTTCATTGCAAGCAGSACTTTTGCTTTTCTCCAAAACAGTTTATTGTTGAAACATCCCTTACACTGGGTTATTAGTGTACACTTAAATATTGATCCAAACAGTTTTACTGAATTTTGCTCTCTGGTGTTACATGCCCAAATAATTCCAGATGATTTGGAGCAACGCAAAAAGCCAAGAAATACTAAAAATTAAGGTGTAAGTTCTGCCGTTATCCTGGAGGTAGATCTGGGAATATGTTTCCTAGGAAAATAATTCTAATATTACTTAATTTCTCTGAAACTGGTTTGGAGCAGAATATCCAAGGGTTCTTCTAAACTCAGAAACCAGTGTAACTTTGATGTGTTTCTTCTCAAATTGTTGTTGACTGTGATCAAGATTACCTCATATCCCACCCATCACCTCTACTTTTTCCAAATGAAACAAAGACATTTTTGTGGCTCCCACACCTCCCTCTGTCTCAGGTTTGGTTTAGAACTTGCCAGCAGTCCTGTTCTTTGTGGACACACAGCTCTGGAAATTACAGAGAGAAAAAACAATCTAAATGCATAAACAGAAATGAAAATTAAATTACGCTAAGAAATAGGTAGAGCTTTGTTTTGAATTGTGCATTATTAGTTTGGGAGTTATGTTTATTAAAATTCAAGGGGAAGAGATTTGAAGGTTTACTTTGTTGTCAAACTTGAAATCATGTTTGTAATTCTTCAGATAAATACTAGCAGAACACAAGAATTTTTTTAATTTATATTCATATCATAGTATCTTTCAGTTTATATATGGAGGCAGTTCCTTGTTGGCATGTTGATTCACCAGTTTCTCATTTTTCTGCCCAAATTAGATTAAACTCTTAGAACAAGAAAATGAGCACTTGAATCAAACTGTGACTTCTTTAAGGCAGCGCTCACAGATCAGTGCTGAGGCRAGAATGAAAGAAATTGAAAAGGAAAACAAAATCCTGCATGAGTCTATCAAAGAGACCAGCAGTAAGTTAAATAAGATTGAATTTGAAAAAAAACAAATCAGGAAAGAACTGGAACACTACAAAGAGAAAGGGGAGAGGGCAGAAGAATTAGAGAATGAGCTGCATCGTCTGGAGAAGGAAAATGAGTTATTACAGAAAAAAATCACTAACCTAAAAATCACTTGTGAGAAGATCGARGCCTTAGAACAAGAGAACTCTGACCTGGAGACAGAGAACAGAAAGCTGAAAAAAACCTTGGATAGCCTAAAAAACCTCACTTTTCAATTAGAATCCTTAGAAAAGGAGAATTCCCAACTCGATGAAGAAAATTTAGAGTTACGAAGGACAATTGAATCCTTGAAGTGTACAAGCATTAAAGTGGCACAGTTACAATTAGAAAACAAGGAGCTGGAGAGTGAAAAGGAGCAACTTAAAAAAAGCCTTGAACTCATGAAAGCCTCTTTCAAGAAGACGGAACGCTTGGAAGTCAGTTACCAAGGCCTGGACACAGAAAACCAAAGGCTACAGAAAGCCCTGGAAAACAGCAATAAGAAGATTCAGCAATTAGAGAGTGAATTACAAGATTTAGAGTCTGAAAATCAGACCCTGCAGAAGAACTTGGAAGAGTTAAAAATTTCTAGTAAGCGCCTGGAGCAGTTGGAAAAGGAGAATAAGTTGTTAGAACAAGAGACTTCTCAACTGGAAAAGGATAAGAAGCAGCTGGAAAAGGAAAATAAAAGGCTTCGACAACAAGCAGAAATTAAAGATAGTACTTTAGAAGAAAACAATGTAAAAATTAGTAATCTGGAAAGGGAGAATAAATCTCTGTTTAAAGAAATTGTTGTGTATAAAGAGTCGTGTCTACGCCTGAAAGAATTGGAAAAGGAAAACAAGGAGCTGGTGAAAAGAGCTACCATTGATAAGAAAACCCTGGTCACTTTGAGAGAGGTAAAAACAGAGGAATTTCCATTCCCATCATAATCTCTTCATAATGTACAGGAATTATATCTCTGTTTCTGATTTGGGTTTTTTTCTGCTTTAATCTGTGTACTATTAGCACCTTTATTCATTAGATGATCAAAATTTCTGTTATCATAGTCATGARAAGAAGAATATCAACGTGTTGCTGAAACATTTCTCCTTCACTGTTGTGTGCTAGACCAAATTTAAAGGGAAATTCTACAGCACAATGAAACCATAYTTTAGTTACAATGTAAGATCTGATACAGCTGAAAGGTGACAACTTGAAGGAGAGTTAAAGATGAATTATTCAAGTCATGTAGTGATACAACACCCTTGTCTCAGCATTCCTAGAACTAAGGCTACATTATTTTATTTCTTTGAAAATACTGACTGTAGCTTTTTCTGTGCAAGGACTTGGTGAATGAGAAATTGAAGACTCAACAGATGAACAATGATCTAGAAAAACTTGCCCACGAGCTTGAAAAAATAGGTTTGAACAAGGAGCGTCTCCTGCACGATGAACAGAGCAGTGATGACAGGTGAGAATGGCAAGGCCTTGCTGACAGAGACGACAAATGGGGGTCTTTTTTATTCATAAAGTGGTTTTACAGCATGGTTTTGTGCATACTCTTAGATTTTTTTAGGCACACTCATAGACCCAAAATGGAATTTGGTATTTTTGGAAATTAATTAGATAGCTGATGTGCTGTTACATTCAGCTGACTGTGACAGTGAGTTGCCACTTTTTGTTGCTAAGAGACTCATTGAAGTGTGTCAGGAGATACAGTTAATTATAATTAACATGTTTTATGCTCTAGTCAGCAGCAGCAACAGTAGCAGTAAAAGATAATTAGCTCAAAGTGGKTTTTTTTTCCTTTTTTGACTGCCTGTCTGACACAAATGGCTTTTATCACATAGTGATTACCTTAAACTGTCTCACTTTTTCCTTGCRACTATTTCCTTCTAATTTTTCCTTCCTAAAGGAAGCTGCATTCTCACTTCCCTGTCTGGGAAGTATCCAGTGYTTGAGTGTCTCCAGAACTTGGTAGTGGCTCCATCACTCCTCCACACCTGCCATTGGAAAGCAGCTGCTGCCCTGACATCTGTTTCCTCTGCTGTGTTTTCCTCCTCTGTCTTATCCTGCAGGGATTTAGGGGAATTGGTGACAGGAGTAAAGCAGACTAGTGTGGGCTTCTAGCCAAGCTTTACTTCCCAGTGCTGTTCTGCTGTCATCATCTGTTATTCCAAGTGATTGTCACGAGCATGGAGATTGATCTGAGGCCYTCTGTGTCAAAGGAAAAACCAAGTAACACTTGGGGTTTTAATCCGGCTTTCCTTTCCCAGTGCTCTCTTACTGGGGTGCTGTCAGAGTCCTGTGGATAAATGTATTACCACTTCTTGTTTTATGCTGGTGTTTTTCATCTGCATTTCTCAGCTTCCAGATGAGTTTGGGAGAAGAACTTCAGCTGGTTGGATTTTGTCTGATTTAAGCATTTCTGTGTTCCATAGAGCACTTGATAAGCATTTGGTATGTCCTTAGGTGAATATAGCCAACAAAAAAACACTTGTCCTTGATCCAAGGTCAAGCTTAAACTTAGGTGAAATCCAAATGGAGCAACATTTAATCAAGTTTAATCAAGATTGGAAGTGGTTGGGCTCTGCTGTGAGCTTGAGCTTCTTCCCAAGCTCCATGTAGGGCTGGAGATTCATGAAAGGGCATTGTTTGTTTTCAAAGTGAAGACTTGGGTTGGTTTGAAATTTTGCTGTGCCGATATCCTGCCTTTCCATTGTTCTGAATTTTTTCATTCATCCCAAAGATGCCTGGATTGCTTTCCTTGCATAACAATGCATAGGTGAGGCAGTTCTTTCATCAGGCCTGTAAAGAGGGGATTTTCATTATGGGCAAAATGGCTTCCCAGTGTAGTTTTTCATCTGCCTCTGTCATTTTGAAGATGGAAGTTAAAAATGTACCGTTTTTCTCTGCCTGATTGGAAAGAGTTGCTTGTGGTTTTTGATGAATGATGTTGGTAGCACTTCAGTGTTTCTGTTGAGGTCTGAACTGGCCACATTTTAGGAGTTAACTTTGAAGCGCTTTCCATTTTTTCTTGCCTTCTAAATGTCTGCAGTCCTTGGTCAGATGTATGGATTTTGACTTTGAATCCGAAATACTCAACTTGCACTTGTATTAAAATATTTGTACCATCTTTCATTGTTGAAAATGAAAGTGGATATTGGGATCTGCTATTAYTCTTTTTCTTCATTTATTTTCTGTGTAAYTGTGTAACWTTTCAGTTACAGCAATTACTTRTAGCCAAATAAATCYGTGCKTCRGTTCAAGAAGGTGAAATACTGTATATTCTCCTAGTCATAGGCTGCCTACTATTCTGTAAATCCTTGGGAATTAGTTGTCATATCTTAAAATCTAGGATTCTCATCCTGCTGCATGATGCTACTGGACAGCTTTCTGCTTATTAATTCTCTTCCCATTGGTCTTCTGCTCCATTTCCTGACTGGATCTGATGCCGTTGTCCATTCTGGAGTCTCCTGCAGTTTATTCCCTTCACTAAACTGATGGATCCTTCAGCAGCCAGGATTAGAAAGGGGGATATCAGTGGTTTGGTTTATTTTATCCAACTGCGGGGAGGAGAGAGATGTTTTCAAGATTCTGAGCCACACACAGGGACTGAACTGCTTAGAAGTGATTAATGAGAGTGGGTTTCAGTATTTTCCATACAGGACACACAGTTCTAAATCAAAACAGTTTAATTTGACCACTTTTCTCCCAAATGGGCAGTTTGGGGGGTTTAGGTACCCTGCAATATCGTGAATATGGTTAAAAATGGAAGCTTTGCATATCAAGGGTGGCAGCAGTCTTAAAATATCAGCAGCTGGGCTGAGCGAGCAATTTGCACATTGATGCATCAAATGAGTGTGCACCTGCACAGTCCTGTGCTCCAGCTCCTTCCCTGTCCTCCCCTTTGGAGCTGGCAGGAAATAGGAACTGATGAAAATCTTGCTCTCCAAATACTTCACATTCTAATTGAGTTCAGGTCCCCGCTGGATTCGCTGGAGTGGAGCCAGAAGGAGGAGTGCAGGCACCACACACTAATGATGCAGAGAAACCATCACCCCTCTGGTGTGCCTGAACAGGGCTTTTTGTGTGTCTTAACATGTTTTAAAAGAAAGTAAGAGTCAAAAATGGTTTTGACAACCATCCTCTGGTTATTTTGTGAATGCTGAGGTATCTCTTGAATGTAGCTATGAGATTGTTATAGAACATTTTAGAATTTAAATACCTTAAATAATTATTTGAAATACAGACTTRTTTTTGTTGCTGACCAGTAGGTACAAGCTTTTGGAGTCCAAATTAGAATCTACGCTCAAGAAGTCTCTGGAAATAAAAGAAGAAAAAATTGCTGCTTTGGAGGCTCGTTTAGAAGAATCAACAAATCTGAACCAGCAGCTGCGTCAGGAACTGAAAACAGTAAGGAAAATGACATTTTTCTGTAAGATTGAATGACTCCTATATGAGCTGTTGTTATTTCCATACTTTCTGGATAAAACTGCAAAAAATGGGCATCATTCAGGTAATAGRAAGTAGGACAAAGGTGTGAATGCTTTTAAGACTCCGTTGAAATCATATGAAAAGTTTTTGAGTTTATTCGCTGGCCATGAAAACATCWACTGGATAAATAACCTGGAGTTGATTTGATTTGGGATGACATTTCCAGTTACATTTTCTGACCTACCTTGGTAGATTGGTGTGAAAAAGGAAATGCTGATCACCCTGGTTGTAGGATTTTAGTATAAAAGTTGGGGGATACRGTTGAAAGCACTGAAGTTAAATAGAAAGGAGAGGTCTCCTGGTTTTTGGGGTTAAGCTATCCATATCCATAAATAATTTGTGCACTATTCCCTTAAACATGTACTAAAACCAAATTTGCAAATACAGTAACAGYACTTGCTGTTCTTTGAGAAAAGGCAGGTCAGGTAATAAATTAATGAATTAAGATATMTAAGATGGAAAATTCTAAACCTAACCTGAGTTGTCTTAAATAATTCCAGGTGAAGAAAAACTATGAAGCTCTCAAGCAAAGACAAGAAGAGGAAAGGATGGTTCAGAATTCACCTCCAAGAAGTGGAGAAGAAAATCCATCTGTCAATAAGTGGGAGAAAGAAAACCAGGAGACTACTAGAGAATTATTGAAAGTTAAAGATAGATTAATCGAGGTGGAAAGAAATGTAAGATGTGTTTTAATTATGATTCTTACGGCAATTATTTGTGGTGAGCTGTTCCAATAATGCAAMTGAGGGTGCTGTTAAGACACTTTAATTTATCACCTTGTTTCCATCCCAGGCAGAATCTGAATTAAATACAGGTTATGTAGCAGCTGGATTCTGCTCTGTGGGATGCCATAAAGCACTKGACAGGCATTTAAAAAGGAAATGTGAAAACCTGAATTTGCCCTTTTGAATCTGCAGCTCACTCTCCAATCCCTAATATATAATCCCTATTTACATGAGTGTTGGAGGTTTCACCCCTGTTTCTCTGTAGGTGCAACATCCATTACCTGTTTTTTTCCAGTGACAAATGCTCGAATGTGTGTTACTTTGTTCTGCAGTTTTATCTCACCCTGTAAATCTCTGCACAGTCCTGCCGCTTTGTATAGTCTGAAAAATATTCTGTTTTATCTTGGGAGTTCATGGATGAGCTGTGAACTGAGGTTTTGTGTGATTTTAAACCCCCAGAATGCGACRCTGCAGGCGGAGAAGCAGGCGCTGAAAACGCAGGTGAAGCAGCTCGAGACACAGAGCAATAACCTGCAGGCCCAGATCCTGACCCTGCAGAGACAGACTGTGTCCCTGCAGGAGCAAAACACAACTCTGCAAACTCAGAATGCCAAGCTGCAGGTAATGCTTCCTTATTTTGCYTTCAAAAATAAAATTAAAGGGGTTTTCTTCCCGAAACTTAAAATACGTTGTTATCATTAGCTTTAAAGTCACATTTTGCTTCCTGGAGAGACATGGGAAAGAAGGTGATGKGAAAATAATTTGCACTCAGCAGTCAAATAATAGTTTGTTTGGTGATGAATAATTACACTTTTAGAAATTGGTTTTAATCCTTCATATTTGTGTAGTACAGAATCTTGGCTTTATAATTCAGAGTAGAATATTCACTTACCTAACCTTCCAAGATTGTTTGGTTTTTTAATTTTATTTATACATCTAAATTAGGTCAAGGAAGTAGTGTGTCCAAATATATCCAAATAAATTTGGTCTGTTTTTATAAACATTAAAAAAGAAAGAAAAAAATTAAAAAGAGGAAAAAAAAACAGTAAAGCCATACCTAAAAGAAAAATCAAGATACTTTTAATATTCTATACTTGAAATATAGAATATTAAAAATATTTTGAAAGCTACATAAATATGTGAAGACTGAATTAAATAATTCAGAGGCAATAAAAAAGATAATGTGTGACAATGGAAATTATAAAAATGGTTGTCCCYAGAGTCTTACAGCTCTTCTGGCCAAAATTCAGATGCTGTCCTTATAGTTTAGTAGGGTCATTAAATAGATACTTTTTTCTTTAGACATAAAGTCGTCTTTTTAATGGATTTAATGCTTTTTGCTGTTCTAAGAATTGAAGTCCTTAAAGACAGGATAAAAGCTCCGCAATGAAGTACAAGTAGTAAACAGTGTCAGAAAGGATGAAGGGTTGTTGGATATCAAGATGTCAAGGACTGTTTAAATAAAACAAATAATGGATTTGATGAGCTCCTGGAGTCTCCTGGCTCTTCCTGGAAAGCAGAATGTTGTTGTCCCACAGATGCACTTTGCTGCTGCCACGCTGAAATGTCATTAGAGCACAGCACTCCAATAAAACAGGACCTTGGTGCACGCCCTGTGCCTCATCTGGTTGTTAAAAACCAGTGGATATGGCATGGAAATATCCGATTTAACCAGATGAGAGTAGATTGCTGGGCTTCAGAGCTTTCTGYGTACTTTGTAATTCCATTCATCAAAAAAACCCAGAAGTATCTGTATAGTTCCTTTTTTGCCTCATGCCCAGCAGCACAGGCTTTTCCTCTGTAGCAAGACAATTTTCCATGAACTGCAAGTCCRAGTGGAAGTTGAAATATGTGTAGGAAAATCAGAGYGATGAACTGTTGGCTAAATCTGTAGTGCAGACTGAGCTGCTCTACCTGGACTGTGCCAAAACTGTTCTTGGGCAACTGATTCTTCTCTTCCTCCTGATACCCATAAAGAGCAGCCAAGGGAAAGGATGTCTGAAAAGGTGACTGGGAATTCTGGCCTAACCAAACTCGGGATTCAGCCTGGGAAGTTTCCCAGCACACCCATGCGATCAGACATGACTTCATTTCCAGTGAAAGGTTCAGCTTTCTCATTTGCAACAAAGAACACTGCAGTTCCAACAGGAAGGGATTTGTTCCCTGGTAACAGCAGGAACTGGAGTGAGAGATGGAATTTTTTTTCCTTAATAGATACCCCGAGGGTATTAGAAGCCTCAGTAGTTTGTGGTTTTCATCTCTTGAACAGGAAAGAGAAGGAAATTGGTACCYGTCAGGTGACAAGCATCAATTCTTTAAGATATCCAAGGATTAAATTGGGTTAATCTTTCCAGAGGCATGAAAAGTGAAGTTGGTGGCTGTTTGGGGTTTTTTWAATTTGTCTAATATTGAAAGCTTTTGTAAATTATTACACATTAATACTAGTCTGACATAATTGTTGGAGAACCAGTACTGTTCCGCAAAAGAGCACCAGACAGAACATGGGTAGATCTTTCCAGGAGCTGTTATTTATTTCCCTCTCTCTGTTAAATGGTTGCTCCTGTTGGAATTCTCATKGTAAAAGGATGTGTGGATACCATAAAGATTTCATTATGACAGTACAGATTTTTTTTAATCCGTAAATCTCTATGCTTGTATGAAAGTTCTTTTTATTTTAGTCATGTCACAGATTTGACTTTTATTAGGATCACTGGTGATCCATTTCTCTAGGATATTTTGATGCTAGAGGAAAATGGCGCTGTCAGCAAGGTAACGCTTTAACAGATATTGAACAGTAAATAATAATTTGATCCATCCCTGTCAATTTAATCACATGCTTCGATGACTTCTTGTAATACTGCTATAAAAATATTCTTGGAATGTTTTGGATTGGAGCTGTCTGCTGGGATATAAGAAAAGGTTGTCAGTGGAACAAGAAGAGTCATGAAGGTGCAAAGGGTTAAACCCAAGAGAATAAGTATTAAATAGGTGATAAAATAATGCAGGCTATGTAATGTTTCTGGCTGCAGGTTGAGAATTCCACGCTGAACTCCCAAAGCACATCCCTGATGAACCAGAACGCCCAGCTGCTGATCCAGCAGTCAGCCCTGGAGAACGAGAACGAGTGCGTGCTCAAGGAGCGCGAGGACCTGAAGGCGCTCTACGAGGCCCTGCTCAAGGACCATGAGCGCCTGGAGCAGCTGCACGAGCGCCAGGCAGCCGAGTACGAGTCCCTCATTGCCAAGCACGGCAGCCTCAAATCTGCACACAAAAACTTGGAGGTGGAGCACAAGGACTTGGAGGACAGGTAAATTCTGCCATTCAGCAAAAAACACTGTAATAAAATGATGGTAGGATGAGTGAAACCAGCATCAAAGATTTTAACTTCAGCAGAGGCCACTTGATCAAAATTCCTTTGATTTTTTGTCATTCCACAAAAAGAATAGTGAATATTGTCTTTGCTTGTAGGTACAATCAATTGCTGAAACAGAAAGGGCAGCTGGAAGAACTGGAGAAGGTTCTCAAGACAGAGCAGGACAAAATGCTGCAGCAAAGTGAGAAACATGAAACTGTGGCAGCAGAATRTAAAAAACTTCGTGATGAAAATGAAAGGTAAAGAGAACTCTTGCACCTGAGCATGTGCCAGTGCAGCCTGACCAAGTGTTGTGTTTCTTCACATTTCTTAACACGTGGTGCTTCAATACCAAATGCTCATCATCCCRCAAAAATAATCATTATATCCAGTGGGACTAAGGGACATGGCAGGGGCCAGGAGGGACACAGGGAGCCCAGGAATGGATGTATGTAACCTCCATGATTTGCCAGAGTTTAGGCCATTCCTGTGTTGGCAAGAAATCCTGGCTGTTTTATAAGGTTCTTTTACTTTGAAAAGTGAAATCTTAAAACTCGTTGTGAGGGGAAGACCTTGCTTTGTATTTAAATATACAGTGTTTGGCTCAAATGCAGAACACATCCTTAGGAAAATTAGGCTGGGATAACTTACCTATAGTATGTGATATTAAGGAATTTGTAAATGTATTTTATGGAGTAGTTGGAAATGTCATGTTTCAGAGGAATGTGGGTAACAAATTCATTTTGAGTAYTCTTTGATGGTGTCTTTGCATCCCAGGCTCACTCACACATACAGTCAGCTCCTGAAGGAGAATGAAGTGCTCCAAACTGACCACAAGAATCTGAAAACATTATTGAACAATTCCAAACTGGAACAAACACGATTGGAAGCAGAGTTTTCCAAACTCAAAGAACAGTACCAGCAACTGGATATYACATCAACAAAACTAAATAATCAGTGTGAGGTATGTGGGAATTTTGCTGTTTGTTATGGCTGGAGTCATTGGAATATTTATATCACTGTATTTGTAGGTTCATAAAATCATATGAAGTGCTGGAGAATCAGTCATTTAGTTTATAGCTAATGAAGTGGATCCAAAGACTAATTAATTTGCCTGCTGTACAGGCAATACAAAATTTCAGGYTCATATTTATTAGGGAAACTGGTTTGAATTATTTAAAGCATGAAAGAGGCTTTTATCAGTTGATTCGTGATTTGATTTTGTGTTTGGTTTGASTCTCAGAATCCCTCTATAGACCTAAATTTTCTTGATAATCTCGGTATCTGTATGTAAAATACACTCCCATATAAATGCATGGGCAATTTCATCTGTTTTAACAGCTGCTCAGCCAACTTAAAGGAAACCTGGAGGAGGAAAACAGACACCTGCTGGATCAAATCCAGACTTTAATGCTGCAGAATAGAACGTTATTGGAGCAGAATATGGAAAGCAAGGATCTCTTCCATGTAGAGCAAAGGCAATACATGTGAGTTGTGAAARCAGTGAAATCACTGTGATTAGGGCAGTGACAGTGCCTGTATTTTTTAAAAGTTTCCATTATATATAGATTTAACACGTGGTGCTGCTGAAATGTTTTTTTTAAAACAAGGATTCCAGTTGCAAATGTGAAGCAGGTAACTCAAAATATCAACATTGTATTTGTAGTTCCAAAGGACAAGTACAGTTCATTAGTGATGATGCAAGTCAAGAATAAAAATGCTGTTTATTCCTCAAAGAAGAGATTTGTAATCTAAACTTCTTTAGTGAACATGAAAGAAGAGAAAATGTACTCGTCTAAAAGACAGAGTACTTAATTTAAAAATGGGGAATGTGTGATAAGGGCAAATTGAATTTTTTTCTATTTTATATCAGAAAGTTAAGCCTAAGACTGATTGATTGTTTGCTGTATCTCTTGCTTTTTCAATAAGAAACAAATGTTATATAAGAATTCCTCACAAAAGGTGACAATTTTCAGATAACAGATTCCCRTAGGAACATCCTGCCCACGCACCCTGTGTACGCTTTTGAAGCATAAATTATCATTAATTTCTGTTTGCAGTGACAAACTAAATGAATTGAGGCGCCAGAAGGAGAAACTGGAGGAGAAGATAATGGATCAGTATAAATTTTATGAGCCATCTCCACCAAGAAGGTACTGATGAACATRATGTAAAAATAAAATACAGCTCTAAAGCACAACAAGCCTGTTCTGTTCCCACTGAAAATTGAGGTTCCYTTACATTCAGGGGAACAGAATCAGTCTGTGTCTTGCATGAACATTAGGAGAATCTGCAGGCATAAGCAATGCATTACAAATGYAGTAAATGTGCTTTGTTACTGATGACAGAAGGGGCAACTGGATCACCCTGAAGATGAGGAAGCTGATCAAGTCCAAGAAGGACGGAAATCGTGAGCGCCTCAAGTCCGTGACGCTGACGCCTACACGCTCCGAATCCAGCGAGGGATTCCTGCAGCTGCCCCATCAGGACAGCCAGGACAGCTCCTCCGTGGGCTCCAACTCCCTGGAGGATGGGCAGACCCTGGGCACCAAAAAGAGTAGTAGTGAGTACTGCAAACCACTTCATTCCATCAATAAACCTCGACTAAATGTTGAAAGACTGTGTGTTCTGGAGGATTTGTAAAGATCATTTTTAAGTCTTTAGGAATGAAGCCTGAATTAATTTATTAAGGACAGAACTTCTTGCAAACTCCCTGGAGTGGTTGGGCAGAAYTAGTTTTGAGCATTTCTGTGTGTCTCAAAATGTAAATGTTAAAATACACTCACAGTGCCTGGGTAAGATGAAGCAGGCACTGGTACTGGGTCAGATGAGCAGGATTTGGGATAAAGCATCAGGTGTCACCACTAGGACCTTTTTTGTTTCTCCCTCTTGTCCCAGCATGACTCTTTCCCCTTGTCTTGGAAGTGTTTTCCAAGCTGTGGCTGTGCTAACATCCTTGAGTTGCTAAGAACACCTTCTGTCTGGAGGTGTTCCCCAAGCATCTCACAAAACCAACAGTGGAAAACGTTGCTAAATTTTGGATATGTAACGAGAACTGTTAATGTAGAAACACAACCTGTTAAAAAGATGGGAATTGTTACTGATCCTAAAATTGGAGTGAAGTGGCTGAGAGGGAGAATGAGGATTTACAGAAGTGTGATTAGATRTAGTATTCCAGATGCAGTTTGTTAACCTTGGAAGATATGATAGCCATCCCATTCGGGTGCCCATGAAATTTAAGGCCAGATTCTGTTTATTGTTATTTATTAGCTATATTTTTTGTTCTCTGCTTTTGGGATGAATCATAAACTGCCCAGTTTCTCACAACTTGAGAGAATTACAGCCAAATTATCAGGATGTAATGGTTCTATTTAATAACTATGCACCAAAAGCATTTTGGCTGTGCATGTAAAAGCATCAGAAAYCATGTGCATTAACAGTCACTTCCAGTCTTTGCACTACTGCTTTTAAATTTAATGTATTGAGTTTCAAAAGACAGCAGGTCTGGGGTTTGTGCCAGCTCTGAATTTGCTGTGTTAGAAATTATGACAGCCATTATGATGGGTTTTTTTTTTCTTCTATGCTTCTTGCAGAAGCTTAGTCAAAGTTTAAAACATCAAAAATTCTGTTTTAGGGAAAGTTAAAAAAAGATCTGTATTTTTTTAATAACTGAGGAAAATAGTTCAAAAGTACATTGTTGTTATTAACTTTTCCCTTTGGGAAGCTCAGCATTTTTCAGTGTAAGCTTCAAAACTGGTACTTTTAAACTTTTTTTGAAAGCAACTGTTGCTTTTACATCCCAACTGTGAGTGGTGTGGAATTGGGGAGTGACTGAAGCTGTCCTGGATGTGTGTCAGTGGAACTGAGTGTGCACGCTGTGGTTCAGCCCATCTGCATCTGTGTCAGCAATGTCATGTTCTGGAAGGGCTTTTCTGTGACAGTTTTCTTTGCATGATCCTTGGGACCTTGTAGTGTGCAGTTACCCTCCTGGGGTGCCACGGCTGCAGTTACGGTGGCTGAGCCTCTAAAGGGGTTTGAAGCTGTTCAGACCTCATTAATTTTCTACTCCATGGACCTTGTTCATGTTCCTCTTAATCCCAGTGTATTTATCCACAAACTGGAAGGGCTGATCTAATTCCGGATCTTAACCTTCCTCCATTACACATGTCGCCATGGAAACCAGAGTTTTGGAGAGAATTCGGATGCATTTTGTGCCAACTCAGCTCTGACAGTCTCYGAGACAGTTTGTGCCTCACAAAGCAGAGAGAATATCTCAGTGTGATGAGTGCTGGTTATGGTGTACATTTTCCAGTGTATTTCTTCTGCTCCTAGAGTGACTGTAAATCCTAAATCCCGTGATTTTGGGTCCTTTCTTTTTCATGGGAAGCAGTTTGGCAGTAACAGCTTCCACTGAAGGCGCTCCCGGAGAAAGCAAGTGTGTGAGTGCCACCTGTCTGTGCCAGCGCTCAGGTGTTGGAGCTCTCCATGCCAGCTGAAGGCAGCTCTGGCTCTGAGGAGTTCTGTGCCACCCTGATCTCCTGCATCTGGGAAAGGAGCTGTTCCAGCGGGAATTGCCGAGGTGAAACGTCCTGCGTGTCCTTGAGGAGGCAGGAGAAGGCAGCTCACCTTCCCTGGCATAAACCAGCAGTGTTCTCCTGAGCTGGAGGACTAAGTATCTGAGATCTCCAGGATATACAGGGTTTACAGCCCACATTCCCTGTCAGAGATACTGATTCCAAAAGTATTTGCTGTGTGACAGCTGTAGTTTCTCCTCTTTTGTGGGTGGTGATGAAGATTGTGTTTTCCCAACACAGGCCACTTTCTCACGCAAATGTTTCCAAGAGAGCTGTTATCTCYCTGGGAAAACGTGATCTTGGCACAAAAATCAGGTTACCCTGTTCTCAGAGAACACCACCTGAGGTCTCACAGCGTGCCCAAAGCCTGTGTSTGATCCCTCTGGGAAGGAGGGGGTGGCTGGATTGCAGTTGCTGTCCCAGCACAGGTTAATCCTGCAGGAGGAAGTGTGTGCTCCWGCCTGCAAGGTTTCACCTTGGCTTTTCATGCCTGCTGGAAGTACAGCCTCCTTCTTCCTGGGTACTACCTGCAAGTTATTATCGATAACCCCTGATGATCTGGTGAGTGCTGTGGATCTGACACCTGCTCTATGCAGAGCTTCTCCTTTTGACAAGACAGGACCGTTCTGAGTTTTTCCAGAGAAAACCCAAGGCAGGCAGAGGGGACTTTGGTTTGCTGTGGAGAAATACAGATACCCTTTGCTGGCTTCTGCTTAAGCCATTTCAGGGGATTAACAACTTCCCAAGGAATTAGGGCTGTCAGTAAACTGTCATCTCTACTAGGAACACCAGTAGCAGATATGCTGTGTCACAGAGGGAATAAAAGAACTGTTCTGGGCTCCATTTTCTAGTACCAAGGCATTTTAAAGATTTCTACCTCRTTTTCTTCTGTGCACGAACAGAACAATGTTAGGATTTTAATATAGAATTCCCCAGAGGATTTCAAGCAAGCAGGAGAGTTAGAAAATGGAAAGTTTCCTGCTCRGGAATTCGGGAATACTAGCCATTCATTGTCATTTCAGAAAGCAAGAAGGTGTTTATGGAATACTGAGAGTAGTTAATTTCTGCTKTAGCTCTGCCATTGCAGTATTAATTCCTATTACTATTCCAGGACATTCAGTGAGTTGAATTCTGTGCAGACATTACTCACCTGATTCCCCCTCCAAGCATTTTACCTTTCTGATGCAGGATTTCCAGGACGTCAGTGGTTGCAGGGGAGTTTTCTGGTGGACACGGTTGCTGAAAGGCATAAGCCAGCCCTTTTGGAGRTGATGTGTGTTAACAGACAGGAAGGACAGATGACTCAAAGGGTTCTTGAGCATCCTCTGCTTACTGTTTCATAAGATTAAGGAGTTTTTTGTTACAAAGGCTCAGTTATCTTCCATAAAGGATTACAGAGGGATGAGTTATTTTGTGTGTAAAGGATTAAAGAAGTTACAAAAGAATTGTGTGTCATCTGGATGACAAAAAATAGAAATGGAACAGAATGACCTCTTTGGTTAAATTGATTTGTGAACCTGTTCTTGTGGGTGCAGACACGGGAATAGCTGATGGAGAGGGAGGAATATTTCACTGCCAGGTAGCTCATGTGCACTTGTAAATGGTATATATGATATATATGCACTGCTCTGTAAACAGAACTGCTGTATGTCAGGCTGGGGGAGCAGGGGACACYTCCCAGAAGGGGCTGCAGAGACAGAAACCAGGCAGAGCATGGTCTGACAGACCTCCCTGCAGAAACCAGAACTGCTGCCATCTCTGCAGAACTCACCACTTGTGGGGAATTTCATCGTGTGTCTCCTTCTGGATCTTTACATGGTAGTTCCTTTACCTGGCATCAGCCCCCAAATTTACCCAAGGCAGGTCAGCAGTTCCTAATGCAGAGTTCCTGACTCCAAGGACAAGATTAACTCGTGACTTCCCCCTTCTCCCTCTTTTAATACTATTTGTAATTTTAACTCTGTAATTCTCCTGGTAGAATTTAACTCAGTTTTCCTTGGGCCCTCCCAAAATGTTACAGCAACACTCACATTTGGATTTTCTTTTGCTGCTTTGTTTTTTTTTTTCCTTTGGTATTTTTTCAGCTAAAATATTTGTGCATTTGAAACAGATTGATTTTAGTATTTTGCCAAAATACTTCCCCACAAGTTAGATTGATCCAAAAGCCCTCGCAGGTCTTCTACAAGACAGTAGATGACCAAAGTTATTACTGAGCTCAAAATGGAAGAACTAAAGACTGATATTAGAYTGTGTCCTCCTAGATGTGCAGGCAAAGCTTTAGAGAAGTTGTTAACCCCAAAAAATACTCACGTGAACATACTTTAACATAGAAATTGTACTTMGAGTTGCTTTCATTTCCAGCTTTCTTTTCTTCACATTTTTCTTTATGTTCAAAAAAMAGTTAATTTTTCACAGTAAAAATTATATAGTGTTCAATTCATGTAGTCACCTGCAAAGTTGCATTTATTTTTTCAAGAGCTTCAGACTGTGATACCCTCTGCACTGTAATTTTCAGTGCATTTCTGAGTTATCTGTGGAAGTTTTCCTAGTGTAGTTTCTCTGTTCCAGTGTAGCTTTCAAATTTCACGATCACCCAGAAACAGGAGATTGATAGCTTTTAGCATAGCATACCTAGGATAAACTCAAACATTCATTTCTGTCCTTAGTTTCAACATTTAACTTCCATCTGTTCTTCTCCCTTTTTTTCTTTCATTTCCCTGTTTCCGTTTTTCCTCATGCTATGACATAAAAGTGGGTGCACTGAAAAGACTGCCCTTTTTGAGGAACAGACCGAAGGAAAAAGACAAAATGAAGGCCTTCTACCGTCGCTCCATGTGTAAGACTTTTATGACAGTTCAGCTTCTTCTCAATGGCTACACTGGCTTCCGTTACTAATTTTTCACTAACCTCTCCCTGGACTGCGCTCTATTTTTCCTCCTCTTTTGCAATGTGCAAGTCCTGCTACGATACAAGGAGCTGGAGCTTTTTACTTTTTTCCCCCTTTTTTTTTTTTYTTTTTTTAAACTTTGGCACTGAATACTTTATATCTGTGCAGCTGTGGACACACACATAGCCACATGTTCCCATGCACGTGCATATAATCTATTCAGTGCATTGTGACTGCATATATTTGTATACATAGATGTCTATATACACATGGCCCCATGTGTATATAAATTTACAGTGCACTGTGTTAACGGAAATAGTTTTAAATGACACGTTTCATAAGCCTTTTGTTAAGAAGTCACTGTAATTTTTTTTGTTTAAAGCAAGTGTAGGAGATTGTGCGAGGCTCTCTGGTGGTCTGTCACTCTGCGAGTGTTCATCAGTTCTCGTTGCCAAAATGTTGCATTGATTTCTTTTGTTTTGTCTTATTTTATAATGAGGGGTGGACAGTTTTCTCGAGTTTGGGGAACTAAAGGTGAATATCATCAGATGTGGTATTTTTCAGATCCTCTCTCTGTTGCTCTGTAAACCCCAGTGTGCCTGCAGTAACCTGCACCGTACAAGGATCCCGTGTCAGCACTGGCACTCCGTTGTATGAGCACCTGTGCCCGTTTTGTCCCTGCTCATCCCATTTTCTCATGGCAAGCAGCGTGTCAGAGCCTCTAACAACACCTGGCGCATGGCGATCCCGCTGACAAACCTGTTTTGAGCACCTCCCTGGGCTGCAGGAGCCTGTGCCCCCTCCYTCCCTCCYTYCCTCCCGCTGAGCCGGTTGCATGTGGTACCCGGGGTGTGGTTTGTTCCTGCCGGCTACGGGCGCTTTAATGCTTAGAAAACTGTCCGACCTTTGCAATGCAAATTAAGAACCGGAGCAGGTACATTGCCCACGCTGATCATTTGCTTTCATTTGCATCCCAGCCATGAATGACCTGGTGCAGTCCATGGTCCTGGCAGGAGGACAATGGACAGGTAGTTCTGAGCATCTGGAGGGTCCTGATGATATATCCACGGGTAAAAGGAGGAAGGAATTGGGAGCTATGGCCTTCTCTACTACAGCTATCAACTTTGCCACTGTCAACTCCTCCACAGGCTTCAGATCCAAGCAGTTGCTAAATAATAAAGGTATAGGTAGAAGCTTTTTGCACCATGATGTCACTATGTAAATACTGATTTTGCTTATGTTTTAAGTTTTTCAATCTTAATAATTGAGTTACAGTGCTAAGTAGTGAACTGGTTTAAGAATGTTTCCTATGTCAAAATTGATTGCTTTGACAAATATTTTAATTTTTACCATTATACCAATGATAAGAATTCTAATAATCTTTCCGTTTTATTTTATTTTACATCTTGCTTTATGTCTCTGTGTGTAGATACTACATCCTTTGAAGATGTAAGTCCACAAGGTATTAGTGATGATTCTAGTACAGGATCAAGAGTTCATGGTAAGATGTGAGCTTTAATTAAATGATTTAAGGATATATGATGTGAATGTTAATGAATTTGTGAAAATACATTGAAYGGCATCATTGCAATGAGCATGCTCTCAGATTTTCATATCTCTCGAATGTATTGTATCATTTCTTCAGATTCTCCTTTCTTTCTTTACTACATCAGACAGATGTTCTGTRTCTCTGGTAGAAAGTATTTGTGAAGTGCATCTGAACAGGATCAAAACATTTTTTCCTCTTTAGTGGGAAAATGTTTTAACTTCCATTTGGAGTTAATAGTAAATAAAGGAAGTTAGCATTTCAGTCCTAAAATATCAAGTCCAAATTTGGCCTGAGTTTTCAATGTTTATTGTTGAGTGAACCCCAAATTTGCCATGTGCTGTAGTTTATCAAATCATTATGTGTTCCTTCAAGCAAAGCTTTGAAGTGAAAAATAGGCTAATAATAGAAATGAAGTTTTAACTTTACTATAAACATTTTCAATGAGTACAAGCAGCAAACATTTTTGAGGCTACTAACAGTGCATTTCCCTTGTATTGGCTTAGGAGTACAGGACTTTATCTGTGCAGATGCTCTTGCTCCTCCTGTCCGTGGCATTGCAGCCCTGTGCAGGGTTCCCTGTCAGATCTGTTGTAAGTGACCTGACCACAGCAGCCCCTGCATGCCCCTCTCTGAGCCCTGCTTCCCCACTGACCACTCCGTTTCAATTCTAAACTACACTCTTTCTCTTTTCCTCTCCTTTGTACCATGCTATTCCTGTAGTGCCCTTTTCCAAAGTGTCCTCTTGGACTGCCTGGAAATTCCTTCGCTTTCTGATCTGTAAGAAACCACTTTGTTCCCATGGGCATGTTCAGCCTGGGAGGTCRTGCATGATCCTCTGAGCATTCTGTGAGCAGAATGTGAAGGTGCCGTGTCCTCTGCTAAAATGTTGTTCATCACGGTGTCTCCTAATTTTCCATTCAGCTTCCAGACCAGCCAGCCTTGATAGTGGCAGGACATCCACTAGCAATAGCAATAACAATGCTTCACTCCATGAAGTCAAAGGTATGCTGGGGGTGAATTCACATCTGTGCTTCATTTCCATTCTTTTCTCTATGTAAGCTCATCTGTATAGGTTAAAAAACCCCCACAACCAAAAAATTCCCACTGCACACCACAGCATGTGCTTTACTTGAGCGTTTCACAGCCTTTGTTGCCCAGATTAGGAGCACAGGTATTTTATGGTTTTAATRCATACTAAAGGAGTGATACTAGTTTTTAAATTGCCAACTATTTTAAACCAAACCTAACCCAGGTAACAATGTTACAAAATAAGAATTCGCCCCCAAATTCTTTAAAACCTTTTTRAGCTGAGAAGTTGCTCCTTTTTTATTTTCCAAGCATCATCCTGCATGTGCACTGCTGCTGTGAGCTGTGTGCTGTACAACTGGACAAAATGGCACATGTGATTCATGACACAAACTTTAATTTTTTTAGTTTTAATATATTAATAACGTTCCTGGGTTTATCACTAGTCTCTAAATTTTATATATTAAGAACCCGGATACATTTTTGTATCTAATGGCTTTTTTTAGCTGGAGACTGTTGTACAGACTAGATTAATGCACTGCCAGATGAAGACTTCATTTAATATTCATGGCTTGCATCTATTAAATGGTGTCTGTTTGTTTGGAAATTTAGGAATGAATGGTAGGTGAATATTTCTAAATAGTTTGTTTTATATCTGTTTGATTGCTCCCTTCTGTAAAAGATTCCTTGAGGCCCTCCTCGCCCAGTGTCTACAGGATTAGGCATTTTCAGTGTAAACATTTTCTCTTGGTTCAAACTTAATTTCATTTCTCAGGAGTAACCTGAAGTTGGGAATACTTGATTATCCATCAGTATTYTTTAAGCAATTCATAGTTAATGACAAAATGAATTGGTACTGTGMAATTTATTTTGCATTTAACACCATGTGCTTCCTTCAGATCCCAGTTGTAACAAACTAGGAATAACAGCAGGAATTGTTGGAGAAGAAGCATTCCTGAGTAGTTCTTTCCACTCAATCTTTCCTTTAGCATTTAATTACCATATGCTTCTCAGTGATGCTGATCAAGAGTGGAGGCRTCTCTTTAGCCTCTTGGAATATAATATTATCTAGGTGGAAGCCCAGATTATAAGTGAAAGGTAGTTTTTATTAAAAAAAAAATGTGTCATGTTAGAAGAGCTGCAAAAGGTAAGTCAGGAGAGGGATTTTTTTTTTTCTTTAGTATTTTAAATAGAATGAGTGTTAAGTGAATCTGGTGACATTCTAGATTTGAAAAGGTTATACAGGTTTACAGCTTTCCTGTATATTTCTAATGGAAATACCTAATGCCATATTCCCCAAAGCAGGTGCAGTGAACAGCCAGAGCAGGCCCCAGAGCCACAGCAGTGGGGAGTTTAGCCTGCTCCATGAGCACGAGGCCTGGTCCAGCAGCAGCAGCAGCCCCATCCAGTACCTGAAGGGTCACACCAGGTCTAGCCCTGTGCTCCAGCACAGAATGTCCGAGACGCTGGAGAGTCGTGGCAGACAGATCAAAATGGGCTCCCCTGGAAGTGAAGTTGTCACCCTGCAGCAGTTCCTGGAAGAAAGCAACAAGAGTAATTCCAATGAGGTCAGTTCAAGAGTATTTAACTGTGTAGTGTCCCATCAGTGGGCCAGAATTAATGCAAGGCACAGTGAGTAGAATTSCATAAAGAACTTGCTGGAGCTGTTGGTCATGCCTGCATTGAGAGCTCATGTGCACTGTCTCCTGATGCACTCTCCCATTCCACTGGCACGAAACTTGTGGAATTTTGCAGCTTGACCCTCTGTGGTTGCTGGCTTGGGTAGGAAAGTTGACCTGTACTGACAAAGCTGTTCAGTGTCTGGTGCACGGGATGCCAAGGCTCAGAATAGGTTCACTCTTCTTCCAGTCCAGCAGTAGCTGTTGTCACATCTGTCCTACATCAACAGGAAGGAAGATGTTTGGCTTCATTCCCTGAGGAGATTCTTGTCTGCTTCAGTTTCATTTTCTTAACAATACTGGGAAACTAAAAGTGACCTTGGTGCTATTGAAATCAAGGAGTGAGGCAAACAAAATGTTTCTGTAAATCAGTGACAGTTTCTTAGAAGCCCCAAATCACTCCATCTCTGGTGGTATTCCAGGTTCTGCATCCCTAGTTCTTGAGTTAGATCTGCCCAAACTCCTGTAGGATATCCTGCTACAGGATAAAGCCAGCCAGTCACTGTGACTGAGGCCTCTCGGGGGTGAGGATTCAGGCTTGTTTGGGGCAGTGACTTGGGTCTGAAGAAGATTCTGCATTTTTTGGTTACATACTTAAAATTGTCATCATAACCTGACAAGGATTTTTGGGGTTTAGGCATTAGACAAAACTCTCCTGGCAATTTAAAATAAAACCCCACCTAAGTTATCAAGCCAGGTCCACTGCTGTTCACAAATCCCAGAATCCCTTTCATAGTGTCACAGAATCTTTCTGGATGGAAGGGTATTCAAGAGATCTTTTTCCGGTCTTCTGCCAGAGCATTTCCTTAATGCCTTTAGCTTAATTCTGTCTTTTCTCTGATACCATTTTTAAAACAACAGCTGTCTTTTTYCACTGAGTCTGAGTATTATTTGCCYAAACTSTTTWTTGTAAACTGTACAGAAAACTCCTGTCTCATAAATGTTTAATACTGCTTTTAGAGCTGAGAAATCTTAACAACCCCAAATCTTTGTTGAAYTGTTCTTCATCTATGTCCACAAAAATTGCTTAAGAAAAGGAAAAAAATACATTTAGAAACTAATGCTTTCTATTTTTACAGATTAAATCTGCAAGTGAAGAGAATCTTTTAGATGAAGTGATGAGAAGCTTGTCTGAGTCTGCGGAGTTGGCAGGGAGGGAGAAACTGCGAAAGCAGCCGGCAGCTGGCTGTGGGATTGTGAGATCCCTGAGTGTCAGAAACACAGTTGATTTCTCAGATGGACGATCCCTTAAACCAGAACAGCTGGTAAGGCCCAGCCTCCGGAAGAGTGAAGATCTCTACTTCAGTAGCTCTCCAATCAAACTCACTCCTGGTGCCCAGGGGAAAAACAGATCCGTGAAAGAAAAGATCCAAGCGAGTGTGACCCAGCGACAATCCAGGGACTGCAACCCTTACGCCACCTTACCTCGTGCCAGCAGTGTGATTTCCACAGCAGAAGGAACCACCCGAAGGACAAGCATCCACGATTTTTTGTCTAAGGACAGTAGGCCGCCCGTGTCCGTGGATGCARCCCTGGCCCCGGCTGACAGGAGTGCTCCACCCACCTCCAGTGAGTACTCGGCACTCCGGGTGTCCTCTCCTTTTGTTCACTGTGTGCCTGGCAGGGTGGAGCGTGGCCCGCAGGGAGAGGCAGCTCACTCGCTCACACCACATAATTTAGGAGGTAACACTGAGCTCTTCAAGCCTTCCAGGATGGAAAGGCCAGGTTGTCATGAGAGGACTTTGCCAAGTGCAACTGTGTTCTGGGATAAAGTCAGTGGATCTGGGAATGGCAGCACAGGATCCTTCACTGCTCCCCAGCCATTTTTATCCCTTAACACTGAATTAGTCAGCAATATAAGTGGATTGCCCCCGAGGTCCACCTCCAAAGCGGCTGATCAGGCAAACGTGTCGGCATTTAGGTCAGTGCCAAGGAGCCAGGAACAGCCTTGTGCTGCTCCAAAGGCTCAGGGTGACCCGCGGGCAGCTCTCACCAGGGACCCTGTCCCTGCCTCTGGCCCCGGTGCTGCCGAGGCCCAATCCCCACTGCTGGTCTCAGAAGATAACCAGACCCTGTGGTACGAGTATGGCTGTGTATGAAAGAAAGTTGTGTTGTTAAATCTGTATAAGTCTAACATGCCATAGAGGTGTTCTCCATGTCCACTGGATGTCAGAGAAAACTTCCCTACAATGAAGGAACCGTTCCTGGTTGATCGCGGGTGGTGGTTCCTGCGGACGACAGCTGTGGACTGTGGCATGTTTGAATGTGGAATTGTAACCCCACCAAAGTTTGCATGAAACATTAATTGCACTGTGTATATTTTGCATGCCTTCATAATACAAGCTATATTTTTATTTGTCACGCATTRCAAATATTTTGGTGTTTTCCTGTTGGTTACTGCTGCATGTTAAACCAAGCGCATGCCCAGAACAGTGCAGGGAACAGCATTCCTGGGACAAGGACAGTACTGGCAGTGGTGCTCAGGCTCTCAGGGCTATCAGGAGTACATTGAGCATCTACTTAGAGGAAAAAAAACCTTTTTTTCCATTTTCTTTCAAAAATGAGGACTAATGAAAAGAACTATTTGGAGGAACCTCAGTGTCTTCTGGTCCTTTTCATTTATGCAGTGTCATGGCATAAATGCACAAGGAACAAGTGCCCAATAATCCCAGTAATTCAGTGCCTCTAGTTTGCATAGTAACTCTGTTTATTACTCAGTATGTACAGTAATTAATATTTACTGTACATACTGAGTAATAAACACACAGACCATTCATAATCCTGAACGGAAATGATAATTCTTACAAAGAGGTGATGAAGTTACATAATATGCAGCACTTGTCATGAAAAAATGGCCTTTTCTACCTTTTCTCTTTGGTCTGCTTTGTCTTTCCATATCGTGGGTACAACTATGGTGAAGTGTTTGGTTTTATCAGGAGTCAAATAACAGGCTCCTTGTGATGTATAGGAATAAAAATGTGTCTCGAGTATRGTGGAAATTAATTTTTTCTTCCCAATGGAATTAACACTGATATAACAGAAAACAAATGGTGTAACAAAATAACAGAAAAATGTTAAATTAACACAGTTAAATAAAAGACAAAATAACAAAGTTGCTTGCAAGGTTATGGGAGGATATGGATACTTCAGTAAATAACTACTTCAATTCCAGATGAGCAGCTAAAGAGAAATGTTGAAAAGTAATTACTTCATGTGCCACTGTCTCTGCCAATGCTTGAAACTTCTCAATGGTGACTATAAACAGACTTTAAAATTGTATCAGATTTAAGCTATAATTACATAATGCTTTAGACATGAGCACTTCTTCACAAGAGGACATAGTTATGTCAGTTGTGAGAGCTAAAACACAGTATTAAAAACTTGAATGATAATATAGCTAGGGGGGAAATATTTAAAATGGAAAACAAATAYTGAAAATAGTGAATGTCACGTTCTGCTTTTCATAGTTGAATTCATTCTGCCAGTAGTTTTGTGGCAGTTACAGAACCATTGTTTGGGCTGAACATTTAATTCCTTAGTGCTTAATTAGGGAGGGGCAGCAAATCTGCAGTTTCCCAAGGAAGAGCAGCAGATACCCCATGTGACAGTCTGGAAGGGCTCTTGTTTTAYATGGGATAGGAAACCCTGCATTTCAAGGAACAAGAGGAGGGTACTGAACGTCTGTGGAGAGTAAAATGACTGTTTCACGGTGTGACACAGTCCTTCCCCAGGTCTGCACACGTGCTGTTACTAGGTTAATAAATCTCTTACTTGTCTCCAGTGCTGGGCACAGCAAGTGGTCAGTTACTGCTGTATTYCCTCTGGAACTGTCTCAACAGTAAAAGAATGAGAAATCTGATACATATAATCCTAATTTCACACACATTTACAGAGCGAGACCAGTGTTCTGATCTTGGGTTGTGTCATTTGACTCCAGTCCTTAGAATTAGGTGTGAGGTGAAGAGCACCGGTATCCCAGCCCATTTGTGCACAAAGATTTTGAAGTTATTTAAGGAATTACAGTCCTGGTTCTGAGAGCACTTAGTAACAAATTCACCCTATGCTGCCAGGGTCTGGTTTTTCTTACCTGTTCCCTGCAGAGACACTGTCAGAATAAGGTGTGTAGCTGCTTTAGGTCGACTCTGGTTGCAGAAGTCAGAGCAGCTCTCAGGTGTGCTGTTACCTCCTCATCTTGCTTAGGTTCTTAGTCACAACTACTAAAACATCCAGTATTGTCCCCAGCTTCCCTCTTAAACCCCAAGGGCTTCAGAATAACAGTCCGAGTGCCCTAGAGGACTAGAGTATTCAATCTACAGGAGCTGGAGACTAACTTTGTCCAGCTCAAGCCACTCTGCTTTGGTTTATAAATTTGTAATGGATTTCAGTTCTGAGAAAAACTTTTTGTGCTCCTGGTTTTGCTCCACTAAGTTCAGKAGCAGCAGCAGAAGTGTTCTGCAAGGGAGTGTTTAAGGGCTCTGAATAATGAYTTACCAACATTTGTTTGTTACATAGGAAAGGAAGAAAATGTTGTCATGGACAGAAGGATCATTTTTTTCCTCCACTTTTTGGTCTTTAACAAGAAGTTCATGAATGTTTATGTATGTTCAAGTAGTGGAAGGTTATGTGGAATTCCCTTCATTCCCAATTGTTGCTGCTTCTCAGCCATGTGCATGGCAGGCTGTGAAACACATGGAGCTCTTGCTCAGTCCTTGGTCCCTGCTGCCTCATACAATGCTAAGTTAGGACTTTGCATGGTACTGATAAACACTAAATACATGGCTCCTGCCCAGAAAGGTTTTGTTGTTCAAGCTCAGCTGTTCGCTTACAGTCGAAGTTTGCCTGGTTTGGGGTTTGCCTGGCTCAGGGTTTGCTTGATGCTTTGCTTTCAAGTGATTTGTGAATTCAGTTTTGCATGTTCAAGCTGTTGCATGCAAAGACCATTTTGTGGTTTGTGGAACTGAACGTGAGCGTTTCCATCMGTGTGCAGCAGATCGAAATAAAATGAAGGAAGTTCTCTGCTAGGGTCAGTCAGCTGTGATTGCACCTCWTTACTTTTCTTTCCATACATGCAGAAATGTAGGGTTGGTATAGCTACAGGTGACATACCTGACTGTGGCTTTAGGAATAACACCTAGCTGTTCTAAATGCTCAGATGAATGTTAGTGAGTGTAGCTAAGCAGGCACTTGCCGTGAGTTTCTTCTGTCCCTCTCCTCTGTCCTCTCCTCTTAAAAACAACTGGAAAGTGTTTATATATCCTTTTGCTCTCCTAATGAGTAGAATGTATGTTAATGCATGAGGGTTTTTTTCATGTCCTGATAAACACAATGAATAACCTGAAATGCTTTTCTCTGCAGATGTGGAAGCTATCCCAGAAAGCAGAAATTCAAAAAGCAGGTCTAGGGAGCAACAAAGCTCCTAATTCTATTACCCACTACCTGAGCTGTGGGCCAAGTGGTGAGTTTCCTGCCCAATCTGTAAATGAGATGAATTTCATTTACAACAAACTAACAGCATTCCATCTCAGCCCCAGAGCACGTTGCATTAACCAGATGTAAATACTGCTTGCTTACCCGGCTTCTCTCGCGCTCACTCATTAGGCCGGGGCTGGTGGCTCTCCAGAGCTTCTTCCAGAGGCAGGGAACCTCGTCCCGCATAGCTTTTTGCCTGTAAAAATGACATTTATTTTTACTTTTCCAATCTGCTGAAGAAGAAAGTTCAAAGAAATCCCATTAAGAAATAATACTGAAGTCAGTTTTTAGCCAGGGACAGGTAAATCTGAACGCATAGTTGAACAAAACTCTTGAGTATTCAGTACCCCACGGAATCTGCCTTTTTATAAAGCTTGGTTTTGGTGTTCTGTCCTCCTCTCGACTTCTTGAGCCCCTTTGGTGCATGCTGTTAGTGCTGTTAGTGACTGAACTCTGTGTGTTGTGCCTCTACACCTAAAGCTTTTTCTTACATTCTTTTCTCTTTCTGCCTTTCGACTGAACACAGAGAGAAAAGTGTCCTTCAGTATCTCAGTGTGAAGCCTTTATATCTGAAGTAACAAGACAGCGACTGTAGGAATCATTAATAAAAATTAAGGGAATTTTGTACATTCTTCGTGACTAGAGCAGGCAAGAAATAAAAACCTACCTACCTACCTTCCTTCCTTGAATCAAGGAGCTCTACTGGAGTCTACTGCCGAAAATGTGTAGATGGTCTTAGGAATTATTGCACATTGCACTGTTAAGATCTACTGAATAAAGGACAGTTCTCATCTCCCTAAGGACCAAGGATTTTAAGGTCTCAAGAATTACTCCGGGGAAAAAAAAAAAAACAAAGCAAAACTTATTTCATCTTCTGTTTTTGAAATTAGCCACTGATTTGCTTAAGCTTCTGCTAATAATTAGCCAAAAAACCCCATAACTAGCAGTTTATATTTACGTCTGTAAATCAAAAGGAAATGCTGTAGAATTTTGTTGAAATGGACTGTATGTACAGATGCAAAAACCTCACAGCTACTGGCGCTTCACTGCCTTATTTGGTTAGCATAATCTGCATGAAATTGCTCTTAAGAAAGTTTATGCTGATTTTTGTTGCATACTGCAAGAGAAAAGTTTGTTTACATCCATGGAAAAGCTTGGTAACTAACAAGTGGGAGTCATGGGATAATGGTATTATAGAGACATTGCTTGTCCTTTGTGTTTTTCACATTCCCAAGTTACTCTGCATATGTATGTTCAGATGTTTCTGACAGGAAATTGTCAGGTATGGTTTTTCTATAACTTTATTTTAATATAAGGCTGTTTTCCACAAATGCCATTTCCAAGATAAGACTTACAACGTTTGTGTATTGACTAATTTTTTTTTACTGTTTGTCTTTTGACATGAGCTGATTGTGGCTTAGGAGGTTTCTTGATGGCAAAAAGAAATGTAAATAATATCATATGCATTTTACAATCAGTTCCCTTTAAAGTTATCTCTTACTAGATACATTTTGTTCATTATTGATTTACATTAAAGTCAAAAAACGTTACTGGTACATTTGGTGGTTGCATATATTTGTCTGGAAAGATTTGCAGTCAGCTTAAAGGAAGTGGACAGGAACTGAAACCCAGARTGAGTTCTGTTTTATAAAAGCCAGTAAGTACATTCCTGCTCCTCATGTAAAGGGTTGAGTTCCCTGTGTCATCTCCGAGTGTCTAACAGCAGGTGCAATAGTGTTGCCTGCAGCTTCCTCAGTGAAGATGAGCACCACTGCTGAATTCAGTTCAGYAGATTCAAAAGCATGAAATCGTGTCAAAAAGGGGAAAAAAGAGGCATGCTCAATAAGCTTTAGAAGGGAGAATTTTTCAGTTTGCTTTCTTTAAAAATACTTTCTTCTGAATTTTTTTTATGGTAACATGAGCTAAAAGATCTATACTAAGGGTGTAGCGTGTATGACAGACAAATCAAAGGCCATAAAGATYAGGCAAATCTCTCTTAAGTCTAAATGACTGTGTGTTCAAGCTCATTTCAGGGCCTGTGCCTGAAATGCGAGGTTCTCCTCACTCTGCTGACAGAGGACTGATGCAGCTSAAACCCCCGACCCTGAATAATTTGTTACATTACTGTTATAGGAAGCCGCATGGCTTGAACCAAGAGATTGAAACTGCAGTGCCAAATGTTGCTTGTGCTCCCAGGATCTGAGCAGGTGGCTGTGTCTGGGGACACTCTCACTGTCATTGTCATGACTCTGGCACACACTCCCWTGTGTGGAGCACTGCTGGGCACCACACTTGGATGTGTTGTTTCCATCACATGGGGATCCCCTCCCATTCCATTGACCAGCTCTGCTTTTCCCAAGCTGTCCACTTCGTTTTGCAGAGAAGTTCCACGGCATTCAACGAGTCAGGTGGCTCTCTGTGCTCTGCTGGTTCCCCTCTTCTTCCTTTCTTAATCTTCCCAGTCTATACCCATAAAGTAAAAAGTAAATTTAATTTGGGAGCAGCTTCACAGTTCCTGATACTCCCAATCCCAGGGAAACAAATGGCAGCTGTGGGACTGTGCAGACAGGAGCACAAATATCCCTTTGTACCCCAGGAATCCCAAATACATCACTGCCAGTTCCAGGTTACAAAGGAGGTTCTCATGCCATACATTATGTATGTTATACTTACTTTTCTGATAGTCTCTGAGGATTTAGTAACATTCCCAACATGTATGATTATTATTATTTCTAAACTTTGTCCGGGACATGATGCAGCCTAACAAAGGAGCTCATGTGTGATTTTTAGGGGTAGCTGATGATGTATATGTAAATAATGCTTTGATATTAATAAAACTGCCTTAAAGGAATGTACCTAGGTGTGAAACAGAACTTCTAAAGCTCTTATTTAAAACTGTAATTTCCTTTACACATTGATTTTTTTAATGTTTGTCATTGTATACATTTATTAATGATGTTATTAAAATGCCAAACCAAATAATTTTTATTCTTATTTTGTGTATATTTATGCACACTTTTTCTGGAAACTGATGTTACTGGAAGGGTATTGGTGTYGTGGTGATGTGTGCAGTGACTATTTCTTCTGGAAGGAAACTGATAAAACTGTAGCAGAATTTTTCTGGACCATGTGTAATTTGTTCTGTGTGATTTGTGTAGAGCTGGGTAGCTTTTAACTGTACGTTATTTTGATACTTATTTTTTTTTAGAACCCACACTGATTTCATAAGTAAATACAAAAAGAAATCATTMTAGATTTGCCAAATATAGTATTTGAAGCATGGTAGTTATTTTTGCTGAGACAAGTTGCAGGATGCCTTCTGAGGAACGAAGGTAGTTGCACTTCAGTCAGTGCAGATTACAGGATTGTGCACATCCTTCARTTTGTCACATTTAAAACACTCCACATTTAAAAACCTTGGCAAGTCAAATCTGATACTGGTTTTTTTTAAGTGATAAGGGATTTTGGGGTACCATGAAGAAAAGGACGTAAGGGGAAAGGAGAGTGAATGGCAGAGAGCAAGATAAATTTTAAAGACATATTTTAATGTATTTTAATATGGAGCTAATTTAGTTCTGCATTGGTCAATCCAGAGCTCATTCATCACCCCAGTATTCCTAAGTATCAGATATTCACTTCAGTCTATAAAATCACATGTATCCGGACATCTCTCTACTGACTCTCATACAGCTTTGGCATTTTGGTCACTTCTTTCTCACTGGACATGGCTCTCAGAATAGATGGGGTTGGTTGTGTCTGTCARAGGTGGAGAACCTAAACTGCTGGGTGGTGAAGTGTTCTGTCACTAACAGCTCTGAGAACAGGTGCCAGATCCTTCCAGAATGAAGGAAACTGTGGTAAGGTTCTGGGTGAAGGAACTTGCCTTGCCCTAGATGATGTTTTTTCATACTCAGTAATTGTTCATTCATCCAAGATCACAAATCCTTTTATGTGCTTGTAATTCATGCTCCTGTAGTTTTTGTTTCTGTTCATCCCAGCCTGTGCTGATGTTCTTGCCCTGGAGACATCGTTTGTACGTGACATTTTTTGTAGGCTGAATGCAAAAGCCTTTACCCCCATCACCTATAGGTTCCATCCCTCACTCATTGCTCCCCTGGCTTTGGATTTTGGGGGCTGCTTGTTGCCATGGGATGTTTAATGGACTTGATGGAGTTTCTGCTGCTTCTGTCTTCAACACACCATGGCTGAAAAATGACAATCAAATGTGTTTCCTGTAGCATAGGCAAGTTGTTTTTTAGGTAAGAATAAAAGCAATGTGTAGTTTGGCATAAATGCATGTAGGGACACAATTGCCCCATCTCTGTCCTGGGAGTATTGACAGGTGTTCTACAATTTGGAATTTGTTCTTTCCTTGTGATGTCAAGTTTAAACCTTCACGGATAGTCCCACGCCCTGGAAACCCCAGTTTTATTAATTTATTGGTAAAGATTATAAAGTATTTAAATAATGCCTTTTCTACTTACTAGCTACTTGGTAGATTGCAAAATACCTTTTTAAGAACATTGTTAAACTTCTAATAACTCAAAGGTAGTATTTTTTCTCACCAGATTATACACTATAAACTTACACAACTGAAAAAAAAATTATAAAGGAGTAAGCCAGTTTTTTTAAAGTTTTATTTGTAACAAGATTTTCACCAGTTTTGCTCCACAAAATCTGTGAGTAGTAGTAGAAAAGTGAACTTCCTCTATATAATGTCTTCATTGAAATGTAGAATGATGGGATCGTGGCCTGTTGATCTCACAAACTTCAGGAAGTCRTCAGGGCTTAAGCCCATGGTTGCAGAATTTGTCATTGGATGAAAATACACCTTTTCGTGGCCCCCTTCAAGCAAGGCAGCRTCCAGCACCAGTCTTACATCTCCCTGATCACAGAAGAGGGCGAGGGGTGTGGCACAGCCCTGGCCCACTCTGAGCTTTTCCAGCATGGCATTTTCATCAGCAAATCTTAGGTTTCCACTTCCAACGCCCAATTTTTTACCAAGTTCATTTAAGTTGACCTGCCTGTTGTGCAGGACAGTCACCAGCCAGAACCCTTTCTTCTTTTTGTCTTTAAGGAACAGGTTTTTACTGTGACCTCCTTTCATGTGTTGGACATGGGGCATCATTTCTTCAACAGTGAACACCTGGAAAACAGCACCAGCGTGGTGTCATGCTCCATATCCCATTAGACTCCCAGTCATGTGCTGGCAGATACCTTTTGTTAAATATTTAGAAAATACTGAATGTTCTACTCGGCCTAAAAGCTGTACCATTTTATGAAGAAATGTTAMTAGAACACAAATAAAATGTGACGAMCTGCTCCAGCACGCTTTCAGAATCATTTCTGTCTCGTGCGTACAGCAATGCCTCGCTTTAAAGGCAGAACTGGGGGCGCTCTCGTTTGCCACCTCACTCCAAACACTGGAATGATGTGGCTCGTAACTGGGAACGAGAAAAAGTCTTGATTGCTGCGGAAAGAAGTGGGTGGAAGCTCCTTAAACTGCCAGGGAACTGCAGGGGGAAAGGGGGGGGAAATGGAGGCACAAAGAGAGTCAAAACGACCAAAAAAATCCACCCCCCAAACGTTCTGCCAGGCCCTTCGTCAGGTGACGAAAACTTCCCCACTGACAATTATGCCAAAAACTCGCGCAGGSGCCTGATGCCACGGTGCCCCGCTGGCAGGCAGGGTTTTATTCCCGGATTATCCGGGCTCCCGAGAAGGCCGGAGCGCGGTGCCGTACCTGGGGGTGCTCGGCGGTGACGGTGGCGATGCCCAGMTCCCGCAGCCGCCGCTCCAGCTCCTCCCGCAGCTCRGCCGCCATCGCGCCCTGTCCCGCTCCGCCCCTGCCGCCGTGCCGGGCCCGCCCACGGGCGGCTCCTAGCCATWAGGAACGGGTAAAATGATTAAATTCGCACTAATTTTTGGTAAGGAACAAACCCCTGCTGTTCAGGAGTGGGTGTAATATGTCTCCATCCCGCCTCAGCCTCTCCTCCCGCACATTTCAATACACGTCACGTTCCTTAAAACAATTTCCTTCTCAAATAGTGACATTAACACATTGCTTCGACACACATCCAGTATGARCTATATTTGGTTCAAAAATTGGTTTCAAACAGGTATTTGTCTCAATTTAGCCTATTATTTTTTTATATATGTCCTCTGTGTAATTTCAAGTTCTGGCTTGCTCTTTATGTACAGTTTTGCTGAAAATGCTGTTAAATAAAAAAGTTGAAAAAATTCAGAGCTAAAAAGAAAATCAAAACAAGTAAACTATTTATGATATGCCCTAAAAACGAGAACCGCATAATTTGTATTTTTTTAAAGGCAACCAGTAATAATCAGATTTGCCACTAAGGGACAAAGCCAAGCTCTAACGGCCGCATAGTTGGAAAATATTTCTACAACCCAAACCATCGCCATGACCTGTGACATCAATAATTATTTGTTTTCAGTTTGCCCTTCAGAAAAACGGGCAATCTGTAATAAAGCTTTTAAAATTAAAACAGTATGACTCTGTGGTTAAGAGACATGTGGATAAAATATGATCCCACGCTAATTCCCAGAGCCTTACAGCAGCACACAGGAAGATTTCCAGGCAGCATGCAATGGAAGATCAACTCAAAAAGCAGATTTGTGGTAAACTCTGATGACTGTTTCACATGCTAAATTTATCTTTCCAATAAAATGTTTTTCAGGTCAATCCCAGGCAGTCCCAGGACGTGCTGCCCTCATGGTGCCCCTGTGACAGCCCTTCCTTCCCACTGTGTCTCTCTGTGCAGGAACCTTGACTGCTTTTACTGCGCTTTGCACAACTTTTGGTATTTAAGCTTTTTTCCTGCTGTGATCTATTTTTGAAATTATTTTTCCCATTTTACCCATGGAGAAACACTCAAGGTCCCTGTGCATTTCAAGGTGTCAGTGTGTTACAAGGTGTCAGTACCCAGCCTTTGAAATTCAGAACACTTACTTGTTTCAACACTCAGCATCATAAACGAGCAAATAAATGTAGGAAAGATACTGAGGGCAGCGTGATCTTGCAAGCCTGTGGAAAACCACGTGTATGGACTATCACAGGTCCCACATTATGGGCAAAGAGCATAAAATACACAGCTCAAATATACGGAAAGGAAATTACGGTCCTTACTCGTCACACACAATTTGTAGTGTCTGGACGGGATCGCCACAGCACCAGCGCTGTCCCAAGTGGACCCTTGGGATTAGCKCTGGTTTAGCATTAACCAGGTAACATTAAAGATTTTTCATTTATAGACCTTCCATTTAGATTTCTGTTTTCCCTAGTTCATTAAGCGGCGCTATTTTAGAGACGCCAATTTAGAGRGGACTTAAAAATCAGCCACGTTAAAGCTTCAGATCGGAGTGCATTGCAAAGAAAAGGCTGCTACCTCCTGGCAG
>NW_026623245.1:1403099-1452385 GCF_030028575.1 Malurus melanocephalus | reverse complement strand
TCCAGCCCGGGGGTCGCAGCTGCGCCTGCGCGGTGCCCTCGCGCCCCCTCGCGGCGCGTGCGCAGAGAGCGGCGCGCCCGGCGTGAGGCACGGAGGGGACGGGGCGCCTTTTCCCTTCCCTCCTTCCTTCCCTCTTTTCCTCCTTCATTCCCTCCGTCGTTCCTTGGGCTGCCAGGGCCGGGAACCGGGAGCTCGGAGAAGGGCGCTGCCCCCGCGSGGAGGGCGGGCTGCAGCTGACAGGTAAAAATTAGCCAGAAGGATGGGCAGGAGAGCAGCAGGAACGGGAGCCGGTCAGAGCCTGGCGTGGGTTTSGCCGCTGTGAGCTGGGCCAGTGTGGCCTTGACCTTGTGTTGTTTGTGTGTGTATGTGCAGCGTCTTGTGGCAGCTCCGGGACTTCCTCAGTTTTATCGGTTCAGCCCCTTTGAGGTTCTTTTTAGGGGGRAAAAAAAAATGAAGGCAGAATAGCTGATTTTGGTTGGTTAGTGTGTTATGTGCTCACTTCCTGCAGGTGTCCGGATGCAAGGGACGTTTTAAAGGGCCTGCAGGCATTTTGAGAGGAATACAGAGCATTCCCTTGCTTTGGAGCTGCTGGGYAGGTGACACAAGGACACCTGTGACAGGGGAAATGGAAGGTGCAGAGAGTCCATTCCTGCACAGGACAGAATCACAGAATGGTTTGGGTGGGAAGCGACCTTAAAGCCCATCCATTTCCATGCCTGCCATGGTCAGGARCACTTTCCACTATCCCAGGTTGCTCCAAGCCTCGTGCAGTCTGGCCTTGAATGYTTCCAGGGATGGGGCAGCCACAAATGCCCTGGGCAYCCTGTGCCAGTGCAGAATAGGCAGCTCTGAGCAAAAAGAGAAGCTCAAGGAGAAGACTGTTGTACAGGATATTGGGAAAATTATTCAAACCAAAGATAAKATGGTTGAAATGAGACATGGGATGATCTGACAGAAGCTTGATTGCTGAGCCAGGGTTTAGCCAYGTAGGATGTCTCTGATCACATGACAGCAGGTGTCTCTGCCATGCTGTGGTGTTTTAGTGATGCTTTTACCTTGAAATGGTCAGGTAAGAAGCATTTTACAGATTTGTTTTGCTGGCTTAGGGAGATAGCTGGCCCTTGGGTAATTCTGTCATTATAGCACAAGGAGTGCTTTTTTTTTTTAGGAGATGTCAAAGCACCTACAATGAGGGAATTAGTTTATATCAAGATTAGTGGAGAACGGTGAAGGATCTGTAAGTTCTTAGTASATCTGTGTGTCTGCAGTGGGGTAGTGGAGAAAGGTGAAGTGTAGAAGAAAATGGAAAAACTGGAACAGTTCCTTAATAGTTCAAATTTTTTTTCTGTGTTAAAAAGCCTGTTTGGAAACGTAACATTTGTGCCATGTRTTCCTGTCCATTTTATTCTGAGAAGGAGATCTTGGAGCCTTGAGGCTGATCTCAATCTGTGCTTTATGTTTTCAGTGAGGAAATGAACCGAGGGCTGCTGCTGAGRTTTGAAAATCTGGTGCAGCTCCGTGGTGCCTGCCGGCAGCTGCGTGCCCTGTCCTCCAGGAAGGTTTGTGGAGCACMATGGAAGCCTGTGCAGTCATCTCCACATCCCGTGGGGTCCCTCCTGCATCCGCAGCTCTGGCCAAAAGAGAGATTAATCAGTGCTGCCTTATCACAGTGCAGATATCTAGCCACAAAAGAGGTAATTAAGGACATCCAGTAATCCCTGGTTTGCTGTGGAAAGTACAAGAGCTCAGTTTGAACATTTCAATTTTTAGATAAGTGTTTTATTCATGAATATAGAGAAGTTGTAGTAAACAGATAAGACAAAATGTATTTAATGTGTGACTTAATTGCCATTCTCTCTCAAATACTGACTTAGACCATAAATTCATGAATTTTTGCAGAATCAGGAAGAAATCTTTACAAACAAAAATGGAAATGATTTTGTTGATTTTTGTCCTTGTTCTGAAAAATTAAAAATGAAAAAAGATTAAGGGTAGTGTGGTATACATTTAAAATATTCACTATGATGTGTTAACTCATTCATTTACTGTAATTGGTATTGTATTAAAAATATGTATTTACCTCATATGGCTTGAGAGAATTGTATTTTAATATTGTTTTTGTTATTTCTTAGTTTCTGTGTTCCTAAAAATGTGTTTCATTCCATGTAGGAGACAAAAAAGAAGAAAAAGAAGATTGCACTGACAAGAGGTGAAGTGGAGATAAAGCAGATGATGACTGTGGAGGAGCTGGCACAAGCTATGGGCAAAGACATAGGTGAGAGCCTGCTCTGGGGTCTGAAACAGCAAAATCTGCCACATCACTTCCACCAGTGGGAAAGGCAAAGATGTCTTCAGTGGCATTACTGGTTGTTGATCCCTCCCTTGAGAAGGCAGGTCATACTCATCCCAAAGAAAATGTTGGAAGACACAGTGCAAACTAAAGAGAAAAGAAGTTTGGCCATCCAAATTACCAGGCCAAACATTTAAATGTGAAGAAGCCAGGTCTGTCTGCAATCTCCAGCAGAAAGGCTTCAGATCATGCAGGCTGCTCCTTATGGTTGTGATTCCCAGATGCTAAATTATTCCAGAAGGAAAATTTTGCACCCTGGTTTGTCAGAGCTGGACCCTACTGTGAGTTAAAAACTCATGGCTAAAGAGCTTAGCTGAAATTCCAGAGTAGCAGTGGGAATCTTGGGTTCAGGAGCAATTAGTATTTCATTAGAACAGTCATTTGATTTACTGGGAGTAGGCAAGATTTTTCTCGGCTTGCTCTCTGCAACAATTTTTRACTACGTTCTGTATTTCTGGGATCAAAGAGAGCAGGATATGATCCAATTTATCAAATTTCCTTCCTCCTCGAATCATTCCTTTGCTGTTAACTTTAGGTGAGTTTCAGTTGTTTCTTTTTGAGGGTTAATGGAAAAGTAAGCTATGAAAATCTGACTGAAAAATAAGATTATAGCAGTTAAAAGAGTGGTCATTTTCAATAGACCTGCAARAAATTCTTTTTTGCAAGTATGCAGATTAAAGGGAATTTTTAGATAAATATTCTACAGAAAAACTGCTTTGTGAATGATACTTASCAGCACAATGTAAACTAATGATCAAGTCTAATGAAATGAGTTGGGTTTTTTGTCCTACATGTTCTTTGTGGATGCARTTGTTAAATGTGTTTATGTTTTCTACAGATCATATTTATGAAGCGCTGCTGTACACAGACATTAACCTTGATTCAGTAGAACCAGACTCTGTCTTACAGGAAGACCACATTAAGATGATTGTTCAAAAATCAGGAATGAAGTATAAATCAGCAAAACTGAARGAGGAAAAGGAAAGAAAAAACACAGATGCAGTGAAAAGGCAAGTTGTGAACTGTTCTTTTTGGCTCTTTTTGTTCAATTTCTTTCTGCAGGTTTTTGAGGAGGCAGCCTCGATTATGCAGCACTGAGTGCTGGTAGACGGCTCTTCTTAGCCGTGGTGGGCATAGCTCAGTGAAATTTTTTTGGCACTTACAACCCCCATTTTTGCTGTAATTACAGGCCTCCTGCAGACCCAGCAGATCTGACCCCACGGCCGCCAGTTGTCACCATCCTGGGACATGTTGACCATGGGAAAACAACCTTACTGGACAGCCTGAGGAAAACCCAGGTGGCGTCCATGGAAGCAGGAGGCATCACACAGCACATYGGTGCTTTTCTTGGTAAGATCCAGGTGAATGGACTCAGGTGGAACATGATTTCCTCTCCATCTCACTGACTTGCTGCCAGTTAATTGGAGAAAAAGGTTCCACATAAACATTTTATATGTAAATGTTGAGAAAGGAAACCAAAACAGAAAATATCTGTTGCTGGTAACTGTAGTAACTCTGTGGGTGGAACTTCAAAGTGAATTGTCTGCAAAGCTGAAATTCGACCATTTTGTATTATGGAAGATCCCCGGACACTTTCTTGTTCTGGAGGATTTAACAGCACCTTGGACCTTCATGCCAACAGTTACCTGACTGCCTAAAATATGTCATTATTATTAAAAAAGCAAAGGAGTGATGCTTGATCTACAGTACTGGGTGAAATGCTGCTYTTAAGCTGTACCATTTGTTCACAGTGCACATGCCTTCTGGGGAAAAGATAACCTTCCTTGACACTCCTGGCCACGCAGCCTTTTCAGCCATGCGGGCAAGAGGCACCAACGTCACCGACATTGTCATTCTGGTGGTGGCAGCAGAGGATGGAGTCATGCAGCAAACTATAGAGTCCATCGAGCACGCCAAAAATGCAGGAGGTACAATGTGGGGTGCTGTGGGAAGCTTGCTTTTACCTCTCGAAAAACCTTSCTTGGACTGGAACCCACAGAACTTGGGAAGTACCTGTCCTAGTCCCATTCCTTGTCCCCTGAAAYGTGTTTGAAAATGTACCAAATGTTGCAGTAATACATAAAGATACTAAAACACTAATATTTAGCAGGACGTGGGTTCACTGTTTGGGGTTTTCTTTCCTTTTCTACATGGATAAATCCTCCATCTTCCTCCTGGTAGCTCACATCTCAGTGGCTGCTCAGGGAAGAAGCACCAAGTGATGTGATTTGTTCTAAGTGGCCATAATCTATGCTAACCTTTTTTAGCAGCTGTGGTAGTAGCAACAGGTTTTGTTTAAGTTGGTGCTGACTTTGTTCTCTCTRCAGTTCCTCTTGTCCTCGCCATTAATAAATGTGACAAACCTGAAGCTGATCCTGAAAGAGTAAAGAAAGAATTGCTGGCTTATGATGTGGTCTGTGAAGAGTTTGGAGGTGATGTTCAAGCTGTAAATATTTCTGCACTCAAGGTAAGGTTGTGGCAGAAAAAATGATGGTGTTCWTGGGTGTCTAGTATGTGCAGAGRGATGCATTTTTATTTGGCAGCTGGWAAATAAAAAGMKCCTCTTCCTGRTATTTGATACCTTGTCATGGGCTCAGTKCTACTGGSTCTTGCCATAATTATTTGAAACACACTGAAATGTATTTTGAGTTTTAGACTTTGACCMAGCAACATTATCTCATTTTTCTTCTGGTAATTCAGTCCAACAGTTTTGTATCTGATATTCTGAAGTCTTGCCTGAAGTCTTGGGGTGTTAAATGTCATCACATTTCAATGGGGGAATTTGGCACTAAGTGTTCAACTCCTGATCTCACTTTAATTGGGCACTTCTTYATTCTGTGTATTTTTGTGTGGTTTTTATGCAGGGGGAAAACCTGATGGTTTTGGCAGAAGCCACTGTTGCTCTGGCAGAGATGTTGGAACTGAAGGCAGATGCCACGGGGCTGGTGGAGGGGACTGTCATTGAGTCTCGGAAAGACAAAGGGAAAGGGTGAGTMATCTGCCACCTCTGTGGCTTCAGTGAAGCAGTTTGTAACAACAGACACATTCCTCATGTGACTTGTGCCTCAGTAAATAAAGCTGGAACACTTTCTTTGCAGTGTTTCTACCTAAAGCCTTGCAAAACTACTCTGCAACGCGAGAAGTTAAAAACCGATGGGGCAAAATTCATCATATCCCTGAAATGAAATCCTGTAACAGGAAATAGTTTAAAATGGTAGAACTCGTGTTTTTTAAAATGTCATTTAAAAAAGGAGGAATGATGAAGTTAACAGTTAACACATACACAATTCTTAGTGAGTTTTATGTAACATGACATTCTACTCCAATGTATTTTAGTCCATTTGCAGGTTCTATGTGAACAAGGTATGTCCTGCCCTGTTTAAAAATGGACTGAATTCTAGAGAGTTGCTGGGATTTAGTTGTTTGGGGTCGAGGTTTTTGGTGGATGTTCACTTAATGTGTAAAATCAGTCTGTTGTTAAGTTCACAGATGCCAGATTTGGGTTGATCTGCAGAAATGAAGAGTACAGTACAGCTTATGGGGTTTTGCAAGTCACTTAAAATTTGATGATCACTCTAGTAAATCATCACAGGAATATTCTGCCTGTGATGGATCACAAATCCATTCTGGTTGTGTTGTGCCTACACTAACAATGAAGACAGGGAGAAACATCACTTGAATTTTGTTATTTTTCTYCTGTGCTCTTCACTAGTCCACTCACCACAGCCATCATCCAGAGAGGAACTCTGAGGAAAGGCTGTGTTCTGGTTGCAGGGAAGACCTGGGCAAAAGTGCGTTTCCTGTTTGATGAGAATGGCAAAGCTATGGATGCAGCTTCACCAGGTATCCCCGTGGAAATCATGGGCTGGAAGGAAGCCCCTTCAGCAGGAGATGAAATTCTTGAAGTAGAATCTGAGGTACAGAAAGAACTGTTCAGTGGAAAGCTTACACTGCAGGAAGGTGCATGGGAAGGAGCTGAGTAACAAAAATTGAGAGCTTTCATTCTAAATCACCTGGATAATCCCATGAAAGGTTGAGCATGGGGGATTAAGGGACCTGAACTAGATGCTCTGGAAGAGGAATGAGGACTTGCATTTTGTCTGTTTCTTTTCCACCTTTCCCCTGCCAGACTGTCCTCATCTCCACTAGAACAATGCAGCACTTCAAATGTGTTTTAATTTTAGAAAGACATAACTCTTGCCTGACAAAAAGAAAATGCATAAAATACAGTTTGAAATTGGTGTTGTCAGAGCTGGAAAAACACCACATGAAAGAATAAACAATAATTCTCTTCTGCAGTGCAGAGATACTGTAAAAATAGGCCTGGAGTCATAGCTGAGTGCTAGCTCAGGGAGGAAAAGATCTTGTCTCATTCTCTGCCATCTGTGCAGCAAAACCTGTAGTTAAATGTGAAAGGAGTGAACCTGTAGAGAACATGCAAAAGGATGAAACTGCATTTATAGTAGTTTTCTGTTGCAGTGCTTTAAAGGTAATGTTTCTGTCTTCCTCCCCAGCAAAGGGCACAGGAAGTTGTGGCTTGGAGAACCTATGTTGAACAACAGGAGAAGCTGAAAAAGGATATAGAAGTTATTGAAGCAAAGCAAAAGGAGCACAGGTTGGAATATAAGAAGAAGCAGGAGAAGCTGGCCCACCTGACCTGGAGACAGAGGAAGGCAGTGCTCTACAAGGCCAATAAGCATCTGGCGTTTTCAAGGCCTAAAGAGAGGACAGAGATGGATGAAAATACACTGTCATTAATAGTTAAAGGTGCTGTCCCTGTCTGCTGTTCTTTTGGTTCTGTGCTTCTCACATGCTCAGTCTGAAACAGAGCCCTAAACTGAACAGAGTTTCTGTTACCAGAAGTTGGATCAGTTTAAAACTTGAACTTGAATTGAACTTCTCTTGAAGAACAAGGGCATCAGAAAACATCCAGTGGTCAGGAGGATGCACTTCTGGCAGGGCCAGAGCAARGAAAACTTAACATGCCCAACCCACKTACCCAGGAACTCCTGAATGAAATCCATACATACAAACTCCTATATAAATACACATATACACATATATTAGACCCTATAAATAGTTAAAAAGAAAAGCTGTAAGCATTTTGCATCAGCAAAATAGAGAACAACTGTATTTAAGTGGGACAGGAGGAACTTGGTTTAACCCCATTTAGTGATACTTAAGCAGTGACTGTAGGTGAAAACCAAACTTTGCTTGACAGTGACAGCAGATGTAGAGCTTCTGGCCCTACTGTATTCATTTTTTTTTAATTAACAGACTTGTGGGATGRGTTTTAACATATCAAAATCTAGTAAGGGTGATAGATGTCAAAAGTCCTTTCTGTTGCATTGTGTGGAGTTGACATTAGTTGTACTTCTGTGTCTGACTTACACAAAGTCAGCAGTACTTCTGTTTTATCCATGCAGGTGATGTGGAYGGATCTCTTGAAGCTATTCTGAACATTCTGGACAGCTACGATTGTGAGGATGAATGTAAACTGGATATTGTCTACTTTGGATTGGGAGACATCAGTGAAAATGATATCAGTCTAGCTGAAGCATTTAATGGTGTGTGTTTAAAAATTATTTTACAGTTTTGAAATTACTGACTTACTGAAATTGGTAGGCTTCAGTCAGGTTTTGTTTTCTCAATAATAATTAACATCAATATTTATCTTAAAAATGTTTCCTTCAACATCAAACTGGTGGAGGGAGGGAGGCTGGAAGTCTCATGGAAATGGAAGGACTCTGGAAAAGCTGTGGACAGAAATTCTGTTAAGGTTAGACTCTGACTCTTCACTGAGGTTGCTTTAYGATACTCACACAGGGCAAAGCTAGAAAAGCAGGTTAGAAGGCAAATGGATGTAGGACTGAGTCAGTTGTTGCTGTTCATACCCCCTAATTCTCCCCTGCTGCAGAGGGTGGGGTCACTGGACCTGCCATAGCCCACAAGYGGGTGAGAATCATTTAGAATTCACTTCCAGCTTTATTTGGACAATCAGTCTGGTTTTCCAGCCCAAAAATGAGACATCCAAGGACTTTACATGAGCTGTGTCATTTTCTGCTTTGACAGCTCCAGTTCTGTCATCAGGGACCTTTTTTGGGTCCTTTTTTGGCTTTTTTGGGCCATTTGTTTTGTAGGAAGTTTGTAGCAGTCCATGTGCCATAGTGGGAGAGGTAAATGGTCCTTTCTTAGAAAAGAAGCAGGAGTAAAATGCTGTTCCTTGGTTTGTTGACTGCTAATTCTGGCCTGTGCTGCAAAGTTGCACTTTAGCTTAGAGTGATCTCTTGTAGCCATCACTTGACAATTGTTTCATTTATCAGGTGTTATATTTGGATTCAGTGTGAAAGCCAATGAAAGTATTAAAAAGCTGGCTGATAAAAAGGGAATAAAAATTAARCTTCACAACATCATCTACAAACTTGTAGATGACTTGAAGGATGAGCTGAATTGCAGGCTACCCTCAACTGTGGTGGATACTACAATAGGTGAGTTTTCATTGACTGATACTTATTTACCTCCCAATGTGGCCTAAAGCTTATTCTCAAGAGAAGTATTCCTCTTTTATCAACTATTTTATATTCCTCTGTAACTGCTTTTCTGTTTTGTTATAAAGCATGGCAAGTTGAAAATGCAGCCTGCTTCTCCCTTGTGCCAGTTTTTTATTCCTGTGGATTTCAACTTTACTTTTTTCTTCTAGGGGAAGCTTCTGTTCTAGACACATTCTCTGTCACAGTAGGAAAAAACAAAATTCCAGTGGCMGGATGCAGAGTGCACAAGGGGCTGCTGGACAGAAAAATGAAGTTTAAGCTAATCCGTAACAGGGATGTGATTTGGAAAGGTGAGCGGAATTCCCACAGAAYGTGATTGGTGTTTAGTATGTTTAGACATAGCCAATTCCATGGGAAGTTAGTGCAGTGTCCACAGCTGATCCTAAWGAAATCCCCAATGCTTTACTGGATGGAGAGCCACCAAATGCCAGTGTATTGTTACCAGACCTTTTCCCAGCCACCTACTCTAGCAGAAAAGCAGGAGTGTCATAGGATTTACCTGCCAAAAAGAGCTGGTGTCTGCCTTCCATTAACCACAAGCACCCTCAATCCCTAAATTTTCCTCCTTTCCTTGTGTAGCTACAAAGTGAAACATTAATTCTGCAGGAAGGGCAAACCAAATCACTACTGGTGGCCTCACTTTCATGTATTTTCTCTTTGTAGGATGTTTATCATCACTGAAGCACCATAAAGATGATGTCCAGGTAATAAAAACAGGAATGGATTGCGGATTGAGTTTGGACAAAAATCTAGAATTCAATATTGGAGATGAAATTATCTGTTATGAAGAAAAAGAAGTTCAACAGACAACTTCCTGGGACCCAGGATTTTAAAGACATTTTAACACATGAACACTAAAGGATATATATTATATTGCTGGCTGGCATTGAACTCTTARTATTAAATCAACTTTCAGAGATGCACAGGAGCTGTTCTTTGTATGAAAGCATTTCTGATATATTTTATATCCAAGATGTTCTGCTCTTCTATCATGTTAAGCAACCAGCTGCCCTCACTGAAAAATGGGATAAACCACCAGAGTAACTACATGCCCAGACTTCAAGTGTATAAAACTATCCTGCGTGTATAAAACCACCATTGATGACAATCTCCTGGATCTAAAATAGCTGAGCCATCCCCTCCCACTGCTCCTGTGCAGTATTTCCGTGTCTGCATTTTGTCACCAGCACTCCCAAACCCCATTCTCTAGCACTGACCCACCTGCACACGACTCTGGACCTCCCAATTTCCTATTTTTCCAGATCAGAACTGTTTCTTGTTAAAGAAACCACTTTTAAAGTTAGGTCAGGGGTTGGTTTTTCCCTTTCACAACTTGTGCACCCAGTATTCTTTAAATCAAGTAGCTGCTTCAGTTTTAGATATATTTCATCCTAGCTGGCCGGCAGCACCCAAAGATTCACCAAATTTTCTCACTAAAAAGCAGACAKGAAACACAGCGCCACAGAAATAAATCCTTAAACCATAGAGAAGCTCAGATTTTTATTGTCTAGTACATTTACTTGTCTTCTGGCTTATTGAAGCAGTATGTCAGACAGCACTTGCCACAGTAGTGTCTGTCGAAGTGACTGGCCATGAAGACTCCAGCCCCACACTCCTCCGAGGGACACTCCCGGCGCAGGCGGCTGATCTTGCCGTTTTCATCCACCTGGGAAAGGCAAACAGGCAATGGCTCACAAACACTCTCCAGCTTTTAGCAACAGTAACAATTTTGAGTATTTTCCATTGGCAAAATAGTTAACAGTTACTGACTGCATTAAACTTTTTGAGGCAAAGTTCAGACATTCCCCAATTGCAACAGATTGTGTCTCTTTAACAGGTGGGATATCCAGACACAGAAGGAGTTTAAATGTTAAATACACCAGGCTCTGTGCAGACATGTACTCCAAGTTCCCCCTGGTGAGAACTGAGTTTCCATCAAGTTTCTGCTCAAGTTAGTTCTACCTACCTTGTAATACTTGAGCACTGCAAGCTTAACCTTCTTTCTCTTATGCTTGTTCTTCTTGGGAGTTGTGTAAGACTTCTTCTTCCTTTTCTTGGCACCACCACGAAGTCTCAGGACCAAGTGAAGGGTTGATTCCTGTTTGTAAAGTATATGAAATAGTATTTTTAATCTATCTCAGGATAAGCCTGCACTATTTAAGCAGRCTTCTTAATTTTACCTAGAGGAAGTAATCTCAAATGCCAAGCACTTAGGAAAGCTCTAAAAGGATTATTTGCTGTTAAGATGACATCCCAAGCCCCCACACATCAACACTGCCCCAATCCCTTAATTTGGTTTAATCTATTAGAAACATTTCTTAGGCTCAGCTATGCCTGTGCCAATTCTTGGGTACTSCACTGCTGTGTCCAGCCTTTCCTACTCACTTTTTGAATATTGTAGTCAGACAATGTGCGTCCATCTTCCAGCTGCTTCCCRGCAAAGATCAACCGCTGCTGATCCGGAGGGATGCCTAATGGTGACACAAATCAGGAATAAATAAAGGACATCAGCTACAACATACAACAACAGCTGTAATAAAATCAAGATTACTGGTAAAAATTATATCTGTGTGAAACACACATCAATCCACAAGAGTGGACGGACAGAATAATATATATAACTGACATCAATATATAATAGTCAATAAGCGCCTCCTGAACCTACCCTCCTTATCCTGGATCTTCGCTTTTACATTTTCTATAGTATCAGAAGGCTCAACCTAATATGAAACAGAATAACAGAATCAAAACGCGTTGCACGTTTTAATTACCCGAGAAAGACCGAATAACCACGAGGAGCTCCCAGCACAGGCCCGATGCTGCCACGGCTATTCCGACCCCCACCGCGTGGCCTGAACCCTCCCGGGCAGCACAGGGCCGGGTTTTTCCACACCTCCCCGGCTCTCCCGGCGCATCCCGCTGCCGCCCGGCACATCCCAGCGTTTCGGAGCGCCGCAAGGCACACGCGGCCCGGCCCGGCCCGGTGGCGGCGGCTCACCTCGAGGGTGATGGTTTTCCCCGTGAGGGTCTTCACGAAGATCTGCATGGTGAGGCGGGCGGGGGCTGCGCGGCGCGGCGCAGTGCGGCGGAGCCGGAGCGCGGGCTACCCGCGCTGCTCGCGGAATGGCGGCGGCGGCCCAAGAGAGCGCCGCGCCCGCACGCACGGGGTTTCCGTGCACGCCGCACGGGGGGCGTGCGGGGCCGAGGGACTACGGCTCCCGGCACACCCCGCCAGCGCCGGCCGCGCCACTGCCTGCTGGGAAATGTAGTCCTGCCAGTATAGACGGGGGCGGGAACTCCGGCTCCCACAGTGCACCGCGGCGGCGGCGTGAGGGGAAGAAGAACCGCCGCCATGACGGAAGGAGGAGGAGCTGCCGTGAGCGGAGGAGGAGGAGCTGCCGTGAGCGGAGGAGGAGGTGTCGTCGTGAGGGGAGGAGGCGGAGTTGTCGTGAGGGGAGGAGGCGGAGTTGTCGTGAGGGGAGGAGGCGGAGTTGTCGTGAGGGGAGGAGGCGGAGTTGTCGTGAGGGGAGGAGGCGGAATCGTCTGAGGGGAGGAGGCGGAATCGTCTGAGGGGAGGAGGCGGAATCGTCTGAGGGGAGGAGGCGGAGTCGTCTGAGGGGAGGAGGAGTTGTTGCAAGTGCCGCCGTGAGGGTGGGGTTTTTCAGCTGTCGCGCTCGGTTCATCTTGTGAAGTGTGGCAGCCGTCGGTGGGATTGTTTTAGGCACAGTGGGTTTTTACGTTCTTGCGTCTCCGTCAGGGCCAGGTTGGTAACGACTTGGAGCGACCTGATCTAGTTGGAGGTGTCCCTGCCCATGGCAGAGGGTTGGAACTGGATGAGTTTTAAGGTCCTTTCSCACCCAAACCATTCTGGGATTCCATGATTGTCCGCAGCGTGAAATCCAGAATTCGATGTCCTGGCTCCTAAGGAGGCAATTTAAACACGCGTCACAGCCCCTTTGCCACTTATAGATTTCTTGAGACCAATGCCAGGTTTATATTTGGGTGTGTAGGGCAAAGATTTTTAAAATTGAAAAAGCCATAGGTAAGYGCAATAAAGGAGCCCTAAGACACGATTTGGAGACTACTTGTAAGGTGGTTTTATGTTTCTGAGTCGAATAGGGGGAARGCTAAAGCAGAGTGAGGACTTGAATGAATCAGCTGTGGCCATTTTAACAATTTCAACCCTCCTATGTTTGATTAGAAACTGAGAAAGTGGRTTGTGGAGGGTAAGGACCATCTGAGGAATGTTACCTTATATACAATAATGTATTCCACAAGATAACAAATATTTTTCAGATAATGAGCACTTGACAGTATGTAAAAAGTGGTTTGCTGGGTTTTTTGTCTCCAGTTGGTATAAGCAGACCAGTTGTSACCTCTGTGTTGTTAACAAAAATCAAATTTTACAATTTCAGCTGTTTTTTGTGCCCCTGTAAACATTGCAGTAGAGTCAGGGTCACCACAATGAATTCACAATACCAGGAATAACAGTAAAGTTCATGCTTGAAAAMCACTTTTTCTAACTTTATGGGAGTTTGGAAGTTCTAAAGCTGTCCTAAACTAGGAGAAAATCAACATAACTGAGAAGACTAAATGACATTTATCCCACATGCCCTGTGTTAGTGTTACCAGCCCTTGTGTGCAAAGGTTATTGCTGAAGTTCCAGAGGGATTCCTGACTGTGTCTGTCTTTTTCAGGCACTGAGATGAAAATGCCTAGAATGAATCAAGATTCCTAATTTTTGARATGGATAGGAATAAGGGTTACTGGCTCTGCTTTTAAACCTTGAGTTGGACTGCTATTTTAAGACACTAAAATGTGCAGCCCTTGCTCCTTTGGTTTTCTACAGTGCAAACAACATTTAGTACCCACCTAGAGAAAATATGTGTCATTACATATATGGTGCTACAGCTGTCCAAATAAGTGCTGCTTACCTTAGTTTTAAATAACATTGGTGATTATTGAATCTTAGGTGAGTTTAGAGGCCTCCCCTCTCAATGAAAAGCTTTTTCTGCATCTTCATCATCTTGAATAATGTTACCTTGCTTTTGGGGATGTTTTTTGTTATTTTAGAGCAGGACCATGGAGCTTGCTCTATAATTTTCACTATTAATTTTATTTTCATTCTACCATACTTACTAGAATGTTACAGTAAATTGTTTTCCTATTCATTCTCCATAAGCATCATATCCAAAAATACATCCACAGRTAATTGTGAAAAACGAGGTTCACTCTCTTGTTAAAATTTAAAAAGGTTTTATTAAATGACGATAGGGTACATAAAACCAAAAGAATACGGCACCAGCTGTTTGGCAATCTGCCAGAGGCACAATTRCTGTTGRCAGGAGACATCTTTAAATRTATTTCATATTGTATCAGTTTAATGCTTATTCTTTGGCATTTATGCATATTCAAACTTTTAAGGAATTGGTTAACATGGATTCTCCTTTTTAKAGCATGGGCAGTGATGATGTTTATGCTCCTGGGGTCCCGTGTGACTCCTATTCCGTAGTTTCAGCAGATGGTCAYTGTYSATGGGGAAGTGTCCGTASCAGGGGCCCCAATGGGTCACGACAGCCCTGGCCTGTCCATGCAGATGGGATTGKCTGAAGGTTGGGGGTCCCATCAGCCAGRCTCCTTTGCACAGCAAACCACTGACATTTCACAAGCTCTTCTGACTAAATGGCTTCTTTACTACAYATTCTAAAGCCCCYKTTTYTTTCTYTCTCTACTTTTTTKSYYYTWRGRWYYKKKSYKRWTTWAMMRKTTWWWRCYWRGRRGKKKTWARSYTTTTTTTTCTCATGTATTCTTTTCTTTTTATCTCATCTTTTTGGTTAGTGCAGCTGCAGCCAGGGCCCTATTGAGTCTTAGTGGCTCTTCTTGCAGTTTTTGTATAGTTTTGCTATAATGTGTAAAAAAATTCTTCATGGAAACGTGTAAGTCACAAGCTATAACACTTTAGGTATTGTAAGTTAACTATAAGTACTCTAAAACAACAGCATCAGTTGTATTATAACTGTGTCTGAGTTACAAAAGAGAAACCAAAAACACCCGTGATTATTTCACTATTGTGTCTGCATAACTAAGTTACTTATTCCAAAAAGGCAATATTGTACAGATAGCACTCATCTTAATATTTGCAAAAGCCAACACCATAATATGTGTTTATAACATAATAGAATGTGTTACTGTATGCAAGAGTATCCTTACTTCAGCCAAATGGGAAWATGAGGTGTTTATTGCCAGAACCAAGAAAGGTTAAGGGAATGCAGTTTTTACTTTATAGGAGATTAAAAGCTCTGGAATCTGAGCCTGCAGCTCTGTTATACTACAGGAAAAGAGCAACAGAGCTTGAACTAAATTAATAATGTTTAAAATATGTGCAAAATATGTTGTTTTAATTMAGACATTGATAATTTAGTTATATCCAGCTTCTTTCATTTGTATTTTTAAATGTTCCCATTCTTGTTTTATTTTTATATGTGAGCTGCTCATGATTATGTAAAATCTTGCTAATGTGAAAATATGAGTTTAACTTATGCTGCAAAAGGTGTTTCACAAAAAAAATTGTCTGCCTGAGAGGATTTCTTCAGTCGTTAAAAAAAGATTCTCCGTTTTAAAAAGTATTTTTTTACATAAATTTATCAGTTTATAAAGTTTGTAATTGTTTGATTTGGGTTTTTTTTTTTATTACTGTTTTTTTAAGCTTTAACAGTTTTGACTCTGAATTTGACATYTGAATTGATGAGGTAGTACTGAGGTTATCCTGCCCTGCCATGTTTTGTRTTTCAGGTGTTCCCAGTAAAACAGCTGAAGATTCACTCAGATATTTGGAAAGGAAAGAAAAAAAGTTTGTGTGCTCTGCTGTAGTGGTTTGCAGTACCACAGTTTGCACATCATGCTGAATGCTGCCTTCCAGGACATGTTCCTTTGGTGACTCTTCTGGTGTTTATAAAAATGCTGGTGTGGCAGCCATGCACAGTAAGTCACTTTTTGTCCATTTTCAGAGGTTCTTCCCTGGTCCTTTCCCTAAAGGAACTGAAATTGCAGAGATCCACTGTTCTGTGTGTCGTGAAAACTGATAAGCTAATCTTAAATACATTTCTGTGTGTACAGATGAAAATGCCCAATTTGAGGCCTTTCCAAAAGAATCCAGGTCCTGGAAGGAATTGGGCATTAGATGCTGTTGAAAACCCTAGCTATGCAACAGTCTGTTTCTGGGTGTTTAGGTCTCATTGCTARTGTAATCCCTGGGTATTAAACACACAAATTAGTTCATTAACTCAACTCCTATAGCCTGCTGAGTAACTGCTACACAAAAATAGCTCTCTCCTATTTCTGGCCATTGATTAATTAGATTAGTTCTTCCCAAATCACAGATGTTGTRTTTTCTGTAATTTCACTTGAAAAACTGTATGTTTTAATGGCCTTCAGCCCCCTGAGATCTACTCATTACCTGTCAATGGTAAAATATATGTCCTTTTCTGTATTTTCTTCCTTAGACTGTTGTTGCTTAGTTAAGATACCATTTTTAATTTTTATTTTATTTCCTGGCCACATTTCAAACAACTTTATGGGAGGATTTTCAGATTACCATCTCTTCTAGTAATTCTTGATTTTGTCACTCTAGRTCATTTCTATTTACAGGAAAAAAATCTTTATGTTTTCAAGTAAAATGTTGGATTTTAGTATCACCATCAGCTTTTCCACAGTATTTGAGAAATCAGTCAAGATAATTGTGGTAATTATCTTGTAATAATTGTAATAATTCCCCTCCCTTTATGGTAGGGAAAGGGAGAGGTAACCATACACAAATGCATAACAATTTTGCTATTTGATTTTTCAGATGATTACTTCTTTCTGTTGGCAAACTGTCCTAACACAGCATTACTTGACTATCTCAGTCTACAGTGAATTAGAAAACCACAATTTTCATTTATGGGGGCTGTTTTTTACCTCAGCCCATCACTAAAAGRATGGGTTTGGGCTATTGGAAGAAATGAGCAAGAAAAGAAAAAACACCAAAATTTTAATAACAAATTTTGAAACTTGAAATTTTATCTTAGCTCCCATTCCAGCCTACAAATTAATTTGGATTCAGTGCTCCTGTGGGCAACTTTCCAGGGAGAGAACTCTGCAGACACTTGGCTTTTARTGGAGCCTCTATAAGCTGACTCTTGTGCAATCTGCAACGTCAACACTTACTGCTTAGGACACACAAAAATAAACAAAGTCTTACTTGGTTCCAAGGTCTGTAAGTTTTCAGAGAGGTTTTTTTCTTGCACTGCCAGACCCAGTGGCAGAAGCTCTCCAGGCAGCAGGAACCCAAGCCAAGGGCAGACAGCTGCAGCAAATCACAWGGGCAGCAAGTGCCAGGAAACCACTCTGCAGACCAGCTAACACATATCTGCCTGGACTTAGCTAAGACAAGTGCTTGAATTTAAAGGCAAAATTTCTGAAAATTAGGTTTTCTGCATCCACATACGGTTATTTGCATCTATTGTGCTTTTTGTCTTGCTCCAATAAACTGCCTTTGACTTTTGTGCTGCAGCTCCCCTGTCATTTTTGTTGCTGTTACAGGTTTCAGAAAAGATTTTGAGTGCAAGCGGGGATTTTGGCCTTTAAGTTTTTTAAATTAAAATAAACACTGTTTCTCTTATATGTGATTAATTTAATCACCTTTATTTTTTTCAACTCAGTCTTTGGATTTCCAATCAACATTGAAATGAGTGAGTGAGTTCTGCAATATGCTTAATATGAATAGTAAAAAGCTTTTTAGGGCAAATACAGGATATTTAAATATGTTTTTTACCTTTTCTTAGATGCATTGWTGTTCAAAATGATATCACTTTAGAAGACTGGGACAAGACAATAGTTGCTTGCAGAGAAAAAAACATGAAAATTTATCTCGGGATGGAGTGCTTGAAGATGATAAAGATGCCAGGCTGATGGAACACGTTTGCCGGTAGTTTCTCTACACAACAACAGAGGGAGTGCTTACAGCAGGCAAGTGAAGAATCCTTCTAATTCTGGATGAGCTGTAGAAAATACTGAGCATCACAAACAGTGCTGAGAATGCTTTTACCAACAAATATCAGTTATTTTCCCATTTAATATGTCTGTGTGAGAATGCATGCATGTTTGTATTTTAACTAAAAATTTATTCTCTGTGTAGAAGAAAGCTCTGGAATGGTATTGAAGAGGTATGGAAATGGTATATACATCTATGTTCTCAGCTTTAATACATCCAGTCTGTCCTTGCTGTAGTCTGCATAAGATTTTGGAGTCAGTGTGTGTGAACTGCTCTGAATGGATCCTYATTAGGGACCTGGACAAAGGGGGTGCAGTGCAGGAATGTCCTAATGCTTGATCTTTTYGGTTTGTTCCCTGCTAGGTAATTGCTGGAGTCATAGTACAAATTAGATTATCAAGATAATCTAACAAATCCTGCCAAAACACAACAAATGTCTTCCTAGAACAAATGTAGGTTTTGGTTATGTGCATCCACCTGTTTCTTGGGTTGCTGTGGGAATTGTCTGGTTTGTGGACCATATTAAACTGTAAYAGCCAGTTATGAGAGCTTGGTCTAGACTGATCCTTAAGAAATCTTAATTCAGCCTTAAGGAAGGGAAGATGCCCAGCTGCAGATTCCCTGTGTGCCTGTTGGCAGAGTCTCTTTTTAGCTCTCAGCCCACAGCCAGTATCAACAGGAAGAATACTGAATGTCATTTGCTGTTGTCACTGTTCTACATGTTCCCAAATAGCGTTTATCTCAGTAATTAAGCTACATGTAGCTGCTGCTGCTTTWAATACAGTTTTAATACATTTTGGCACTCTTTAAAAGCATATTATATGGATAAATCTGCAGAATTAGGATTCACAAGAGAACTTCAGTTAAAAGAAGAATTACAAGTTTACAGATATTGGAAGTCTTGTGTGGATGAGGGATAGAGAAAGGTATGCAAGGTTTCTTTTCAACATGTAGAGTGATAATGCCCTTAAGTATATAATCCTTAAGTATGTAACTCAATTTATAGTGCAATATAGATCAGATTTTGATCAAGAGTGAAAACAGTGAATGAAAAGGTCATTCGCCGACCTTGACACTGCACAGAAGCTGACATCATGCAAGAAAGCAGTGCAGGTATAACTGCCACACTTGCCAGAGTGATTTCATGATTTTTGTTTAATGTTTGCAGCAGCTGAGAAATAGAAGTACTTGTTAAGTCAAATAAGACAGTTACGGGCCAAACAACAAAGTGGGGTTTTRGGKTTTTTTTYCCCCTTTTTTCTTTTTTTTCACTTTGTAGCCATTTTCAATGTGCAGGGATTTCTAGCAGGGATGCATGATCAAATGTCATGCCTGARGTATGAGTGCTTGAGGTAGGTGCTGAGGTAGGTGCTTCTGTCGCTGATGTATTTATTTGTTAGTTGTGTATTCAGCATCCTCTGGAAGTTTTAGAAATCACGGTATATAAGAAAGTGTAGGTGCAGCGTCAAATGAATACKCTCTAAAGCAAACCGGGAATGATTGTACTGGTATTGCTTTGTGTGYCTTTTTCCTTAAGAACTTGTCTCCCAGTTTAAGACTCAGTTGCTAATCATCCATCAGGACTTAAAGCCATTTAGATCTATGTTTTATTCAGCATTCTCAATAATTTTCAGTCACTTCATCTTGAAAAAAGACGCCTGTCCTGGGGATGTCTTTTTTATCCCATCCTGTCTTTGTTTTGTTTTTGTGTCTAGGATGGTCGCCACCCCCACGGKTTCCCAGGGATATCGCGATGGTTGGCAGCCAGTCCAAGACTTCTTGCGAGAGTCCAAAAGGGCAGACACCTGTCTTTCCAACCAAGACAAAGTCTTAAAATTCCCTCTAGGAGGATAACAATAAACTTTTACCTAGGGTGTCCGTAAAATACAAGTAGTGTTTTATCAATGTTCAAACATTTAGAGTTAAGTATAAAGAAGAGATGGAATTTCATAAAAGCTAGAGGCATCAGTAATTGTATAAACAAGTTTAAGAATCTATGCCTTGCAAAATTTTGTCTCCAATYTCAGACATTTTGAAGAAACGTTACACAGTTTCACAAATGGAGAAGCAGGAGAGCTGTCTTGTCACCTCACTGGTAAGAGAGATTCTGAAATATTTTGGATACTGGCAGTACTCATGTTTCTTCTTTTTTTTATGAATCAAACTCAGAATTTATCATTTTCTCAGTGTTTGACTGATTGGATAAAACTGTCTGGTCGAAATATAATAAAGTAGTTGTGAGTTTTTAAAATACTTGAAGAATGAACAAAATGTACAGGTACACAGCATCATGGCCCTATGCAATTTGTTACTGCCAAGCTCTGAGAAGCTGAATTTATTCCTGTCTGTACTTGACTGGTGTGCTGCACTCACRAAGGTCAGCCACAGCTTCATACCTTGATTTATTATGAAATTAAGCTGTCACAAGATCGGTATTGAATGGGAGATTAAAAATATGGGAATGAGAGGAAATGGGAGGTTTGTTATGTAGCCTAATGCCCAGGACACTTTTCTGAAGGAGTAAGTCATAAGCTATTTCTCCTGCTTCATGGAATTCTTCTGTTTTAAAAATAATTCCTTTTTTATCTTCTGTCTTTAATTAATTTTTCCCTGGAAGAAGTGAAAAGCCRATCTAAGATCCACTTCCAGCTGAGTGCCCTTACTGCATATAAGATGATTTTGTTCTACCCCAACCCCCATTAAGAAATTCTATTAGAGCTTGAGAAAGTGATAATATTATTTTTACTGAAGTCTTGTCTTTGTGAGATTTTTTTTTAACATTACTCTGAAAAGTTTCATGGAGTGGAGATTGGCATAACTAAGCTTTCTTCATGCTTTAATCACAAATCTATTTGTGATGTGAGAGTTAGGTTTTCTGAAATTATCCAAAGCCAGATAAAATTTTGTGATACAGCTTCTACCAAATACAAATCACAAGTAGAAGGTTATCTGTATAAAAGAATTTGTGTTGATAAATAGATGAATGTACTGATGAGTGTTTATATTGATAAGAATCTACAAGTGATATTCATTAGGACCTTTGAAGGGAAATCAGAATACTCARTTTTTTTGTGTTGCTTCTTCAAGCTCTTACTGTTATTTTACTTTTYCCCTTCTACCCTCCTTGTACCCCCATGGGCCAATTACCCTTATACTTTRAATCTCAGCATAGGAGGATCAATCTTTCCCTGACAGAAGATTAATKATATTAGCATGGTGACCTAATACGGTAAATGTGGTCTATTTCCATCCCTCTGTAATCCCATCGAAATCCATGAGTCACACTAAGGATGTTTGGCCTTAGTCCTTTTCCTTCCCTGAACTCTGTGACACTTTTTCTGCTCTGAAAGCTGGGTACAGCCACCTGATTTTTTGAAGCCATTAGAATTACAGAAGAGGTAGCACTGGTGCACCTGGCCAATGATCCAGGCTCCCCTAAGCACGATTACCTATGTCCTAGAGACATTAACACTTTTGACAGATGGTTTTAAAAYTTCTGATATGCTGAGAAATCCTGGTAGTTTTTTTCCAAATTAATTGATGGAATCTGCTGTCTAGTCACAGTGCTCCAGACTTTGTTAATTAAAGCTTCTAGCTGAATTTAGTAAGCCATAAATTCTGGACTGTGTTTTGCTCTGATGATACTCAGTCTGACTATTCTGCTGGATAGCTGAAAATGGAAGTAGTTTATCTTTGAAGAAAGCAGAGAAAAAAATGAAGGATTATCTTCTGAGCTTTTTGTGGTTGGGCCTGTCAGGCTTMAACTCCAGTTGTTCTCTATTTTATGCTCTACAAAAATAAGCATAGTGTAAAAAAAAATTTTAAGTGCTGTAAATGCAGTGCAGGGGACAGGATTAGCAAGCATGCAGTTGCTGAAGGCAGTTGGATGAGATGGAGTAAATTAATTTTGAATGAAGCTCACATTGATATGAAATTTAAAGGTCAAATCATTTCCCAGTAACTCAGTATTAGTGCCTGATGCAACTGGAACATCTAACTTTCTACTTCAGGAGTAAAAATTAAATTATAATAAAAAGAGAGTGAAGTGTCATAGTAGCTACACTCATTTAAGGTGTATCAGCACAGACTCTTCCATGCTTGATGTTCCAAGTGACAGTTGCTCAAAAGCAGGAAGATCTGCRCAACCCTCCCTCCTGTAATCACCAGAGCGCAAGTAGCCAATTACAACCATTTTAATCATAAACAGTCAAGGGAGGGGGAGRCAACCCATGGAGTTTCATAAACTGTAAGAACACAAAACCGTATAAGAATGCTATTAAAAAAAATAGGGGAAAAAAGGATTTCTTCTAATAAAACAATATGAGAAATCTCTGCTGGATGTCTTGCAGAGGTTATTATTTCTTACACAGCTATAGCAGTGAGACTACATTCTCATTTAACCAGATATTGCTCAAATACCAAGAGACAGACAGCAAAGATGAAAAGAAAGCACTCTACAAATATTGAAGTAAATCTGGAAAGGTCATTGATAGACACTTTTCTGGTTCTGGCTACTTTTCCCAATTCTAAAATACACAATGAAAAGAGCAGAGGAAAAGAAAGACACTGCATAATAATCTGAAATTTTAGAGAAKATTCTAATTCTAGAGACCAATTGCTGGTTAATTTGTACATCTGAGTTCTACTAGGACCAAAATTAAAGAGTAACAAATGTGGTTGCATTATAARTATAATCTGGGTGTGTAGATAAGCTAAACTACTTGCTTGACAGCCTTGAGTGTTAGGTTATTTTACTCATAATTGCACAAAAATATAAGGTGTTTCAAAATCCCCAGCATCTAATAAGGAGGTTACACTTCACTCAGCTGAACTGCTCATTTCCTGAGGCTGCTGCTGTGGGGTCAGAATGCAGAGCTGCTGCCAGAGCACGCAACTGGGCCAAGCCCCTTTCCCTGCTCCCCTCCTCAGCTGCCGTTGCTCAGGCAACGGGATCATTCAGCAGCAAAGGAACACAGAAGGAAACTGTAAGGAGTGGGAGGAGAGAGATTTCCCAAGGGCTTTAGAAAAGGTGGAGGAAAGAGGAGGGAGAATATTAGTACATGTTTCAAAGAAGATATTTGCCCTTGTTGTACAGACAATGGTGCCAGAGGCTGCTTCAAAGCACTGCAGTTATGCTGCTTTCTAAGTTTCCCATTTGGAGCAGCTTCTTTCCCTCTCCTGGCTTTTGCAAGAGGTGAGCAGCTGGAATGAGGTGCCAAGTGCTGGATAGTATTAATATCTCCTTGTAATGGCATGCTTGAGGATGCATGCAGGTGACTTTACATGGTATACTTGGCATGAGGYGTCTCATCTGGTCTGTGTTAGGCCAGTGGAAAATCCCTTCTGGCACACAGAGGAGCAGTGGGGCCTCAAGGAGCCATTCCCAGCACTCAGGGCTTCACTTCCCCTTGACTCTCAGGAGGCCATTGTCTGTGTTTCAGGGGGCTCTTGCCTCAAGAATCAGAATTAGAAGGTTTCTGGTAGCTAGTTAACCAAGTAGGGAAGATGGTGTCTATGATAATCCTCTTTTAGGAGTGAGAGAATAAAAAAACAAAAAAAAGTACAATCCCACACACTTCCCCACATTTCTACAAATGCATTTGTAATATTGATCCCATTCTCAAAGCTGGTCAAAGTGAGAACTTGTTACTGAAATTTCTTTAAACTTAACACTGGTGAAAAAAATATGTTTCTTAGTTCTTAACATTACCTCTTCTTTATAATTTGATTTAATAGCTATTACTTTTTATTTCATTAATAACAGAACATGAACACTATGTAGGCTTTAGTGCAGTCTATCTTTGCAATTCTGATTTCCAGTTAATTAAAATTGATTAGCTGAACTGGCATTCATATTTATCGTATCTTATGAAGGATCCGAGTTTTCCTTCACATAAATTTTACTGCTGTTCTCTGTTAACTGTTTTTGTACAAAAAAAGCTCTCTGTTGTGTCAGATACAGTAAAAAAAAGCATCTTAATCTTTAGAAGTTGCATTACAGTCAAAGTTACTATCAGAAGATTTTTCTCTTTAATTGAAAAGAATTACTTTGTTTGGATCAAYCTGTTTGTTTTCATGGTGATTTTTTGAAAGTTCTGATATGAATTCTTACAGCAATGCTGACAAAAATCTTGGTCCTTAATTGTATGATTAGCACTTCTCATGTTGGCTAGTACTATTATCTCATTGCTTCCCTTGTAGAAAATTTACGTGCGTTGTCTCTTATCTCAGACAGTAAATTCCTYGGAGCCCTGATTGTCTTTTGTTCTATATATAGTTGTCCTGCAAATGAAGTCTTGTTCATGATCAGGGCTCTTGTGCTGCCTGGTAATAGAAATCATAACTTCCTCCTGTGTATTTTTCCATAAAAATGGRTAGTGAAGGCAGCAGCAGAACAATGATATAAACAGACTTGTTCATGATGTTTGGGCTGGGCTGGGGAGTGCTGCCAAAGTCTGCAGGGGGCTGGTGGGAACTGGTTTTGCCACTGCGGAACAAATACTCATTCAGTTTTTTACACTGTGCCTCCATGTTTGCAGTTCTTCTCTTGARAAGAATAGTTGGCTACCTTTGTATCCATAGAGGGAATTCTTCGGAACAAGACGTAGAATTTAGAACCAGTAAGAGGAATAAGTAGAATTTTTTAGATCAGGGTAGGGAGTGGTAAAAGAAGTAGAAAGGTGTCAGAAAGGGAAGGAAAGTTATGAGTGCCATGGRAAGAATAGGAGATAAGAGCTGGTGAAAGGGATGGTGATTCCATGCTGGAATGTGACGCACTTAATGGATATTTAGGGTTTTGTGGAAGAGCATCCAGGATTTCACATTTTATGAAAAGCTGCAACTTTGTACCGTGAATGTGATATGTGAAACATACGTTTTTATGGCATAATCATCAGGTACATAACTAGTTGGTTTTGCTTTGTTACCCTTTTTAYCACTGTTTTCACTGATAAATGGATGGCACAAGAACAGGAAGAGCAGAGAGGGACAGTGTATTGCTGCACCAAAAGGAAAGCGTAAAGAGGAGAGCTGTATACAAGTGAGAAAGGAGGAAAGAGGAATGTTTAATGTTGTTTCTGAACTTTCAGGTGATAGAAAAGCAAATCAGGAGAAAACTGTAGGAGAGGATACAGAAATTTAAGGGAGCATACTCCTTGAACTGTGAAAATCAAATAATGCAATGTTTCTGGGTGAACAGCAGGGAGTGCTCAAGAAAGCAATCACTAATTTAAAGACTGAAGAAATGTCAGAAGACAAGTATATCTTTATTTTTCAGGTAGAAAGGGCTGTCATCCAGTGGCTCTTGAGCTGGTGGGTGTGTAGCTTGTATGCCTTTTCCTTTTTAATTCCTCTAGGGGGGTCTGTTTTTGTTGTGTGAGATTTTTTTTTTGTAGTATACATAAAGCTCCTTTTCACTGAGCTCTTTACTAGGAGACATAGAAGCCCAAAGAATGAATGGAATTCTTTACAGTCATACCAGTATTGAGTTGAAAATTCCAAAAAGTGAAGTTATTCTGGTCAGGAGATTTCTTAAAAGTGTGAATATTATGGGAGTGTTGTTCAAGGGAGATTATAGTTTTCTCCTTTGAGATATTTGAAACTGGGTTGGAGAGAAAACCAGAGAGGTGGCTRGTGGGTTACTGAACATTCTGTGTGCACAGGAGCAATGCAGGATCGGTGGCATGTGCAGCTGAACCAGCATTGCTCTGCCATTTGCAGCAGGTCTATATCTTTAATTAGACTCAAAGACAAGTAATGCTGCGTGAATTTGCATCCCAACAGTTGCATTCCAGGCTGGGATTTGAAGTGCAAACAGGAACTGGCAGCTGCTCATGGAATATTTGAATACAAGGCTACATTCAGGATTTTCCTTCAGCACTGAGTATGGGTATAAATATTCTTATGCATCAGGATTAATACRTCCCTCATTAGTTGCACATGTCTAAATCCTCTTTGCATTGAGATACTTACAGGGTGGGTTTAGTTATTCTTAGGGTTGATCCTTTGGCAAAAAAATGTATGACAGGGTTTAATAGTTGTACACTTGCTTCTGCTAAGCCCTGCTATTAAATATACTTCTAATTTCCATTTGGTGAGTATATGCAATTTGTCTTCATAGCTGTGGTTGTAGGAACAGGTTTATATTTTTCTTTAGCTGATGTTTCCAAATTGAGTTTTGTGTCATCAGCAGAGAATGTTAGAGCTGAATTTCTTCCTCATTCTACAGCCTACATGTAGCACGAGGGTTTTTTTGAAGAGGGACAGCTCRATGGTGTTCTCATTCTAAAATGCCTCTGGAAATTCCCTGTTTGATTCATACACTTGTAAATTTAGATTCTGTTTGTCACACACAAATGATTCTAAATTCTCTTGTGCCTCATGGGAATATCTGACTCCTAGAGGTATTTATTCTGCTGGGTTTGGAATGATGGAGATCTGTACAAACAACAGTTTGTTCTTTCCAGAACAGTGTGTGATGCCTTTGTCTGCAGAGAGAGAATAAGTTTGGACTAGAAATAGGCATGAACTGGAGTCTTACATCCATGWGTTTCTGAGCTGCAGGGAAATAGGSATTCRTGGTCTTGAGGGATTYATGGTTTTGCGTCCAGATCTTGTCACAAAAMACACTTTCGTGTCTTATCAGGAGGGTGAATCAGCCTTATTGCTGGTCAGAATGACYACAAGGCTTAGAGTCATGTAGTCGAGACCTACATTCTGTGGCTTGGGATCAACTGTCGACACACGGTGGAATACCAGCCGTAGCATAAACAGAACACGGTATGGTTTAGGAGCTTTGCTGGATGTTGTGGGTACCGCATTTCTACCTCTGCAAGGGAAAATTCCTATTGGAAGCTTAGAGGTGGCCGTGATCAATGAGATGCCGGCAGGTGGCGCCCGAGAACACCGAGTGCCGCAGCGGGTCTTGGCTCCGTGTCACCTGGTGCAGCTCCCAAGGACTTCCAAGTAGGATGTCTCCAGGAATTAAATCCTACAGCAACAAGTAATGCACCAGAGCGACACCCACTTATTGCTCCGTGTAAGAGCTGAAGCTGTGTGGAGGCTGAATGCAGTGCTTGTGACAGGGATGCATAAGCACTGCAGGATTTGGAGGGTAAATGCCCATGGCAGGAGGAAAAAATCCCTCATTCCAAATGTGGCTTCATTAAGTAGTGACTTGTTTGAAACAAATTCATATGGTAGATAAAACCCTTTAAAGCCTTGCAGAAGGCCAGGCCATTGCTAATAAATAATTGCTTGAGTGGGTGTAATAGGGCTGGTATGTCAGGAATTGTTTTTTTGCTKAATCATGCTTTGCAACATGTGTTTAAGTATTTCTTTGCTCTCCTAAATGTTAGAGAGAATAAGATGGGAGCCTAGATGTTGGAGCTTGTTTCTCTTGCTCTCGCCACTCAGGTGAAAACACAGAGGGATTAAAGATGGATTAGATAAGCATTCTTGAGGGAGTAGAGAACTCTGGGAACAGTGCTCTGGCCTATTAATTGTGAAGGATGCAAAAAACTGCCTGGCCCTTTTCTGGTTGGAAAAGCACAATATTTATATTGGATTGTATCTGATRTAGAGCTTGGTTTATTTTGGTTGGGTTGGATGATTATTTTTTCCTCCTCATGTCTTTCTTTTTAACTGTTTCAGGGTACTCAGTGTGTCTCCACAGTTCTATTCAGGTGTCCTTTCCCTGGTGTGTCCCATGTGCCTTAAAATGTCAGCAGGACTGGAAATAAAGCTGTGACCCATAAATGAATACTAAAACTGTCAGGTAATGCCAACTTGTCAAGATWCAAAACTTTACTTTTAGGTAATTTATTCTCTACAGAGTTCTCTGCCTGATWATTTCAGAACTTTATRGTTGAATTCATTGTGAAAGAAGTGAGGCCTTACCATGAATATACTTTGTGCGCCTATTTTGATTTAATCTTGTATATTTGCAAGATGATGGGTGTGGAGGAGAGTCAGAGCATGTAATTATTGTGTGTTAATTAGTACCCTAAAGCTATATTTAATTAAACTTTTAATAGCAACAGATTACAAATATTCCTGGGAAATAAATTCCTCTTTGTGAAGCAGGGCCATTTTAGTGCCTAACTACAACCCCACAGACTGACAGCTTGCACCATCCAACACTGATTTTTCTGTGGGGAAAGATAAGAACATGGGTAACGAAGGGCAAAGTGTCAGTGTCACCATTTTAGCAGCTGAATCTATTCTGTCTGTCTCCTGCCAAACAGCCTATTAAACCTTTTAGCATTATGCTGTCTGTGACAGTAGGAGTTGGTCCCATTTATACTAATAGCTTTATTGTAAGAGTAGCAGGAATACCCTTCAGTAGTCCTACAGATAAAATCTGATAGAGTACGTGGAACAGAAATTGCTTCAAATGTGTTGTTTTCAGTGTAGTATATAACTGTAGCATATAATATGTTACCTACCTAATTATTTTAACATATAGCCTAAATTGCATATCACTGWGGTTCTGCATTGGATTGAAAGTGTGAAACTGGTGTGTATAATTTCAATTTTTYCTATGGCTTCTGTCGAGCTGTTTGACCCTTTACAGGCCCCTTCGTCTCTATTCTTCCATGTGTCCTCTTTGTAATTCTCAGTATAGTTCAGGATGGCACAAAGAAAATGTGCCACACTGATCAGAAGTCCGTTCCTAAGACCTGTCAAAAACATTTTCTCAGCCTTTCTGCATTTCAAAGCAGCAATGTTATCCTTTCCCAAGGTTTGCTTCCTTACTTTCCAGTAGTTCAGAAATTCAATATGCCATTTGCTTATGTACCGTGGTTTGTTTCACAGAAAAAGCTACTTTTTTGCAGTGATGCTAGTTAAGAACCCAAATTTGGTTTGGTTTCCCGAAGTACCGATATTATTAGGGGTTTAGGAGTTATGGTACTGCTTAGAAACAGATCTCACAGACTTTCATACCCTGAGTTCTATGAAATCACAGAGTGAAAGTTACTGAAGGAATGGGTAGAGACTGAAACTCTAGCTCATGGTGAGATTTCACACTGTGCTGATCCAAAAACCTAACCAAACAAAAAGAAGTCAAAGGTACATGTGTAGCCTGTGAATATTTAGTCAGAATTAAAAACAAAACTGTAGTAGTAAAACCCCTCAGATCCTATGGAAAGTATTGCTGCTCATTGAGCACACTCAGAAGAAAAAGCTTCTAAGACTTTTTGGAATCAATGGAAGAGTTSTACTGCTGAGTATTTGAGCATGTTATTCCATGAACAAAGACAACCCTCAGCCTCTGCAAGATAGACCGGTGCTCTAGATTAACAAAACAATCAAATAAAAAGTAAATAATTGGCAGTGAGGTAAGCAGAGAGGGAAAACTGCTCTGATTTGCCTATGCAAATGCAGTTCCTCCCTGCTGTGCACATCGACTGTGGGAAACAGCTCAGCAAACCCACACCGGGATTTCTCCTGTCCACACTTGTGCTGCCACGCTATGCAAATGTTTGCATTCCCACATGTTTATTCTGTGCATTTCCATTCTCTTTAGCTCTCTTCCCAAATAATTAAATTATTCAAGATCTTATTTCCTGCAAAGATCTGTTGACCAGTAAGTTTATTTCCAACTTTGCTTTCACCAGGTTTTTAATTGCTGCAAATTGTGGTGTTAAAGCAGTGTTTCTATTTCATGGTCTAGTTTCTCACATAGAGTTGGGTTTCTTGCTCAATGTTTACAAAGATACTGCTAGTGTACTGTGAATACCCATTTTTTGGTATCTTTCTGGTTAAATGAAGTTCTCCTCTGCCAGGCTTTCAAGTCACCAGATGCTAACAAGGCAGGCTGAGAGGTCTAAGCTGATAGAAGATTTTGTCCCCAAAGCTGCAGTCTGGGGAAACCCACAGTAAATTCCTGGTCCCCATATGCTGGTGTATGGAACAACATGTGGTGTCCTGCTGTCCTTTCCAGGSAAGCAGTGTTTGGGAGGGTGAGCTCTGTCTGGCACTAAGATGGATGGATTCATTTTTGCAGGGTTTTGTACACAGCTATTGGTATTACTTCCAGGCTCTGGTTTTTGTATARAACCAAATGATCTTGAGACCTCGAGGGGGGGAAAATGTATCAGAAGAGAGAAAATCAGTGTTTCTTCCACTGGATGCTCTTTAAGGAAAAAGATAACAGATTCCTTTGGATTTCTTTTACCAGGCTGCAGTTACAGCATATAGCACACTGCTGCTGGCTGCATCTCCACTCAGCTCTTTGCTCCTTGATGGGCACTGCAGTGAAACCTCAAAATACTTATAGTGCTRCCATTGTGTTTGTGTCTCACACATRCAGTGGSTTTGGCTTTCATTTTCAGAATAGTCCATCCTGATTTTTTTTGTGCCACTGAAGGCTTCTTCATTTGGGTTTACTGAGCAGAGATCTCCCAGCTCCTCTTTAAAGCTTTGCAGAAAGACTTCCAACTAGGGCCCCACCGTTTTTTATTAGGTAATTGAGGTTATTGTAACACATTACTTGAGGGGCATACAAGAGAACAGACTTCATCTGATATTCCAAAATAAATGCTGACACAGTTTTTCAGTTAAAAAAAGTTTGTCAGAATATTTTAGAAACTAACAATTAGATGCTAATATTTCTAGACTAACAGGAATAGAAATCAGAATTAATGAGTTCTCTGCAGGTACATCTGTTACATATTTAATGATATGAGGCATATTTCATGCTCACAGCATTGGCAAWGTTATGCAACCCTTGTAGTAGCTCTCTGCAGTAAATACCAATCTTGGTTTGCTGCTAGGGAAAATGAAACTTAGATCCAGGCATGACATCCCAAGCCTCTAAGTGTGTCTTCCCCTAAAGTCAGTAGATACAGATGTTGCTTGGACTGTGTGTGGACCTGAGTGGATTATTCATGACTGAAAATGTGCTTGTCTAATGCCTTTGCTCAGTGTGGAAGCTCTGGCTGCCATCACTTTGCATGGCCTGGCTGAGTGCATCAGTTGGCAGTTGCTCAAGTCCCAAACACAGAGAAGAAGGAATTTCCAAACATACCTGTTAARCTGCTCATGACTCCTGGGATAAATGCTGAATAAATATATTTGCTTGCAGAACAAAGTTTAACCTGAAACAACACCATCAAGTTTTCAGTAGCTGGTAATTAAGGGACCTAATTTGTCTCTGTTACCATTCTGCCCTATGTAAAATTGCAATAATAATTGCACCTATCTGAGAAGAAACTGGAAGGATAAGTATTTCCCTAGTGCTGAGACAGTGTTGATCTGATAGAAATATGTCTTAATTTTTCTTATAATAGAATAAGAATACCAAGCTAAAGTGCCAGGCACTGCTGTCCATGCGACTGCACATTCACTGACAGAGGCATCCTCTTCTTTTGATGAACTGTATTCATTACAAAGAAACTGAGAAATACTGGGCTTTTCTAGTCTTTCCATAATTTACCATATGGCCATAGAACAATTGCATCTGTGGTTCATTTAACCTGAAGTTTCTAAAAGAGTTTACTCATAACTGGAAATTTGTTTCAAATTCACTGCTTTTTACTCATTTGGCTCACTCTCATTTTTAGTCACGAGTAATACAACTGTTATTACTATTAGTACTTTTTAATGTAAAAGTTGAAYATTAGGAAATCAGGCATGATAGTTTCAACAGCTGCTGCAGTCCTGCCTGAGATATTGGTGTTGGCAGGCACTGAATTAACTTTCCCAAACCAGAAGTGCCACTCCCAATTGCTTTAAGCATGGTCCTGGGAGATGTTCATGTTTCTTTGTATGACAGATGTTTTCAGGTGAAGTGGGGGATCTGAAAGAGAGGCCTCAATTTGGATTTTAACTTTCCTCACACCTAGGGGCTGTTTGAGGGTCTACRGGAATCCCTTTAAAAGCTTGATTTCTAAAGTTCAGTTTGGATTCTAAATTTTCCCTAGGGTAGAAATAAGGAGGATTTTTTCCATCTGGATGTCTTGTATTTATTCTGCCTTTGACATTACTGTTGGCAGARTTGGCAGAACAGAAAACCCTTCATTTTGTCCATTGAGGGAATCTCACCCTGTGTGAGAAAAACTTTTCTCATGAACATAGACTAAGCCTTATAATTTTGTTCTTGAACTGTATATGATAAATCGTTYCTTATTCTGGGAAATGGAAAGTATTTTGGTTTCCAGAAATATCTCCTGCTGCATATGAGTTGTTCGGCTTCCCTGTTACAGTGCTAACACACCTGGCAAGCTCTGTGAAACTATTTTCCCCTTCCTTTCTGATGCATCACAACATCTGTTGTTGTGTGCCCGTGCTTTAAAATGGTCTCTTCTTGCAAACCAACATCCAGTCAAAAGGACCTCACCTCTTTGCACATAGATCATCTTGGCTACTGCCTAGGAGCTTCCCAGGCATATATGAGTGATCAAAATTACCCAGCAGTATTCATTATTAGTTCCCTCACAAGGGCTTTTCAAGAATGTCTTCTCTTTTAAACAATAAGAACTGTTGATGTAGCACCACTGTTAGTGTCCCTGAACTAAAGAAACCTGTACTTCTGTTGCTGTTCTTCTGCTTTATTTTTAAGCTGTAGTATCTGGTAGGACTGTTTTTAAAAAGGAAAAGTAAATCCAGGGTGATGTAATACCAACAGGATAGTCCTGATGACTGCAGGCTGAATGCATGGGCTTTAACGAGKGCTGGCTTTCCCCCTCAGGCCATGTCTGCACTGGTAATTGCAGTGTGGCTTCCAGGGGTCCAACCTGACCCTGAACTAGACTGTCCAGAAACAGGGAAAATTAGCCCAGGGCAGGCTCTCCTCAGGATTGCTGTAGCCAGGGAACTTCAGCTCTCAGTCAAACAAGCTTGGCTTGTTTAAAACTTGTTTTGGTTTCTATGAATTGTRTCTCAGACTTCAGTAAGGATCCATCCAGTTCTGGTTTTCCCATTTCAATCTAGGGAAAATGTTCTGTGTCCTCTAGGAGAATCTTTATCAGTTAGGARTTAAAAATGTTAGGCAGGGCTAGTAACTTTTAAGGGCTGCACAAGCATCAGCAACTAGGCAAGAAAGGATGCTGAAGTGGAAGTGGATCATGTCTTGGGTCCATTCTCCATCCAAAAAAGATGTTGAAACTGCATCAAAACAGCAGTAAATGTTTTGATGCTATCGAATAAATTCCCAAGAATAGTAAATGAGAAAAAAGGATGGTTTWAATTCATTTGATGTAATCTGTGACATTTAATTAAGTATCCAGCTTTAAATCCAGTTATGTTTGTATGTGGCTTTAGCACTGCCTCTTAATTCAAGAGGCTGTGTGACCATGTTATTCTCTCACAGACTGCTCTGCAAACAGTCTGTAAGGTTGAAATGCCCATCAGAAATATTAATTAGTTTTCTTTGTGACCTTTTTTATTTTATTTCTGAAAAATTGTTTGCTAACAGTCTACAAAATGTGAGTTAGCTTCACTTAACAAAAAAAGAAAAACAGGCAAACTTGAGTCAGCCAAACTGATTGCTCCTTTTCCTCTTTCTCTCAACTGCACCACAGAGAGGTCTCAGAGAAGAACTTCTCGCTTTACTGAAGAGATGTTGCACCTTGTATATAACTTCAATTTGTAAGGATTTAAATTGTAGAGAGTGAACTAAATTGTCCAATGTTCAGTGCCCTGTGCTGTTCCTGATCCMAATTTGTGTCCTTTTAGACCCCACTAGGGTCACTTGCATATTGTTCGTTGCCTCAGCTTCTCCGTAAGTCAAGTGTGAATAATGAAGAGTTGTGATCCAAGCCTSTGAAATCACAGAGCAAGGGCCATGTTTTCCTACCGTGAGTTTATGTTTCACTCTGAGTCATGCTTAGACAGGTTTCAGCAGCTGTGCATGTTAAATTGTTCAAAAGGGGTATTATTTTCATGGAAAGAGAGAGGTAAAAGCAGAGTGAAATAAATCCAGGGTTATAAACATCAGTTGTACTAATTTTAGCTAGAATTCAAGATTTGCATTTGAACCTGTGAATGGTTTGGGAACACCATGGACAGTTGCTTCTCTAGTTTTGATTCCTGTTGTTTTGTATGCTCACCTTTTGATTKAGAGGAATTAGTCCCTTCCAAACAAGCAAGAACAACATGTGAATGTCTAGACCTGGCCATGTTTACATAACTACTTTGGGCACASGTGTCTGAGATAACCCCCAGCTCTAACCAAACTTCCACCTTSCTTTTTGATTTTGCCAGGATTTGATTCTGAGAATCACATCTGCATGTCCGTGCTACCAACTACCTGTAGCAGCAAGGTACACAAGCACACGTTGCATAAATTAATAGTGCAACGTGTTCAAATTCATCCTTCTCTGAATTCCTCTGTCTCCTATTGTCAGTTATGTCTTATGTATTCCATAATAGGGCAGCTCATGCATTAAAGATCCTTATTGATCACCCTGATTTGAAGAAGTGCTGTTCAGACTTGGCACGGAGTTAAGCAGAAGTCAAGTCAAGGACAGGGYTGGCAAGTGTTCAGGCTCAGGCACCACAGTGCTGAAATCTGCATTTATTCTAATCTGTTCAGATACGATTTCTGCAATGCAGCCAGTGGCTAAGGCTGACCTTAAATCCAAAGAATCCTTGGTCGTTGGTCTGTTTCCAAAGGCTTAATCCCTTTTGGTCTTTAATTTCTTTTGTTCCTCCTTGTGCCTCTACAGAATGTAATGGTATTTCTATGGCTGTGTTAGTTTTCCTGAAGCAGTCCTTCAAATTATGGATTATTGGTATTTTTTCACTTTCATTTTGAAATATTAATTTCTTTTAATTCTACTTCTGCAACAGTGTTTCAGCTGATGTGCAAGCACACTTGGAATTGCATCAGGGCTGCTCTGTGAGTCCAAAGGCAGGACCCAGTGTGGTACAAGGCACTCCTCYAAAGAGCCTGAGCTGAACACTCAGCCTTTGCTTTTCTCCCTGTCTCCCTGTGGTTAAAATCCAGCCCTGTCACACCACAGATCAGCAGTTCWGTGACTGTGATGAATGATATTGCAAATGTTGTGATGGGAACAAAGAGAGAAAAGTAAGAAACAAGCTGTGCTGCCCCAAGTCCTCATCTGCGATCTTTCTAGGTAACCTGGCAATGCTTTATTTTATTTTAATAGGAAAAATCCTTAATGGGTAGAATCTGTGCCTGCATAGCTCTCTGTGGCTATGCAGGCAAGACACTTTATCCCTTTTTGTTCACTTCCTGCATAACATCCTTGTGTCAATCTGAAGAGAATAGCTGCCTTCAGCACGGGGGAGGAGGTTGCCATGGGCAGGATGGGGGTAACCAGGTTCCTGACCGCATTTTAAGTACCTTCATTTTCTAGCACCTGGTTTCAGCAATTACAGATCAAAGTCTTGCAAGTGGGTAGTGCTTGCTCTCTGTGATTGTAGAGAGATTTGTAAAAGATGTTGGGATCTCTATAAATCTAGGGACTTCAAATTTAAGAAACTCTGCAAGGTATATCTGAATTAGATTTCTTCTGAGARAGGTGATTCTCCTCCTCTACTCTGTTCTTATGAGACCTCACCTGGGATATTGTACACAGTTCTGTTGTTCCCAGCATAAGAAAGACATTGAACTGTTGGAGCAAGCCCAAAGGAGACCATGAAGTTGAAATGGGGACTGGAGCACCTCACAGCCCCTTCCAGGATGTGCAGGGGCCTACAACAAAGATGAGTGGGACTCCTTATTAGAAACTGGAGTGAAATGGCTTCAAATTGAAAAAGGAGAAATTTAAGTTAGATATATGGAAAGAATTCTTCCCTGTGAGGGTGATGAAGCCCTGGCACAGTTTTTCTAGAGAAGCTGGGGCTGCCTCATCCCTGCAAGTGTCCAAGGCCAGGTTGGATAGAGCTTGGAGCAACCTGTGATAGTGGAATGTGTCCCTGCCCATGGCAGGGCATGAAACAAGATGATCTTTACGGTCCCTTCCAGCCCAAATCATTCTGTRATTCTCTGTGATTCTAATGGTTATGCCTTTATTTCAGGGACACCAAGATGCACCAGTTACATGCTCTTCTAGATAAAAACCGCCAAAACGACCTGAAACCTAACCCTCTTAAAATTCCTTTTTTACTATCACCAAGACTGTTTTTTTCCCTCTGACTTAGTTTCCTGGAAACAGCTGAATCATTTCTTGCTCAAAAGCTCTGCAAAATTTGCAGCCAATGGAATGGAAAATTTTGACACAAAGGTTTGTAAAAAGCTCAAGTCAGGTTGTTTTAATGGGGAGTGGCAGGAATGTTCACAGTATGGAATTCTAGGAGCTGAGAGTGTAATCCACACATGTGTAAACAGTACTGTAATGTTAGATCATCCAGGGGAATAGAACAGGAAAGACTTYTATTCTGTTAAAAGAATGCAAAATATTTTGAGACAATCATTTTTCTCTTTTAGTAATTGTGTTCCTGTGGGTAAGCAAGGGCAGCAATTAGATTTGCAAGTATTATGGAAATCTGACCTTTCCTGTAAATCTGAGGGAGGTGACATGCCTTTGGTTTCATCTGAAGTGTAGATTTGTATCTTAACACAGTGRCTGGAAGCTTTTCTGGTTGTGGCAGACACTGTTTTGCCACAAGTTGAGGTTCCCTATCACATGGTCAGTGAGATTCTGCAGTACAAAGGCTGTGTAAATTGAATTACACTAACACCACCTATGGATTCAGTGCTAGCCTATTTGCATTACAAATGCCCTTACAGTGTGCATGCCCTACACTCACCAATTAGGCTTTCTTCTCAATCCTCTTGGTCCTTCATAAAAAGAGGGAAAGTTTTTTCTTTCCTGATGGAGTTGCAAAGAAAAGCTGCTAATGAAGGACTGATGAATGGTCTGATTGTGTTGCTGTTTGTATAGTTTCACCTTCATTTGCATCAGTACCAGGCACAAATCCCAAGGCTCATTTTTCACTTTCCACTGCTCCTCTTCTTTGGCCACTGCCTTCACTAGGACCAACCAAACAAGCACATTTATCTTTGCCTCCTGGAACAAGGACTCAGAAYATTTCCCTTCGTGCATCCCTGGGGCCTACACGTGGTGGGATGGGACCTCTCCCAAGCACATCTGGCTTCTGTCGCAGGTTGATTTGGAAATCTGACACCAGCTGGAGAGACACAAAATGTACTGAGAGCTGTCACTACTTTCCCTTGAGAATGCTTAATGCATTATCTCTGAGTGTGTCTCCATTTCCTACTCCGAGGAGTGGATCTTCTATTTAGTATCTTTTCCCAGCAATTCCCATAGTGTGTTTGACACTGTAAAATAACTCCCCACACCCCCGAGGCCAGAGAAAGCACAGTGTCAAATTTCTTACACAGAACAATCCTAAATGATTYTAATCAAAAGTCTGAGCCAATTCCACAAACAGTGGAGCAATCCCTCTCTTCCTATAGGAGCAAACGGATACACACAAGCCACATTTGACAAGTGACACTTCACTTCTGGAGTTCTTTGGTTCTTCCTGTTTTCCCTGTCATTTTGAAAATATAGCAACTGCCAAAAAATAATGATTTTCTTTTTAATGAACAAAAAAAAAAAAAAAAAAAAAAANAAAAAAAAAAAAAAAAAAAAGAAAGAGTGTGGCCCTTTGTTTTCTATATCTGTTCAGGGAACAAGCTTCATTGATTGAATGCCAGGAACAGTATAATGCAATCTCCCATTAGGCTTGTTTGCATCTTTTTCCAGGATGACAGTTTAAGTCTGCTGGCTACAGATGGCCTTTGACAACTGACAACAYTCTCTGTTATGCCAGTGCATGACTTCATCTGTGTGACACTGCATGTGACTGCAGCTTKCTTCCTCTTTGCTTGCAGGAACCATTCTCCATTTCAGTAGCACCAGAAGGACAGAGTTTTCCCTTACCAGAACCAGAAGCCTAAAACTGCCCTGTGGGTGCTAGAAAAACAGTATTGTTGGAATATTGTTATTTGCTTGGGGCTTTAACCACCAAGTCTGAAGTTAAGTGGCCAAATTGGGTAAAGCTTCAATGTTTTTCTGAATGGACATTATGGGTAAGGCCCACGTGGGCATTTCAGRGTGTCTGTAGTCCCTGTGTCCCATGCTCCAAAGTGCTTCCTAAAGGAATACCAGGCTTTGCAGWGCTGGTTTGTTCTGGTGCAAAGCCYACAGCCRTGTGCAGGAATTTGGAGAAGTTTTTATCTTCKCTGAGTCTTGGCAACCTCAGGGAAGGCTGCAACTTGAATGAATGAAGTCACCCATCATCTAGCCGTAACTGGAGTAGGTTGAACTCATTCCCATTCTGTCTTTTGCTTCAGAAGGAAGAAAAAAATTAAGGTTTATACTCTAGACTTTTTGCCACTTTTAAACAGAGGTCACAATTTGCTTTATGGTTGATAGCTACTACATTGTCGTAATTTTTATTGTAACTGTTTTATCTAAACTTGGTCCTCAGCCCTGTTCTAACACAGGTAATTTACTATTGGCTTTTATTAAAAAAAATTATCTTCAACATTTTTTTTTCTGTTTATTATTCTAGACAGAGAGCTGAGATAACAGAGGRTGGTGTGGCTCATATCCAGTGCTGTCAAAGTTGTCCATCATAGGCCTGGACTGGGAATGAAACTTAGCAAATACTGGGCCTCATATCYGAAGATGACAGCCAAAAAGTTAAATACAGACAAAAATACTAGGTGTCATATTTTTCATCCTTTTTTAGTGTTAATGAAACTCAGGAAGCCTCCTCTGAGCTATATGGCACAAGCATTTCCAAGTCTTCATATTAAAACATATAAAACAATGTGTTTTTCACTGTCTGTGGAACAATGAAGAGTAAATATAATRATCTCTATTTCTTCAAAGATCACATTTCAATGATGATCCTATCTTCACCTTGGAGCCACATTGCTRTGAAAATGATGCTGCTAAGAGGCTGTGAACCATGCTAACTAATAGGGAAATGAAATTGCTTAGATGAAAATTTAGTTTCTCTGAGTCCCTTAAGTCCAGTCCACTGCCAAAAACTGTGGGCAGTCTGGTASGGAAACATAAATTGACACCCCAAAATTTGTTTGGTATTAATGAGGAGAGCCCTGTTTCTGCAGAGCATTAGGAAATTCCATAACAGTTTCAAAAGGCAATTCATTAAAACAAAATTTAACTGTCCTGGATAAGTAAAATGTCTTAATTAGAGGGGAGAGAACACAGTGTTCTGAGAAGCTGATTTTATCTACATCCTGCAAGCAGATTGAATTAGCCCTTGTGTGTTGAAAAAGTCACAGAATAGGTCTCTGATTCTTCAGAGGATAACTTCATCAAGTACCACTAGTAAAAGAACATGTTCCCCACATCCTGCTAAGAATGAGGGGGACAGATGCTTAAGGTTTAACATTGGCACTTATCCCATCTGGTCAGATGGCAATCTAAGGGATGATAAAACAGAAGAATGACACTGACAAAAAGAATTTCTATCCTCGTTCCTTTAGTCATGTGGTGGACATGTTAGATGAACAGTCAGGGTGACATCCAGCATGTTGGAAGTGCTGAGTTATAGCTCCTGTTCTGTTCTGAAATCCATCACCTCCTCTATCAGGCAGTGATTGATCCTCTCAAGCTGGCAGGCATGTARCCAGCTAAATGTCACCTCTGTTGTGATGCTCCAACCAGCCTCTGCATAGACTTAGCTACCAAAATGTTAATTTTCGTGTAGAGTCTCCTAATGCAACACTGCTTCCAAAAGATCTTGGATCAAACGAATTGATTGCTCCTTCTGTCCTTGGTTCTTGTGACAGTGAATGAATCTGATTTCTTGTTTTGAGACTTAAGACTGTGTGAATTTTCTCTTTGTTCAGGCTGATCTTTCTCTATCTGGTGATGTGAAGTTGAGCCCTTGGAAAGGACAGGGAGGAACAGCAGCAGCTTGGCTCCAAGCAATCACTTTGGCTGGCAGTCTGGGAGAGAACACAATCTGTTGACTGGCAGTGATATAAATATTCAGGRCTGGATTGACAGTATGCAGGACATAAGCCTGTTTGGAACAGTGAAATTGAGACGTGACTTCTTTCCTCCTTTTGTGCTCTTTTGTGCAGGCGTGAAGGGTGTACAGCAACAAATTTTTTCCACAAAATAAGCTGCTAGAGGACAAATGGAGCTGAGCAGCAAGGAGTTGTTGGTATTGTTTTCCACTTGGTTTCAATTTCTGCAAACAAAGCTAGAGCTGGTAAGTGAATATTGTTTAGMCTGGCTGGCTGGACCTTCCCAAACATGCTGAGTCTTAAGGCTGTTCTTGCTTCTCCTCAGCCAAAGAGGGGGGCTGCATTAATGACAGAGCACTTTGGTGTTGGCTACATTGGGCCATTTTATTTCTGTAGTTCACCTCATTGCCTATCAGTTTGAGGCTTGATGCAAAAGATAAGGATTTCAGTGTCAGTGAAGAAGCAGCTCTCACTGACAGGGGGCTGCATTTAAAATCTCATCAMTATGGTGACATCAGTGCTGAGGAATTTTACTTGTGGTCAGAAGTGCCAACGAGASTAATGGTTCTACTCCAAGATATAACCATTAAGAAAAAAAAAAAAACTTTAAATTACTTTCTAGTATGCTTACTTCCTGAATGTTAAAACTGATTATTAGAGCCCTTTTTGACTTGTTCACTCACGGATCAGGTAAAACCAGTATAATTATTCAGAAGCACTCATCCAGGTGGGATGAATATGAGTGCTAAGCTAAAGAGCTGCAATCCTGCATCTTAACAGACCTAAAACTGCATCAGGTCTGAGATTTTACCATTTATAGTGTAGAAAGAACCTTGAATATTTAATTGTATTGTGGAGTTGCATGTGGAGCAGAACCATTTCATCTCYGTACTTCTATTTATGCCCTTTATTTCCTCTTTTCCTTTGGGGCGTTTTGTGTACACAGCAGGAGCACACCTGAGACGGGCTCTGAAAATCATTGTGTAATCTGCAGRCAAAGAGCATAGTAGGGAAAGGCATGAAAGGAAAACTTCCAGATTGTGAAAGGAAACCAAGACTGACTTTCTGCATTGTTCTTATTGACACATGCTGTTTCTGCTTCGCATTCTTATGTTGCTGAGAAACCCTGTCATCCGCAAACAAAACCGGCTCCTTCAGGATAGAGTGTGTGCAGAATGTAAAGAGGGAGGTGTCTGGAGACAGCCTACAAAAACTTACCACGTTGCTTCTATGCAAGCAAAAAGTTCCTTACTTTTTGGCACCAGATTCATCACCCTGACAGGCAACCTTTCAGCACTTAGTRTATTTTATGTCAGGAAATTTTTCTGAAGACTTGTCTCCCAAATTCTTAAGTAGTAAATATAAAGCTATGTATTTGTATGTTCCAAAGCATTGGTCAATCTTGCATTGAAATTACGGCATGTGTAATTACAACATGTCCTTTCAGCAGGAACACCCATCTCAGGTTTTGTGACTATTTCTCCATACCCTTGAAAAGACAGGTAGTTTTAGTATTAGATTTAGTAAATTCTTGTAGAGTATCTCAAGTTCATACTTTATTCACGGTAGAATTTGATCTGTAGTATCTTTAACAGTTTGGTCTCTGTCCATTTTTGTGTYCTGCCATCCCTTCATCAACTCTCAGGATGAAAAAAGAGGCTTAGTTGTGGATTCCTTTCAGAGCTGTTCAGCAGCATTTACCCACRCAGGGCCAAACCTGTCCTTGGATATTTACAAGTGTAGCTCTAACTAGGAAATGCTGGGACTCTAAAATACAAATTTATTCCCAGTGGTGAAACAACTGAAAATTTYCTCAGCCAGAAGCTGCTTAGCCAGACAGCCTGAGAGCAATGGCCTGGCTGCATTCAAGATCCAAGACACTCCTGGTAATGAAGCCTTGTCACCAGGAAGCTGGTGGTAGCAGATGGCAGTGCACAGCCTGGGCCAGGGGTCTCCTCACATTCCAGTTCCCCATTATATCTGCAGGGGTCTTCTCTCTTTAATAGGCGAATCAGAGCTGGGTTTAATGGGCTCTGAATAAYGATTAGAAAGGGGAAAAGATGAAGAATTAGCTCCTTTGTGATTTCCCTTTCTTTCTTTCACCCATCTTTGACAGGTTGTAAATGGATTTTCTGTAGATGCTACATTTCACTGGGAAAATGAGCAAGGGTGTGTTTTTAGATGATTACTCATTATCTGTAGGGTTTGTGCTCAGCTTTTGCTCTGCAACCCTCTGCAACCAAAAAGGCCTTTTAGTTTCTGAGTGAAAATTCCTACTGGGGTGTTGATGGGGAAAAAGATTGCCTAAATGCTGTTCATGCCCAAGGCAGTAACAAGACCTGTCTGACCTCATGGTTTGTGACTAAAGCAGGTTTTGGACAAGCATGTGACTACCTGGCTCTACCTCTTTAGAAGCTGCGTCTGTGCCATTAAACTTRTGTAAGCACCGTGGGGAGAGAAAAAACTCCATTGTCTCCATTGCTTCAGCCCACCCTTTGCCTTTTAGAAGGCTGCAGATTTCCGCATATTCATATATATGTTCAACAGACAGCTTTTTGTTGATAAGGTTAAGAAATGTAAATGTTTATCCTTCAGGCTTAGCATGTAATTCCAATTTTCAGGAAAACTCTCTGGAATAAATTCCCTGATGCCCCATGTTTGTGCTCTACTTGCAGAGAGCTTGGCCTATGCCATCTCCCAGTGTTTGTAGGAAGTTTGTTGGATCAGTATTTCACTGCTGAAATATTGTAACAAGAATAAGGGAGATTCATGAACAGAGAATACTGCTATCTGAAAAATCAAAATGAAACTTCTATAATCAATCTATAATCCAATTTTTAAAAGTGCTGCCTGTATTGATGCATCTTACTTAGGTGAGGCTGGGCATGGAAGGAAAAGCCTTTTATTCAGGCAAGCTTTTTTCAAAGCTGAATAATCTGAGAATATTTGGGCTTTTTTACAAAGTATGTGGAGTCTCCAGACAGATGCAGCCACTAGCTTCTTCAAAAAGCCCAGCATGGTTATGCCACTGCACTGTGCTGAAAGAGAGATTGCAGAGATTACTTAATGGGGATTCCCACTTGGGTGTTTGTGGGAAGAAATTGCCCCGTACTGTTTTTTGGCAGGTGAAAATGTGTTAAGCACAACAGGGGCTGTAAAAGAGAAACCTATTTCACAGATAGGGAAATGTATGGACAATTGAAAGTACAGATTTTGGCTTAGTACACCTGAAATATTTGAGAGAACTTTATATGGCACACTCCTTAGGCCTGAATGATATCCCAGTGTCTGTTGCACTTTTCATTGTCATCTCTCTTGGCACAGAACAAGAGACCCAGTCTTAAACAATTAATCGACTTGATTTAACTGGGAAACACATTTAACTGGGAAGTAAGTGTTACATTTACAAAGGAAGGTGAATGGCAGATACAAAATGCATTCTGCTGTTTAATACTCCTAGAGCAGGAAAGAACAGTAAAGCCTGTCACAGTTTAGAGTAGTGTCTTTTAGGTGTCTGTAAGATGGGGAAAGTCAAGCCATGAAGGTTTAATGCCTGTGGAACTCAAAGGAAAGATTCCCTAAGGAGTTGAGRTAATCTGGAGACTAAGGCTGGGGGACAAGATCTGCTGTCACCTCAAAKCTGTGTGTCCCCTTTATTATTCAGCAGTGAATTTTATCACTATTTCCCCAAATTAAAAACTTTAAAAAACCATAAAAAGATTAGAAGGAAACAAGCATATAACGATGGAAATAACTATAGAGGAAAAGAGGAAGGGAATGAAGGCAGTGTTGATGTGAGGTCAGAAGTTGCTTTTAAAACTGTTGGATTTGGATGTATGATTTGAGAAGAGAATACTCCAGGCTTACTCTGGTCGCCTTTGTAGTCAAGTCATTAATTCTTCTCCACAAGAAACAAGGGCAAGCCTAAAAAACACAGACACATCCAGGACTCAGTTGCATTCAGCTGGCCTCAATGACACAGGTTAATTAACGTAATTGGCGTCTCCCTATTTATTGTAGCTGAGGATCTGGCCAAAATAACTACAGTGTGTAGCACAATTGTAATGTACCTACAATTAACAAAAAATTAGAACAGTTTTAATTGCTGGTATATCCGGTAAATAACCAAAACAGACTCAGTCATTCATGTTGGTTTGAACTCCACCTGGGAGAAGCAATGGCAGATTTTCTGACTTAGGTATGTAAAGTGAAAGCTTTTGTTCASCTATGAGACAAAACATTTCGATGTGGTAGATCACCCACACTTTGATAAAAATGAAGTGGTAAAATGCTCTTTGTAACCYACTAATTAGTTACAGTGGAGCTAAATTACCTTGGTTAAAAATYGCTTAATGGACAACTTGAGATAGGTTTCCTTTGTTTGAGAGRTTGTTTAGGTGTTTATTGTACTGCACATATAAGAGAGTTTTGGTCAAAAGTTTTTAGCCTAGGCTACAATGAGGAAGATGAAAGTTCTGAAAGAAAAATCAKTCTGTTTCAGACAGGCTTTAATTGCATTTTGGAACAAGGAAAGGAAAAAATTATCTTTCTACTGTTGGTGGAGGGAGAGAAAGAAAAGAATGATTGCTAGAGCATGGAAATTAAGAAGAATAACTGTAGTCATGTCAGTGAAATTTTTTTTTTTTTTTAAAGGAACTCAGTTTCAGCTGTCTCAGCCCACTGGTTGCTCCCTTCAGTACTTTCACTTTCCATGGCAGAACTTTCATTGATCATTTCTCCTGGTGGACGTTCCACATTTCTGCTTCTCCCTAGAGATAAGTRCTGAATATCTTACAGTGCAGGTAGTTGCTGTCTGGGCTACAAGGAGGAAAGGAAGAGTTACTGATTTATTTTTTCTGGTTAGAATTTAATGAAATAATTCTCTGCTTAACTTGCTGCTTGATTTTTTGTTATGCTTGAGCAAGATTATGYCATACTTTTGCATGACTGTTATGGATTAAGTCTCTACCAACGGTTTTACACGTCCATCTGCTGTTTTTCTTTACCATAACGAATCTTCTACAAGAACCCATTTGGAAAAGGCTGAAMTTATGATATCTTCCAGTTATACTTAAGTACTCTTGGGTTCCTGGGATCGAATAGGTCTAATTCTGCAGTGCCTTGGGGCTGTACGGAAATAATGGGAGCAGTAGCTCTGGCAAGTTCTCAGGGATAGTTCCTGAAATTCAGGTCCTCTCTTTGGTGCTGATTCTTTATGCACCTCAGTGTTGCTGTTGAGCAACACAGGCTTATTTCCTTGAGTAAAATTCACATGTGTAGGTGAGGCTTTTTGGATATTTTTGGCTTCAGTGTAAACATGAAGCAATGTAAATCAAACTGTGCTGTATATATTTTTATTGCTGTTGCAATCTTGTTGCTTCAATACACAAACAGTAAAATAAAATTTAGGGGAAGCTAAGAATAAGATTTGTTGGAATATATACCAGTGCAATGGCCTGATCTTGATATCTTTGTAATGATGAGTATCTGCTGATGAATGAGGCCTAGAAATATTTCTACMTTTTTGAAGTTAGAGGATGGATATTTGGCGTGAACTGTTTCATAAAAGTTGAATGCAGATCACTGCCTGACAGCCTGGTTTACCCTGCATGTATTGAAGACAATTGCAGGGGGTTGTGCTGAATGCCATCATCTTTTTTTCCTGAAGTCTGCAACTTTTTTACACGTAAATTATTTTATTTATGCAAATACTTTTATTGAACTCTGTGTGGAAATATTTTCAATGTGAGCCTTGGTAAGTGTACATTCTTCAGAGGAGGAGTGATTATTATGCCTAATTTTTGGGTCTGTTGTAACAGAAATTACAATTTAAACACATATCAGAAATACATTTGTAACAACTGAAGAGGCAAATACTCTTTATAAAACATGTTTTGAGAAAGGACATATCACTTGCTAACCATTGAGAAGAAATTTACAGGAGTGAAAAAACATCTCAATTTATGTAGGCTGGAAGACAAAAATTTAAATTTTTGAGATAGGCTTGTCTGTGTCCATKCGTTTGACTTGTTATGCTACAGGTATTTAGGAAAAGGGAGATCATTTTTTTAACTGACTACATTTGAAAAGAAATTTATTGTCAGTGTTGTGGACCAAATAAAATGTGGTATCGTTTGCACTCATATGGATTTCAGTTGAATTGCTTATGGTAAATGAGATTTGGACTTGACTATCAACTATTTGTTGATCTTTTTACAAAAGATCAAATTTAAGTCTTGGTAAGATCGAACAAATTACTACTGAGGTGGCAGTCATACCAAATAATTTCAGACCGTGTCAGCCATTGGCCCCTTTTTTACAAAATGGGATACTTAGAGAAGTAGATTTTAGTCTTTGTATGGATGCATGGGAATACTCAAATATATTCTGCCATTGGCCAAAAATTTTGAGCCAAATTTTCCATGTTAATTAAATATGCCTGTATGAAGTTATAAACTCAGTTTAGTACATTACGCTGCTGAGTAAGCTTCACCAATTTAGTAAGGAAATGTTTTTGGTTGTATAAGATTTCTTGCTGCAACACCTCTCCTACTGAAACCTTTCCTAACAGAGGAAGGCTACTGACTCAGGTAATAAGAGCACTCTTTTTCTTTCCTGAATCATGGACGTGTAGGCATTCAGAGTTGTGCATCAGGTCATGTAATTTATRTTTTCTAACTGCTGTATAAAGTCAAGGGCTTCAGCAGCATCTTTCCGTGTCAGGCTGGAGTTCACTTTGCATGCCCAGCGCTAGAAATGCCTGGCTGATAAGCTGATGCACTTTTTATCTACTTTGGAGCCTGACTGACATCTCCAAACACTGTTGTGTCTAAACAGCTTGAATATGTGACCTCATTCCTTAAATACCATCACTTGAACAGCTCTTGTTGCTAAAATAAAAGCAGTGTTGATTCTCTGTTGTGAAAACTCCCCCAGCCCCTCTGACAAGTGGAAACCAAACCACACCTCCTTTTACTATGCTAAAAAGGCTGATTTGTAGCAATTCCAGGGTACCTGCAGCGAAGGCACCGAGGCAATGAGGGGAAAGGAAAATAATCCCAGAAAGGTGAAATGGCTGAGTAATTTTGTTTTCTTAGGTTGACAAGTAGTTTAACTACTCTCTRAACTGAGAGAGGATTGGAGTTGAGCCAAGCTTTCCAGTAAAGAGGCCAGTGTGAGCTTTCCCCTTTTATGCTGGCTTTTAATGTTCAGAAATAAGTCCTCTGCATTGCAGGCTTGTGTCAGTACGTTGTTAAATATAACTAGAATTTTGAAAACACAAGTATGCCCTCCATTCAAACACAGCCGCATATTTCTCTGCAAACAGTGTCCGTTAAAAAAAAAAGCTTAAAATTATCATCTATGAAAACGATTTTTTTGGGAGAAGTGAGGTGCTGATCCCCTGCAAAGTAAATTTAAAAAAAAAAAAAGTTCTTTTTTGAGTGAGTATACTTATTGCCTAATGTTTAAACCRTCTTTTCATTTTGGTGCTTAAAACTTACTGAGAGAATTCACTATTTTTAATCTTTTAATCCRGTGATAGGAACTGCCATCAGGGTTAGTGTCTGATTGTCTGTCACCTGCTTCTTAAATCTCAATATTGTTTTGGTGAGGGAGAGATGACTGAGAGTGACAACTTCAATTTGTATTTTAATTTATAGCAACCAGATGCAGCATTTACTTAGAAATAAGGGACTTCAGTGTAACTTTGGACACCAAACCTGTATTTTGGGGGAAAAAAAGGATAAAAGACTCTTTGTAGCTGTGGTGATCACAGCAGGTTGGACATGTCTGCAGGAGAAACCCAGTCAGTGCTATTGAATTGCACATTACCTGGGCACAGGGATGCCTGGGACAGGGAGGACTCAGATGAGCCTGAGTCTGACAAGGTGAGGGAATCACTGCTGTGGACAAAGCGCTTGCTGGCAACTCCACAAGGCTCTAAAGGTCAAGAGGAAGCACCTTGAGGCCAATATTGAATGTGGCTGGCAACCAGGGTAACTAAGCCTCTAAGGGAGTAATGTGCTTACTCTGCTTGCTGCCAACAAAACTCCTGCCAACATCTTTTTGTAGCAGATGAAGTCTATTAATTCTGCATGCATACACAGCAGCAGAGAGGGTCTGACATCACACTGGCCTCGATGGAACAAAACACAGACATGAGGAAGGGCAAGCGCRTCCCAAAGAAGCAAGGAAGTGGATTGGCAATATTCCCAAAAACCAAGAAGTGTTTCACTCCCACGAAGATGCACTGGTTGTGTGCTGGTCCCTAGGGTTAAGAAGGAGYGCTATGAGATGTTGTAAAGGGAACACAGAGTTTGAGGATATCCAGAAAACACAGGCATTTTCTCTGCTGATATTGCAATAATTTGCAGACTTCTTAACACTGCTTACTGAGGAGTCAGGTGCACTGACAGTGCACAGAAGCGGCAGATGGAATCTTGGTAATGATTTTTAATTACATCTTTGTGATACTTAGCATATGAATGAAATTTAGGCTTCCTGATTGTTTTATTAGATCCATAAGTGAAAAATTTACAGACTGAAGGAAAGAGCTGAAAATGGGGCTGTGAGGAGATTCATAATGAGTGATTTAATGAAGTAGTTAAATCCACTGTAGAACACAAACTGTTTTTAATTGGAAACATTGGACAGTTTAATCTTTCTATCAAATGTTCAGAGGAAATCAAATAGCCTGTTGTATAAAAAGCAGCTGGGACACCAGGAGAATGACCCTTATATCAGTGCTCTGGAAGAGGTCAATGACAATTTTAATTGATGCTATTTCAGTTCTTGTGGTATGGTGGTAACTAGAATAGAAATATCTGAACTGCTTGTTCTTAGAAATGTGTAGACTTTATCCAGGAGAATTTTCAGTTTAGAATCAAGTACAAAGATTAGATGAAATCTGCAAACACAAAAAAAAGGGGTGCAGTTAAAAATCGTTCTGTGGGTACATCRCATTCCATTAATTTCTGAAAAATACATGGAGTGGCAAAATCTACTTATTGTCAAAGACACAGTTAGAAGTGAGGCCAGATATCAYTAAAATGCACGTTGTACAAAACCTAGTATACAAATCTAGAAAAAGMGTTTATGAGCAACAATTGCTTTAAAACCTTTTCTTGATTTTTTTTTTTTAACTTTGCAAAGCCCTTTCTTGCCAGCCTGTGAGCACAGCATGATCCTGCTAAATCCATCTCTTCGATGTCAGTGTTGCATACCATCCCAAATAGAAACTAAAGGAATGGGAATATAGGCTCAAGTTGGAACAATAACCGTATTCCCAGCTTGGTTTTGCTTTTTTCAGCTACACAGAGGAATATTGCTGGGAGGCATTAGAGACAATAACAGGAAACAGAATGTAACCAGTTTTGAAGTAGAATATTTCTGAAGTTTATCTGTGAAGAGACCTACTCACTCATT
>NW_026623245.1:1280706-1403057 GCF_030028575.1 Malurus melanocephalus | reverse complement strand
GCTGTGGGATGAAAGTCGTAGTAGGGCATTGGGAGGTGGTTTTGTCTTTAAACATGTAGAAAGTGGACTTTGGGAGTCAGTGACAYGTGATGAGTTTGATATCAGCCCTTAGCTTCCTGTGTTGTCCTGCACAGAGATGTCTGCTGACACTGTGTTCTTCATGCAGCCTACATTTCTTGTAGGTAATCTTGAACCTCTTCAGCCTGAGTGCAGCCAGCCAGGAGCTGAGCTCACACCAATCCCCAACAGGGGGGCTGCAGTGGAGCAGCCTGAATCCATACAAGCTGAGGGCTTCGTCCAATAGCTCGTTGCTTAAGAAGCTTGGGTCTGATTTTAGAGACAATTCTCTTCAATACTATGAACTCTTTAGAGCTAATCTTTACCCAGGCTGGTAAAAATTACAGATGCCTTCCCTTTCCTGAAAGCAAATAAACCTTTGCATGATTTCACACACTTCTGGGGTTGTCTTTTGAGTGTGCTGTAGTTTACCAATGCCACTGATGTGTAAAGCTATGACAAAGTGCTGCATATTCTTAGAAGGAGATTGTGCTTTTTCCACTTCAGAGCTGTGCAGAAAAGCTCCMTCTGGAGAACCAAGAGGGAGATTTCTCCCCCTTGCTACATGCCCAGAAAGTTCCCTAATCCATTCCCTAATSCACAGCTCCAACCATTGCAGCAGGGCTTCACATTGCTGGCACTTCAAACCCTTGTGAGCACTGGGGATTATGTCAATATTGCTAACTGTGTTAGGATAACATCAACTCCTTTTAAAATGTCCTTTCTCCCCTGCTAGCTGGGCTTCATGTTGCCTTCCCAGTCYCTGGTTAGCTCAGCTCATTTGTGTTTCTCCCTTGGTCCCAGCAGTCCCTGGGCTTGAATGGCTGAGCTGTCATTCCTGTACACGTACAGATGTAGAAATGCTGAGCTGAGCAGCTGCATCTCTTCAACTCTTCATTTCCAAGTCTAAACACCTTTGGAGTTTTCTCCCCAGCTCCATTGTGCTTTCTAGGTTTTAGGTGTAATCCTTCCAAAATGCATTAATCACATTAAAGTTTTAATCATACTAATGGTTTTGCTTATTACTATTATTATACACTCAAATTTCTTTTCAGCTTTTATTTGTGGGTGGTGTTTTTTGCTTAATAGTCGACTGAAGGTGGATTCTTAGTTTACCAGAAGTTTAATCCGAATGATATTCATAAATGCAGTGACTCAAATTTGTTACTGCGCAATAAATGAATGCATGGCTATTTCAGAGTATTGTCTCAGGATAGCATATTTCTATTTTGATATCTTTGTACAACTGGAACAAGCAGAATGGAAGATCGGACTGTAAAGTCAGTCCTGGTATTACTGACAATACTGTAACAATTACCTTTTGATTTATTTTGCACCAGATTTTAGTTCTCTTGCCTTCAGATACCCATAAGCAGCTGCATTTTACTGCAGTAACACTTAGATACACATCCCTGAGAGAAAAACTAGTTCTCAGAAATAAGTATTGAATAAAAAGGGAGTAGAGAAAATATAGACCTAATTGTATATCTAAAATAACAGAACTGAGTCAAACTTTAGATACACTCAGTGCAGCAGGGGAAACCTGAAATAAGAATTGTTTTCTTTTGTCTTCTGCCTCATCTGGTTTTCTGCATGTAGCAAGGGGTTTATGCCCTTCCCTTTCCTCTGTTTGCTTTTCAAGTAAAACTGAATCAAACTATTAATACATTCAGTACAGCAAGGTAACCTGAAATTATACTTTTCACTCTTTCTTTGCCACATCTATTTTTGAGTTAGAAAGGGGGATTTCCTACCTTTCCCTTTTGTCTTCATCTGTTACAATTTCTCTGTTTTAGGCTCATGATTCATTTCACATTCATTTTCTCCTAACCCTCTCATGTTTGGCCACAGCCCACTTTTCCAAAACCTCAGGGATACAGCTTCCATTTTGTTTACTTCTTCCTCCACCTGCTGCTGACGGACTCTGCTTGGCTTGTCCTCCCATCCCCAAGCTTGCTCAGTGGCCAGCACAGCTTCCATGCACAACTTCCCACCTTTCCCATTTGCCATTTCAATCTCCCCCATGTAACCTTTGCTGGTGAGCCCCAAAATTGCCARCTCCAGTGCTGGTTGCTTTTTCTGRGAAAATTACTTTATTCAGGCACATGGGCAGGAACTGCCAGCCATTCTTCGTGCTCACTCTGTTAGATGGCCAGGAATTTTGGAAGAGCACCAGGCGGCTTATRGCAGGGCCAGAGTTCCTGTGTAGCAGCACTGAGAACACAAATACCTGCAGGAATCCTGTGGGTTCCTTATCCAGGTYATTGCCAAACCCCAAACCCGCCTATCTTATCCAATCCCATGTGATGTTGCCCCAGGTGACATGGCTACAAACACGGCATTTACAAATCCCACACATCTGTGTGCTGCCAGGACTCAGAGAGGATTTTAGACCAAACCAGTCCTGTGCTGACATGACACAGAATAAATGGAAATTGAATTGGTCTTTGTATCATGCCATTAACTTCAAGGGCATAGCAATTCCTCTGAAGTTTGCCAAGTGTGGGTTACCAGGTTCAGCAGGGCTCCCAGCTGACGTGTCTGGTCTGACTGCCAAGTGGTGGGAAATCTGATTGGAAAAGATTTGAAAAAGCCCATGCTGGCAGAAGGTATTTATAGCCCCACCACAGTGTCAGGGGCTGCCATCGGGATTGTGGGTTCATGGTGCTGYGCTCTGTAAATCACAGATTATGGGGGCTTTGCCTTAGGAGCTTACAGCTGAGGAGGRCTCACAGGAGCATGTGCCATTACCTGTCAGAGGAGAGGTAGTGTCTGGGTATGGAGCTAAACTTATTATTATGGGATGTTATTCTGAGCTGTCTTATTTCCTCAATGCATATATATCTTTCCTTATTTGTTCTAGACCTGTCTTGCAAATCCAAGCAAATCCCAAACATCTGCAAGAGAAAACAACTACCCAAGAATGGGAGGTGGCAAAGCTGACTGCTCTTTTTCCACTGACCCTTTTGGTTTGTTGTTGCCTCAGTTTTCCAAAACACCCCTACGCAACACATCTTTCATCCACCTGTTGTATTGTGCTTTGTGAATTATGTGTAGGAGGAATTGACTTCGCAATGCACCAATGTTGTGTAACGTACTGAGCCTTGATACTTGACTGGGGAGCCTGAGTATTCCATAGGGTAAACTGAACCTAATTYGTGTCCAACAGCCAGTCTGATACATTTATCCTTTTTGGTTCACGTTTTGGATATGCGTTTATTCATCCATCCATATATATACCACACGTAACTATAAATGCAAAAATACTTAGACTGAAGGAATATCTGTAAGWTGAACTAAAATTTCTATGCAGAGAGAAAAAATCCCTAACTCAATGTGTCAAAACTTATATATTGATAGGAATGCAATAAAAATTTAAATATCATTCAGTTGCCATAAAATTATCTAAAACTGAATTAATGTATCATATACTGTGTATTTATGTGGTGGCACCTGATTTCATTGTCAAAGCRGTTTAAATAGCTCTTGCTATTTCTGAAAAATATGAGTGATGATATCCTGTGCTATTTTTAGGGATAATATGTTTATCTTTATTTAGTTGCACTTAGATGGATGCTATATGGAGAAGTAGGAATTACCCAGTCCTGGGCTGTTTTAGTCTGGGGGAACTAAAGTTAATGGTTTGAGATGGTGCCAGTTGCCAGTGCTGATCTTTCTGTTCTGYGGGTCAGCAGCTGGAGGTCTAGTCCATTTTGGAATCTCTTTTTGTCTGCTCCCAGCTGTCTTTGTCTTATCCCATAGTGGGACACATAAATTACTTTTACAAGTTCAACATTCTGGAGCAGTCATAGAAATGTATTTTAAGGCAGGGAAAAAAAACCTTAGATGAGGAAAGAGATTGATTCTACAAAAGTAGTAACCATCACCCACCTCACAGAAAAGCCAAGATGGAAATGTTGATAAAACATTATACTTAGTTAATATAAAAAGCATATACATCATGGCCTTACAATTGCTCCTTTTGTTATATTCTTGAAGAAAAAAAAAAAAAAAAAGGATACTTTGCTTCAAGGAAACAATTCAGTACAACTATTGAACATCTTCAATGGACTTCCACGCCATAAGAAAGGCTAAACCAGGTCGGATGTGCAGAACATGAGGGCACTGATGATCTGCTGAGGGGCTTTGGCTGCAAGTGGACTGAATTTGAGGATTCTGAGACAAGAGTAGAAGGTAAACATGCCATTTGTATAAGTAAGTACTGCAAAGAGACCACAAGTGATCATCACATCAGTTCATGAGGACTCCAAAATATCAAGCAACTGCCTATATATAATCTGGGATCAYCACTTATTGAGCAAAACAGAGGAATTTTTAGGTGTAACTAAAAAGAACAAGGAGATTGTCTTCTCACCATCCAAAGAATGTATTTAAAATGTCAATCCATAGGCCCTTATTTTGAGTCTGTGCTTTTTCATGGGATGCCTACAAATCAGTTCTACACCATAGCAAATACAATGTGCTGAAAGGACAAATAAACTGTGCAAGGTGTACTTGCCCAGGGCAGGGGGTGGAACAAAATGGACTTGAAGAYGCCTTCCAACCCAAACCATTTTATGATCCCATTGTTTCATTCTTTTAAGCAACTGCTACTTACAAGARCTCTGTTGAAACAGATTCATTGGGTAACTCTTAAAGACTACTAATTCTAAATTCTGATTTTGTTTTCCAAACTTCAAGTGAGTAAAATTGAATGAGAAACAAATAATGTACAACTTGTTACCTCTAAAGCCAAATTGATTGGGTTTTATTTCAATTTACCCAGGCATTTCTACCCAGGATACTGTCATGTTATAGTAATTTCCAGGCTTATCTATTAAAACTTGCACTGTTTAGCAACCTGATTCTACCCAATGGAATAAACTCATTGAATCCTAGCTAACAGCCCATGCTGAAGTAATAATTTGAACAGAAGTTACATGCCATTCAAGTAGTTAGTTTTTACTGAAATACGTTAGTTTTTCACAGTGAGAAGAGTGAAAACTATATTTACATTGAAAAAATGTATTGAAAATAGTTTAGATTAAGGGACATCTGCCAAACATCATGATCTAGAAATCCGAAGAGCTCTGCTTTTCTTTGGGGAAAAAAATAGCCCTATGGCACTTCTTTTTCATGTGCTGTTTTCTCAGTATCTTTTCCTTCTGTTTCTACTCCTTTTAAAAGGATATATTAGAAAGAATTTAGCCTACAAGATTTATCATTCTTTTTTTCCCTTGCCAACACTGTGGTTGTACTTAGGTAGTCTTCAGCACAGGCATGACTCATCTRAAATATGTCCCTATCTACACCAGTTAGAAACTAGTTCCAAAACCAGTAAAACAAGCAAATTCAGGTTTCCTATAGCTTCAGGTCTTATATTGTTTGCATCTCTATCCTGGAGTATCTTCAGCCATTCTCACACCTTTCATCCTCCTTTTTGGTTTTKCCATCTGCATAAATGACAGACAGGGTTTTAAAAACTACTTGTGTATACACCAGAGGAATGGGGGGGCCTCCAAGTTCTCCTTGGAGAGAGGTGAGGAGAGCCCATCATCTGTCGGTAATTTAGCCAGCTGCTATTTCTACAAAACTATCAGGAATTTAATATCCTTGAATCTTTTGTTGTTACCATAGTTAACTGAAACTGTCCAAAGTGTTCAAAAGCTGGAATATTTTATATGGGGAAAGGTGAGGGAGAAATGGCTTTGATGTATGACCAGCTGGACATGATGCTGAGAAAGCAGGGAAGTCATGTTGGGCATTTCTTAGCTGTCCTATCTTTGTCTGACCCAGATAAAAGGAAGAGCTCCCTAAATAGTCTAAGAAAGAAGTCCCASTCCTGGTGGTGTTTTCCAAAGCTGCCCCACATTCAGTCCCTGAAATCAGAAATGCTCTGTGGCCCCAAATACCACCATCAGCCAGATGAACTCTGAAGACTTCAGCTGTTGTGGCCTGCTAAAAGCAGTTGCAAGGGACAAGTTGTTAAGCAGTGAGCAAAGTTCTGGAAAGYAGCAGCTCTTCCTTTCAAATGTGGGTTCAGATCAGTGCTGCTGGTCCCTCTGCACACTTTGCCTGTATAGTTAWGTTTCCTAATTCCAGTGGTGATGCCATCAGCTTTGTATGTAGTAATGGTGAAAATGTTGCCACCATCAATCTGTTTTCTCCTKGGGCACATTTGGCAGGCAAGTGAATAACCCTGAATGTTGGTTACCAGGCTGTTTCTTTCCTAAGTGGGTCAATATCAATGCTGAGAAAGAGCAAAAATTGATTTCTAATATAAATTATATGCACTTTTCCATTTACAAAGCAAAGCAGTTTAAATTCCAATTTATTGTAACTGTAATAAATCTTTAAGTTTTGAAAAAGCTCTTTAAATAATGTAGGYAAAACGCCATGATTTCAGAGAGTTCATTCTTGTTGTTGTAAGTTCTAGTCACTGAGTGAGTGGCATCACTATCTCAGTACCTGGAATCAGAATGTGGAGGTGATTTGAAATGAAAAGTGGGAGGGGGGAACATGAATTAGAAAAAGTAGTTGATACTACCTGGAGCTGTTTGCAAGAGATGTTAATAGGGAATAGATTTTTTGTGTCTAGGTCCAATGGAGCTGATGGTCCTTATGTTCCTCAAGAGTGAGAAGTATTATGGACAAATAGGTAAGTGATTAATTTAATTGTATTTCTTAAAAGTGTGAGGAGCYGATGAGTAGTAACATTAAAGCTAATATGGGCAATTACCTTATCWTGGAATTAGAAAATTCTGGGAGTGTCAGTAAGACATAAAATTAACTGTATTGTCTTTTAAGTAAAACCTAAATGGTTCTTTCCAAGAAAAAAGGTAATCAGACCAAAATTCCATTAACAGTGGATCCCTGTGCAGCTTTAGTGAGGTGAATTTTTTGTGTTGTAGTCTCATTTGCTGGAGAGCATTTTTTTTATTTTGGTTACCTTCAAATGCTACGTATCTGAATGATGCACAAATGTGTTCTTGTTCRCTGTTGTAACATCATTTTAATGCCATGCATCTGCTTTGGTCCCTTTGAATGCGAGTTTACGGAGACCAAAAAGAAATTACCTGGATATARGAATTTAAAGCCACAGCTAATGGCAGCTTTTCACTGGTGGCACTTGGTGTCTTTTAGAGCTCTCATTTATGCAGATGGACAGGCTCAGCACCTGGCTGGCTGAAGGAAGTTCCAAAGGATGTGTTGTGACAGATCTGAATCAGAATGCTGTATATTGACATGGTTGTTAGGACATTTACTGTAGRAATGGATGGGTTTGATTCCAGTCAAACAATTCCAGAATAGGAAKTGCCCGAACACTCAAGAATATAACAGGTTAAAAAAGCTATCATCAAGAAAATGTTATTTRTAGCAGAGAACAAGGCAGGCCCCACAGAAGACTCTGATAAAGCCTAGCCTGGCTCAGTTACCATCAAGAGATGGAAATCCCTTTGTTCTATTGTTTTCACACTTTTCCCCCTCCATATGCTGCATTTGTATTAATAAACTAAGCAGTGATTTTGTCACAATATCCCACTGCTGATCTTGGAAAGAAGTACAGCAGGTGTTCAAGCGAAGACAAACCTGTGAGGCAAATCTGCTCGATGCCCRAAGCTCTGCAGCACAGGCATAATCTGAAAACAAAGAATTGCAGAGTTTTATCCTTGCAGAGATAAAGACATTATGTCTGAAACCTGGGGGATTGTCCTTAAAGCTTAAAAGGAGGGACAGAAATACAGCCACCCTCGCAATTTTAAATCAATCTTTTCAATTCACTGAGACCAAATGGGGTTKKTTTTTTTYCTGTTGGATCCTGCTGTGAAGTGAYAGTACTGCATTTGTCCTATCACCACTATTATTTTAGTCTATGATGTGCTGTGAAGTCATGTTACTTYTGTGTAAGATCAAGCAGAAGGTCAGAGTGGACTGAAAAAATCCCATCAGTACATAAACATTGGCAGCACTACTGTGGAAATTCCGAAACACGCCCACTGGGGTTTCACTCRTGGAGTGCTAACTTTGCTAGAGGAAAACAGCTCATGAAAACTAAGTTTGTAAATTAAATCGCTGGATATCTGCAAAATACTTCTACTTGATAATCTTCTGAGCAGAATTGTAAAATACTTTTCTAAAGAGCTAAAACCCGGGGTATTTTGCAATATAGTTTCAGTACTGTGGAGCTCTGTTTTTCTCTTGTTAATTYGACTTGCTCAGGGAATCTGGAACTCCCTTCCTGTTTCCCTCCAAGAYCAACCTTTAGTCACTTCCTGTCTCTAAATAAAAACCCCTTTCATTTGTCCTTAATTGATGATAGGTAGTCTTCCAAGTATTCTGATAAAATCAGCCAAATTATATATAGACTTTTCCTCTTTGTAGATGTCAAAAAACCCCTGTAATTAAATATGTTAAAATTATTTTCAGCACCATGTCTATGCTCAGAATTTTACAATTTTTAAGGTAACTTGTTGCCTTAGGCTATATTATAATGGAATTTTTAAAATCCATTTTTGTTGTTTAACCAAAAGATGCAAAAAGTAGATTTGCTGGTGAAATTATAAAGACCCTATTCAATCAAAATATTTTATTTGCTATACATCCATGCTCCTGCTGTAACATCCCTTATATCATTGTAAAAGGGGCTGACTTGAAAATAGAAATGGATAATTTGTAAASAGAACATGCAAGCTCTTAGGGGCAAAGAATAACATCTAATGACCTCATAGGTTGTCAAGGGCTTATTCACCTGCTGGTAACATTTATCTCCATCAGGATAACAATGTTGCCATCACCATTTTCATAAAAATACTTTGCACATTTGTTCTGGTAATTTCTGGTGGTGGTAGGGAATATTGATGTCTTTGTACATTCATGGAAAAAAAGGTCTCATCTGRAATTTCCTGTCCCTGAACTGAGCCTGGATTGGGTGCAGGGAAAGGCTGCTTGGAGGAGCAGGGGACAGGGTGACATCACAGCTTCCCCAGTTTTAGCTTAGGAAAGGCTAAAAAGTGTGGGCAAAGGCTGGGCAAAGTGTGTTCTTAGGCATTAAAATTCAGACAAAAGAACAATTTAAATTCAAGGCAAAAGTGTAAGAGGATGTACACTGGCTTTGAGCAGATTAAGCCTGGAGGTTGGAAGGTCTCTAATTATTTAGAAAACAGGATGTTTTAGAACGGCCTTCCCGAATACAAATAGCAACAAATATTTGGGTTCAAACACTCCATGCAAAGAATACGGTATATTTTCTTGAGGCAAGAGAGGACTCAGTGCTGGATTCCTTCAGAGCCCCTCCATTCATGTGTTGTCATTCCATTCTTCAGTGACTGAAGCTGGTGATCGAACCCCAGTTTCCTGCCAGAGACTGYTCCCTGTGGCAGTGGGAGATGCAGCTGCCCCTAAATCTCTCTGAACTGATCCCACTCAGGAGCTTCTTCGGCTCCAGGATGTCAGTCACTGCTTAATGACACAGCTCATGGAAGGTCCATCTCTGCATCCTTTGCATCCTGCATGGCAGAAGGGAAGTGACAGGAGAGCTGCTTCTTTTCCTTAACTTCTCGTGTCTCACTGAACTGGCAGCTGCTTGCTCTGAGTGTTTCCATGAGCTAATCTCTTTGTATGGGCATATGTGGGAGAATAAATTATCTGTGGGTTAAAAACTCATAATAATGTTGGAGTAATGTTAAATATAGAATTATAAGGCCTTTTGGTCTTACTGAGGCAGCTGTGTGGGTGGAAATTACATCCAAATAGATGCTATTTTAGTTAAATTAAGTGTTACCCTAAGGGCTTTGGCCTATGTTCCATCTCTGAGCAGAAAGCTGGAGACCACACCAGAGTCTAACGAGGCAGGCGCCAAGTTTACTTCTCTCTCTCTTCTCTTTCCTTACTTCTTTCCATTTGCCTTTCCTTTCCTCTTTTCTTTGATTTCCTCTTCACTTTTCCTTCCCTCTTTACTTTCTCCTATTTACTTTCTTTTATCCTTCTTCCTTTCCTTCCTTTTTTCCTCTTTTCTTCTTCCTTTCCTTTCTTTTCTCCTTCTTCTTTTCCTTGTTTTCCCCCTTTCCTCCTTTATTCTTCCTTTCTTTCCCCCTTTCCTTCTTCCTTTCCTTACTTTCCCTTTTTTCCTCTTTCCTTCCTTTYCCYTCCTTTCCTTTCCTTCTTCYTTTTCCTTCCTTTCCTCTTTGCTTTACTTTCTTCTTTTTCCTTTCGTTTTTCTTCTTTCGTTTTTATATTCTTTTCCAATTTTTCCCTCAGAAGTTACACAATTTAAATTCATCCTTTAAAGAGATTATGGGATCTGCTCGTGGCGCTGCCTTGCACTAACACGGGTTGTTAAACAAGTTTGTCTCTTCTGACAATGTCTCCTCTGTTGTTTTCAGACACGGGAAGGTTTTGCATCATGTTTTGGTTAAAACTTCCATTCCCATCGGAGGAAGGCGCTGGCTGATTCCGCTTCCCGCCCCAGGGGGATGTGCCTGCCGTGATCGGCGCGATGCCCAAGGAACAGGATCGGGACGGCGCCTCACCCCCTCCCGGCCCCGCAGTGCGGCGGCGCCCGGGATGCCTCGGGATACTTCGGTCACGTCCAGGGTGAGAGAAACCGGGCTAGGGCGGATCAGTGCCCAGCCATCCCCTTCCCTTTCTGAGAAGAGCTGAGGGTTTCTGGACGCTGTTTAAAACAAAAAGAAAAAAAAAAAGAAGAGGAGGAAAAATCACTATTCCCGGCAGAGTAAAGCAGTGAATCACGACACGACCTCTCAGACTGTCTGTCACGGGGGCGATGGAGGGTCCCCAGGCTGTGCCCCCTCTCCTCTCCTGCCCCACCCGCGTTCTCCGTGCTGAACTTTACCCGACTTCTCAGCCCCGCTCCGCCAGCCCTCAGGCCCGCCCACGTGGTGAATATTCATGAGGGCCCACGCCCGGGGCCGCCCCTCATTGGCGGCATCTTGCCCACTCCCGCTCCCATTGGTRGACGCCGCCGCCGCTCCGGGCGCGGGGCGGGGCGGCCGCGCCCGCGCCTCCCGGGCGGTGACTCACAGGGCGTGGAGTGCGGGTCCCGCAGCGGTGGCGGCAGCGCAGCCCGCGCCTCCCCCCGCACCCGCACCGCTCATTGTTCCGCCCGCTCCAGGCACCATGGACGAGCTGGACCAGTCGCCCCTGGTCTCCTCCTCCTCCTCCTCCGGGCCAGCCCGGCCGCAGCAGCCACAGTTTAACTACCAGTTCGTGCTCGACGACGAGAAGGAGGAGGAAGAAGAGGAGGAAGAGGAAGACGAGGACGAAGACTTCGACGAACAGCTGGAGGTGATGGAGAGGAAGCCCGCCGCGGCTCCCGCCGCAGCCCCGCAGGAGCGGCCACCGCAGCTGCTGGACCTCGGCGGCCCCGCCGAGCCGCCCCGCCCCGCTGCTCCGGAGCCTCCGCAGCCCGACTGGAGCCCCCGGGGAGTCGTGTCCTCTTCCTCCTCCTCCGCCACCACGCCGTCCCCCTCGCAGGATCAGCCTCCGGCCCCTGCCCGGCCCGCGCAGCCCCAGCCACCCAAGCCCGAGCCTGCCGTCGCCCCCCGGAGAAGAGGGTCCTCCTCCGGGTCAGCTGGTGAGTGCTCCCGCTCCGGGCCCCGGGAGGACGGCGGCTGGCCGGGCGAGCCTCCGCCCGAGCCGCTCCGGTTCTCGAGCCCCGCTGCCCCRCCGGGAGGTTCCCTTTGTCTGCCGGCCCTCGGCCGCCTCCTGCGGCATCACTCCCTCCCCTCAGCCGCGCTCGGGCGCGGCCCCGCTCCCCGCGGCCCCGCCGCAGCTCTTGCGGGAGAAAAGGCTCCCCCTCCCCTTTCTTCTTTTTTTCTATATTTTTTATTGTAATTTCTTCTCTTTCCCTCCTCCTCCCCTCTGTGTTATGCTAATGGCGGGAGGGGGAAGCGCCGCCCCGGCCRCCGCCTCGCACATGGGCCGCCCGGGGGCGAGGCCGCCGCCGCCGCCGCCTGGCAACGGTCGCGTCGCGGGGGGAGCGGCAGCCGTGTTCGGGATATCGTCCCAGCCCAGAGGGACCGGCCGTGTTCGGGGTATCGGCCCAGCCCAGAGGGACCGGCCGTGTCCGAGGTACCGGCTGAGCCCCGCGGGGAGGGCCCTGCCCGAGGTACCGGCAGAGACCCGAAGGACCGGTCGCGGGGTCCGCGCGGCTCTGGCCGGTTCTCCCCCGGCACAGCTCGCCTCTAGACGCATTGTCCCGGGCACGATTTCCCYCGGGGCGGCCCGGTACTGCGGGTTTGGGCGTGGGAGCGCAGGGGAGGAGGGAAACATAAGATACTTGTAATCTTACTCATGTTTAACCCAGCACTGGGAGGGAGGGGCGAGGCGAGGGACTGCGGAGCCGCCAGCTCTCCACCTGGCCGGCACAGCCTTGCGGCCCGCAGCCTACGTGGGGACGCCGCGCCCCGGCCGCGGTCTGCCCCAGAGAGGGAGCCGGTGACCTAGGAAGGAATGTGTGGCAGCACAAAGGGCGACCAGGCTGCTGGCTGCTCTAGGTGTGGCAGTCCTGGAGAAGAATGTCAACCTCGCGTCCTGGATGGCCGTGGCTTAGCCACGGCTGTCACCTGAGGCTTCTCCAAGGCGTTACACTGTAATGTGGGGGTACGCCGGAATCCAGAGCTGTGGAGGGCGTGTCGCCCCCCAACAACTGCTGGTGCTGCCCGAATGCCAGAGCCCTTTTTAGGTCTAATCCGGGAGCTGACCCGCATGACTAATACCTTGCATACGGATTGCCGGTGTGCTTTGGCTCCACTTCTGCTTGATTCAAAGTGTAAGAGCTGACTTGAGGCCACTAAACATGAACAGGAACAAATCGAAGTGCCTTGAGATCATAATGGTGTGTGCTTATCTTCATTGCTGTTGTGGTGTTGGTATGCTGTAAAGATGCAGGATTTCAATGATGACAAAACATCACATATGAGGGGGCATGGTACTCAAGATCTAATAAAAAAGGCATCTGGAACAATAATTTTTAAAAAGGCCCGTTAAAACCTGAATTAAATTTTTTCAAGGGAAGTTTCACAATGCATTTTATTTGCATGTGTGATAGGACTTTGTAGTTACTTGTGCTGTTGTCATTCACGAAGCCTACTTTGTTTAGTTCTGGAAGCTCTCTRTGTAGCAATATGCCAAGGAGATGAATTTTTTTTGTTTCCACCATTTGGAGGACAGATGATGACAAAAGCTTCCAACAGACTGAAGAGGAGGGATTCTATATGATGGATGGATGGAGAGAATTTTTTCCAGGCATGTTCTCTGAGTGGAGCTCTGGATGATTTAAACAGACCTGAATGGAAGAAATACAATCAACCAAAGCATATTGCTTTGAAAAATAGGGATGAAAGTATATTTTCTGAGGGTGATTTGGGTTTTTTTCTCTCTAACCCCCGAAGGATAAGGCAAAAAGAGCTCAGTAATTCCTGAAATAGTTCTGTGTTACAGACCTAACTGTGAGAATTGCGTAGTATRGCTGAGAAGTGGCATCAAAGAGTTATTTTAATTTGTCAGTGATGATTAATTTAGGGTTCTGAAGTGAGGATTGGCAACTGGGGGAGGCCTGGTTTCCAAAGTCAAGGTATTGTAATACAATGCTCATCTAATTATGAGYTGAAATATTAGAGGCTCTGTACTTGAAACTCCTAGATGAGAGCAAATTGTGTTGATCAAAGCATTGCCAGGTTATCTCATGAGTACTTTGGCCTTCTCAGATGCAGGAGCACTTAGTTTCCATCATACATTAAATGGTATTTAAATAACCATTTAAATACCAAATATTTGTTAGTTTTGCATTTAGCAAAATGCATTTAGCAGTTGGTGTTAAAACTGTCTGGGTCAAGATATTTGGCTTGATTTCAAATGAGTTCACTTTTAGTCATGCTGGGAGTCTGGCAAAATGAATTTGCTGCCTGCAACTGGTAGCAGGGTGACCATGGCAGGGACAGCCACGTGGCCCTGTGGTTTGCTCTCTGCAGAGTTGTGGTTTCACTTACTTTGAACTCTGCTGTGTGAATTTAAGGTATAACTGAAGAATTACAGCTCACAATCTAGAATATTTTTTTTAAATTTTCTTAGTATTTAAATCAAATGCTTTCAGTTATGAGGATTTGAAGCAAATCACTTTGAAATTCTGTTTCCAAGAGGAGGACATGTATGGCATGTAGCAAGTGTGCWGAGAATAGTAGAGCTTCTTTTATTTGCAACAGTTGGCCATGGTGTTGCCTTTTGTCAGTGGAACAATAGCAAAAATGTATTGCCTACTTGATGGCCCATTAAAATGTATTTTATACATATAAGGAGGTGTTTTTTAAAAGAAAACCTTTGTAATTGCTATTAGTTACACACTAAAGAGTATTCRGTATCATTGTGACATAATTATATGTAATGCAAGTCTCTGGCAGGGTAACAGCAGCCTACCTTCTGAAGAGCTAATATAAACATTTGCAGGAAGGAAAAACAAGCAGGAGCTCTGCAGTCAAACTTGGCTTCTCCTGAGCAATTTCTGGGCTTTTGATACTTGCTGTTTTCTGAATAGCAGAAGTTRTAGTTCTGGAGAAATAATTGCTTAAATCTTTTGATTACTTAAATTTATGTAGGGTGCAAAGAAAAGTCAGTTTGAGGTAGTTGTACATGGTCAAAGTAATACCCCCCTTTTTTGGCTAGCTGCCCAAAGTAAGAATAACTGATATACTATGATGAGTAGACACCACTTTCCTTCTTCAAGCCATAGATCCTGCAGCAAAAGGAGTGTCATATATCACTTTCCTTGAAGAGACTGTTGTGTTTTGATGTTAAACTGCACTTACCAGAAGCCTGTGTATGAAATCCACCAGACTGGCCCTAGGCCAGCATGCAGAGCGAATAAAGATGTCTCCTTGTGTGTCTGTTGCCTTTAGCTGATCTGGGTTAAATACACATGCAAGCATTGTGAAGGGCCAGTTTATTAATTAGTGWTGCTTTTCCATTTGATTCTCTAGGATTTTTTTCTTTAATTCATCCATATTGAGGAGAGGTTTCAGGAAGGTTTACCAGACAGTGTGAAGCAGAGGTCAGCAGAGCTGCCCAGAGCTGTCTCTGCCCGGGCTGAGCCCAGCCGCAGGAGGTACTGAATAAATGCAGATCTATACTTGCTCCTGCTCACTCCAGAGAGTGAATGTTTTACCCTGCACATCCTGCATTTGCATTTTATACAAATTGTAAMCTAGCATATTTTGCTCCTCAGATTCTTTTCTATTGTGTTGCTGTGTCTGCATGGACTCCTTCAGAGAGTCGTGTGCATTTTAARGACAGGATGCAGCATGACTTGGAGAAAATAGAGCTGTCCTTGAATACTACCACTGGTGACTTTCATTTTTTGCCTTCATCTATTGAAATATGTACTCACTGATCTTCAGTGTTTCTCTGAGGTGCAAGACCCTTTCTCTTCCCAGGTATAGTCAGCAAGGGTCTAAGGGAAGTGTTCATAACCTGTGTTATCTAACTTAGAATGGGATTTTTTTCTATTGTAAAAAGGAGAATAATCAGAAATTTGACTGGTATAGTAAAGCTGGTATGTTCATTGTCATATTTCRTGTTCCCATCTTGGTGAGTTCAACAAAGGATCATTTTATTTATTCGGTTGTATTCATTRTTATGTGCAGTGTCTAGCACTGGGGTCTGCTTCTGTAATTGAGCTAGTGTAAGAGTTTCAGAAGCCAAACAGCTCTTTCTTCTGTTAACYAGAAGTGTATGCAAGGATAGTCCTGCCAAGTTTGATGGTATGGTTGGGTAGTCCTGCCAGGTATGTTTGCTTTGTGTGTRTATCCCTTGACTTGCTTTCCAGGATAAAACCACACAGCTTCCACCTACCCTATAATGATGTAGCCCTCAGGGAAGTTTTGAATTGCACTGGGAGTTTTCCCCTTGGAGATGAAATCCTMCAAACCACAAGTTAAGAGATAGTGAAGAGCCACTGTTTGTTTGCCCTCTTTCYCTGTTCTCCCAGCCTGTACTTAAGGAAGCTTGGAGCATGGCTGTGGAGTGACCATTGTCTTGTCCACCTTACTGGTTTGTCTTGTCCACCTTGTTGCATCACCMCTGTGGCTACAGGACCTCTTTCTTATCTCACAGATTACCAAGAACAGCAGTGTTCGTGGAAGTTTAGGGGAGTGTTCAGGTTTCCCAGTCAGATTTTCTCAAAGTTACTGGGAAAGCTGATGTTGTTTTCATTTTCCTTCCTCTTCCTCTAGTGCACACCATATTAGAGAGCACTCAGTCTGGGAGCCTGGCTACTTAGCAGGAGGYATTTAGGCATCAGTCTTATTAACCCTGGCGACCAATGTTCTCATGCTGCAGGAATTTGGGAGGGAGGTCTCTGGTGCTTGCCACACAGTTTTGAGGGAATTTGGAGGCTTTGTCTGCCTGTTTCCATATCCATTCTGACACACCCAGCTGCTTGATGGCTCTCTTGGATCCGCCTGGCCTTTGTGTGCTGAGAAAGAACAAAGGGTGGTTAACCTCCAACTGGAGCACTTGGTGTGCTGGAGTTGTATTTCTTTATTTTCTGTTAATATTTTGACAGAAGTTTTTTTGATTTTTTTTTTTTTTTTTTTTTTTTTTTTTTTTTTTTTTTTTTTTTTTTTTTTTTTTTTTTTTTTTTTTTTTTTTTTTATGCTGGCAGATTTCTATAGTAACTATGAAACTGCGATACAAAAATTAGCAAAGCCTAGTTCAATCTGAAAATGTCCTTTCGGTTCTAGTTTGGAGGCAAGAAAATAATTCTTGGTCTTTTATTGGCTAAAAAATTGGAAGCAACTTATAGCTTATAGGTAAATTGTCTTGAGATATTCAGAAATGCTTATGCATGAAGTAGGAGGAAAATTGTGTAACTATCAAGCTGCTTTAGAAATGAAAGAAAAAAAGAGCTATTATTGCCAAGTAAAAATAGGAACTGTGAGGCCTCAGTAGAAAAGTRATGTTTTTATGCAGGTTTTTTTAAAATTTCTTCGTTTATAATCTAAAAYAGAAATTGCTCCCGTGTATGCTTTGGAAATACTGCATAATATTTTCTACTTATTCTGCAGTCTCCATTTTTAGGGCAGCACAGGACAGCCAGCACTGAGATCCTGTGCTCTGGACAGATGACACATGCTTGGTGGATGGATTTTTTTAACTGGTCTTTCCGTCAATAAGAACTATTAGAACGACAATAAAATAATGGCCTTATTAATATTCAGAAAGTCTGAGAAAATCAAATTATCTCAGTAGAATGGTTTTTATCTTTCAAATGGAAATAATCAATCTGCTGCCAACTGTAACTGTCAAAATATGATGATTTTAGGTTCGGTTAGATGTTATGGTTTAAAATTACTGCTTTTCCCCATTATTTAAATGCATTTGTCTCAAATTGTTGCTTTCTGATGTATAAAGGAAGAATACTTTTAACTTTATCTCCCCTCTCTGTGTAGAAGTATTGGGCATACMAGTGTGAGCCTGCCTGGTTTTACTGGGAGGCTTACTTTGTGTCTGAGAAAATACTCTCAGCTTCTGCTGGCAGCTTTTTAGTGAACAGGGCAATCATGTCATCAGCTTCATCAGCTAGAGAGAATATATTAGTTAAGATGTCTTCAAATARGACACAAGACTTAAACAAGAGATAAATATAAACTTTCTTGTTGCCACTTAAAAATGTTCTCAGTCTGTCAAAATCCTCCTGCTTATCCAGTCAGCACTGGTTTGTGACAGTTTGCCTTGAACTCTGCTGTCCCCTCTTTTCTGACAGGAGAGAGAATTCCTTAATGCCTGTCRTTCTGTGTCCTCTGTGTGTGGCAAAGAAACCAGTGCCAAGGAAAACAGATGAAAGAGCATGTGTGAGGCCCTCAAAAACAGGTTGTAGTTGCAGAACAGAAAGGAACAAGTGAGGAGAAAAATGTCACTGGTGGCAGCGAGGCTCCTTCTTCTGTGGGCTTCAGACAGGTCTGCTGATGATGCCTTCAGCCTGCTCGGAGGGATGGATTTAGAGTGCTTTAAACCCACGTTTTCGTTAAAGATTGCATTTTTAGGTAATAAAATTGGATTTTGCCTTATTGTGTATTGTGTCTTAAATGAGAAAAAAAAATGAAGTGGATAGGCAAAACCTATATTGACGAAAATCTATTGCAGTGCTGTTGATAACTGATCCCGTTGGTTGTCAGGAGGACATCAAGACTCTATGAATCTTCACACTGCTTTTTCCCTTTAATTAAATTGCATTCTACAGATATTAATTAATGGCTATGGGTCCACGTTCTTGCTTCCTATTTTTCCTATCCTATAGATCAGACATCTTATGCACTATTTTGTTTTTATTTTGCAGACTGTAAGCTCTCATGTCAGAGGCTTGTCACACAAGGTAATGTGTTGGGAAGAGATGCCAAAAGAAATCAGTAGCATCTCTTCTCCATTCTGTAAAGATTATTTTAGCTAATAAATACATTCTTCTGCAATGATAAGGCTGCTCATCTAAATACTGCTTAATTTGTTTAATTGTGGGGAAAGCAGGGAAAAAATCCATCTGTACAAATCAGTGAAAGAGAATCTTATGATTGGTATAATCTCTAAAATTAAATTGGATAATGTCTGCATAATGATAGGATTTGCATGGCTCTTTAGACCTCCTGCCTTTGATTAAGTTCTGATGTAATTACTAGATTTTTCTGCTTTGTGGCGCTGCCAGTAGTCAAACGTCTTTTTGTTACTTCAACGTATGGTTTAAAGAGTTTTGGTCTTTAGGAAGAACACCTTAATTTTTGGAGGAATTACTTTTTTTTTTTTTTTTTTTTTTACAAATGTTGCCAAAGGCTGAGTGCTTAGATTTAAAGCTGTGTCTAGCTGAATGCCTGTGTTTACAGTTGGCTAGATTGTTTCTTTCTGCATGTTTTAATCAGATACATTGAAACAATTTGAATTGTCAGCTGTAAATAGTCAATCTAGGAATGTTGATATCTGAGATTGTTCTAAATTAATTTTTAGCTTTGCTATTAAATAAATTTGATTTATAKATGAAGTACAGTTGTGATTGTAAAGTTCGTGTTTCAGGCCATCAGAGATTGGCTGTGAACAGTTGGGGTTAATTGTGGCCACCTGACTTGGATAGAGGGAGGCTTTACCCAGCACCTGATGCTAATTTGGGTAATAAAGCAGAATTTCTGTGAKTGGGCAGTTGATACCCTTGTGGGGAAGGCGTAGCCAAAGTGTGTGGTACTTGTGCTCTGCTATTTACTCCTTCCTGARCTTGGGTTGTGCTCAGGAGCAGAACAGCTTTCTCTTTGTTCCTGAGAGGATTTCATTTTCTCTTGATGATCTCCAGTAGATTGCTGGGCTGGGGCAGGTATGTGCATTCTGTTTCTGGGAATTCTGTGTGTATTTGGTGTGAGAATAGTGAAAAGTTTCTTTGGAACTGAACTGTGARACTTCCTTTCTTTGTCTGTTTAGTTTTAATAACAAAAGGTGCCAAATAAAATCCTGTCCCTGCTCTGRGGAGATGGGGTGATGCTCAATGGATGAGGGACTTTTAGCAGAAAGTGGCCTTACAGAACCACTCTCTGAAATGCTTTGCATCCTGTCCATGGTGTTACTGATCAAAATGGTCATAACAGTGAGGTGGGACTGTTAATTGTGTCTGAAGTATTTAATGGCCTTTTAAAAAAAAAACCTTGTGGTGGGTTCTCACTTGGGCAGCCTGGGAATTGTAATAGGTRGTGTTGGTAGAACATAGTTAATGTCTCTTCCCTTGGTTGGCACTTGGGTACTGCAGGAGAGTGGAGCTGCCTTTCTTTCCACTACATAGGTGAGCACAAGATCAAAAGAATGACACATAGCTCACCTTTGTCCCGGTGCTTTACAGTCTCTGTGTTGCTGGACAGCTTCTCTCAAGTGAATGTTTTATAAAAGAGGACAAGTTGCAAAATCAGACCATATAAAAATGATGTTGAAAAAAATGGCCTAACTCAGTTTGGTTATAGATTTCTGCTTAGACAACAAGAAAATGTTACGTGCTTGGAGACCTGTTTGCAGAAGCATTCATTGCKACTCTCTCTGCAGGTGATACATGATTCCACTTTGCAGTAATTACCRTGAAGGCCTGAAATGACCTATAGCTGGGCCTGTTAACAATCAAAGGTCTTGGCTCCTTTAGAGATCCCAGCTGTGATGTCTTCAGGATGTTAAAAATGAAACTCCTTTTTCCCCTTAAATCTTCAATAATTCCCTTCTTCTGTAGCAGTTTGCATACTTTCCTCCTAAGATTTCCAAAACTGGAAACTTCTCTTTAAAAACCTACACCTATAACTAAAAAGAGCCAAATGAGAAAAGCTAATTATTTGCTGTGGCTCTGCAGCCTGACCTAATGATGTGGAAAGGTGCTATTAATAGTTAATGTTCTTAATCTTGAATYGTTTAAATATTTGGTGAAATCCCGTGTTTAGAACAATCGCATCATAACAGGAGATGGTTTAAATGGAGCTTGTGTAGGCAGCTGCTTTTTCTCAGGAAATTCTTGTGAAGTTGAGTGCCCTTGTTTTGTACTGCAGTAGGAAATTAGGCATCCAAAAACTTGAAATAATTAACTTTTAAATGGCCATGTATTGCTAAACAGCCTGAGATAGAAATGCTGCTGGGGCAGCCTCCACTGCAGGCACATGAACAATTTGGTGCATTGAAGAAACAATTTCCCTTTCATATCTGCCCTAGAGGGGTTGCTGCAAATGGAACTTTTACACGATGTATGAGTCATGTCACAGATGCCATTCCTTGGAGTATTAATTTTACCCTGTTTTCCTTCATTGTTAAATATTTATGTTAACAGGAGAGGCCTTTCACAACGTCCCACTGTGGAGGGTCTATAAGGTTAAAGCAGTCCCTGGCCAGTTAGTTTGGTATCTTGATAATTTGCTGATCTTGCAGAGATGAAGTAGATCTTAAAGACTCCCTTTTTGCTAATTTTGTTTTAAGAATAGCACACATGTTCCAGCAAACTAATGCAGGAAGTGTTTTTTAAGCTCTGAAGGCTGAAACTGCCATCTAGCAGCTTAATGCAGTCTCCTGCCAAAGCTAAACTGGGCTGGGCATCAGGTGAAGTTTGCTCCATATTTTTGAGGGCTTTGTATGTTTTAATGCTGAACCCATACACAAAAATAAGTGGAGCAGCAGAGCAATAAACTCAGTTTACCACAGTCCTGCTGCTGATGCTTGAAGGAGGTGCATGGGAGCAGATGGAAGGGTCCTTCATTTACACAAAGCCAGTGATGAGGGATAGGAATTGTTCTGGCTCAGTTCTTATTGYCTCTGACTAGACTGAAGTCCTCTGCTTTCCTCAGGCAAGTATATTTTGTGRGAAGAAAAAGGGCTCTTTTTTCATAAATCGCTTTTCACAGAATTGTCARTTTACTGCTGCTTAATTTTAAACATTCTTCTCTTTCTCTGAAAGTCTTTGCAGATAACTTTTATTTCATTAGTTATATGAGAAATCTCTATTTCTCTGCTTTTTAACCAAAACTTCGATATTTAAATGTTAAGTTTTATGCTGGTAATGTCAGCATTTTGTAACATCAGCAGTTGGTGGGAAATCAGCAAAAATTAAAATGAGGGTTTAAAATTACACATCTTTGTCATGCTGGTGTCAGGGTCTTTATTTTTAAACRAACCTGAAATATGATTCTCGTTGGGGGATGTTATGTTTTAGCTGAAATCATAATGCAGTTTTAAAATGAGACTTCGTGCTAATGAAAATAGCTACAGGGCTATTTTTGGGTGGGTTTTGTTTTTTTTTAGGGAATATTTAATTTGTGAAAAGCTAAGGTAAAATGTGCAGAATGTTTCTGGTTAAATACAGGAGTGCAGTCAGGCTGAGTCTTTAAAGTTCTCTTTAAAAGCTATCAATTGGAGTGCTTCAGTGACTTGTATAAAGTGGTACCACTCATAAATAAGAGGTCAGCCTTTATCTTGACTGCAATGCTGAAAGTACTTTACTAGCTTGCRTCATTATGGATTTTAGGCAGATAAAATTTGGAGTAAGGAGTTTTTTTCCTGGAGGTTTAGTGTTCATTTTGACATCTGATTCTGTGTTTCATGAAACAAAAACTGTTTTCTGATGGAAATGTTAATTGAGCAGTTCGTGTTACTGAAGGAGTTTTTAGTTATGATTTGTAAAAAGTGAAAATGGCTTAGATTTTTCTGTATGTCATTGGGTGAAGCTCACTTTGTAGGTCAGTTARGGTGTTTTGAATATCTGCTTTTGCTTGACAATAATCTTGCTCAGAGCTTGATGWATTCTCAAGTTTTTTTTACTTTGTTCTGTTGTACTACTTGTTTGGGTGTTTGTTTCTGTCACCTAATTTCTGCTATTGAGATGCAAATAGGAGAAGCCACCCCTGGTGAAGGATCCTAGAAGTGTCCTACTTACCCAGTGAGTTGTATTTCTGAGAGGTTTCTACCTCCACACGGGAGGTGGGGATTCTTCAGTGCCCRTGTCACTGCTGGAAAAAATTCCTTTCACCATGTCACTTCAATTCCMCTCTGCAGAGTGGTGGTTCAGTCAGCACTGATGCTGTTGGGGGAGTTGTCCTAATCCATTTTCCCTGCTTGCCTGGAGGTGTTACACAGGACCCACAAGGGCAGGAAAAAAACCTTTCTATCWTCTTTCAGCAGGAAAAATGCCGTTCTAATGTGGGTGGAGGGAAAGTGGGYGGTTCCCCTTGGCTGGTTAGGAAACACTGCTTTTATGTAATCTCTTTAAACCCTCCAGCTATGTGTGGAAAATAAAGTTTGGGTGTGGACATGATATCCTCCCATTAAGAGAACCTGGGAATTCAGAAGCTGGCATAGCTATTTTATGGTTCTCTGTTGAGTAAATGGAAGTCAAACATCAGAAGTGGTTATTGCCTTATGCTGTCTTAAGGAAAACACTGAAAAATGAGGGTCTATGTTCRTAAAACCAGTGCTTTTCTCCAGAAACTGAAACCCCTCTCTCTGGGGTTGGAAAGTGTTCAAAAGATTTTAAATGTGGAATTTTTGGTAGAGATTGCAGCTGGTCTTTGGACAGGATAAGAACTGCACCTTCAGGGGGACTTCTGTGTTTTTCCTTCACCTCCTTACCTCACAGTCGACTCTGGTGTGTTTCTTTGCCCTTCTTTCTGCATTTCCAGCAACCATTCTCCACTGCCTTGGGGTTGGTTCCCTGCTGAGCCCTTTTCTGCTGGGCCATCAGTGTCTCTCTGTTCACAATCTGGTCCCATCCAGGTCCATCCTGCTTTCTGTCCTGCCCCAAAGTGCAGACCCCTTCCAGGAAATCCAGGTTGTKTTGCTCTGGGATGATCTGGATGAGGGAGAGTGTGTGGTTTCTGGAAAGAAGTGGGCTAAGGAGTAGTCTTTGCTTGTGGAAAAGATCCCAGTGGGCCAGGGGATGTGGAGTCGAGCAGCTCCTGGAGCCTGTAGTGGTACTTGGTGTTGCAGTTCTGTGACTGTGTGTCATGTACCCATCAGTTGTCCTCCAGTGTGGTTTTTGTCCTTAAAAGCTTTACCATCACTCAACTGTGACACTGCTTTAATGTGCTCTAAATTTGGAATTGAGGTTTCTCTCTATATGGTACTTAATCGGAAAATGTAATTTTTAGAAAACTGAGCAGAAATTARTAACTCTAAAAACCAAACTAAAACCCCCTCACCTCTATTCCAGTACTTGATTTTTTTCTGGGCACATAGCAAAATTAAAGATTATTGTTATCTGTACTGAAAATTAAAAATCTGATTTAAGTGCTTTAGTATGATTTTGCACTCTGCTAATACAATTGATGTAAACTGCAATATCCTTTAACACTCTCAATTTGGAAATGTCCTGCACTTTTACACAATAAAATAAATTTACCTAAATGTTTTAYCTTAAGTTGCCCAGAGGTATTTTTACATCAATGCAAAGCCAACAGGCCATGATGGAYCTGGGAAAACTACTGCTGCTGACACAGAAATCCAGAGAAGGACTGGTTTTGCTTTGCCTAGTTCCTCGTGATGGCTGGTATTGCTGCTCTGAGTGGAAATTGGAGAGCTGGGTTTGTCTTGGGAGATACTGGGCTTAAACTCAGCAAAGCCAGATGCACTCCTTGGAGGCCAGAAAAGGCTTTAAAAATAATGCCTTTCTCTGGGAGCTTGTCTGTGTCATACCAAAAGGACAATGGTAAAGACAAAGCAAATAGTAGATCGTTTACTCTTTCCAGTTTGCCCAGTATGGCCATGTCTGATGAGTGCTGTGTTWGTGGGGTATTTCAGAGCTTGCTTTAGTCATTTGAACTTTCCCCAGTGTTTGGTCGAGTCTGTTGCTCAACAGAGGCTGCTCTCACACAAGTGAGGGAGTGTGAGGGGACCTCGGGTGGGGTGAGCTGAGTAAGGACTGTGTGCCATTGGCAATGGCAGGTTTAGCTGCTCRGTGGTGTGCAAATTCAGGGAATGAAAATAAAGAGTAGCTGCCAAGGTATGTCTCACCCTAAGGCAGGTTTACTGGCTTGGAGGGTGGAGACCCCTCAGTAAAGATCTGGTGAATGGGGAAATCTGGGTGTTGGCTCTCCCAAATCACCTGACTCCCATTGTGTTCCGTGGTTCTCTTGGGTGTTGGCTATGGATCTCTTGGGTTTATTGGGAACTGACTGCTTGTGTGCTTTCACCCCTCTTCACCCTAGCTCTTCCTTCTGCTGAGGTTATTTGTTTGTTTTTCAGATGAGACCCTTTTTGCTCTTCCTGCTACATCTGCGCCTCTGATGCACTCCTCTGCAGGCAAGTTCTTTCTGCTCCCCTTTGTCTGAGTCCCTCCTGCCTTTCTGATCTCATTTTTTAACCCTTTCCCATTAGCCCGCYTTTAGTAAAAGTCAGCATGGGTCCAAGAATAGCCTCTGACACATTTTTCAGTTTTGACTTTCAAGTTGATCTATTCCAGATTTTAATATGCATTCATTTCTTTACATGGTAAAGTGTTTCATAAACAAGATACAGCCATCTGTGAATTCTTGGACCCTTGATGTAGGAGAGAAGTTGATACTGTTAACAGGTTAACACATCAGAGCATAATTGCTTTACTGATTTAGCAGAAATATTTAATCTATAGTAACTTTCTGCAGTATATAAAATAAGTAAAATTTGTACCTGTAGTAGTGATTTAGTGGTTTTTGTTTGGTACACCATCCACCAAACTCYCATTTAAAAAAAGGTGTCAAAAAAGACTTTGCTGGCACACATATTTGTGCATATGTTTATGCCCAAGCATCCACACATCCCCTCTCTCTGTCTCCCSTTGCCAACCTCCTCCTCTGGCTTTGTTAATATTGCCCCCTGTACATGTCTGGCATCTTCAGCTTTACTGAGGTCTTTGCACTGCATAAAGTTGCTGCTTCTTGAGCCTCTTGCTCACTTCTCTCCTAGAAATCAAATAGAATAGCTTTAAGTGATAGTATTAATGACTCATAGTACCCATGCTAGAACTTGGAAGAGCCTTTTAGTAGCTAAAATCATGTGAACCTGTTGAAAGTTTGCATTGACTTTAAGAGCACTTGCATTCTCTAACTTTCCTTTCTGTCCACGGTCACAGAAGAAGTTATGGACTTGCAGGAGCAGCCAGGTAGCACTAAGTCGCTTGGTCAAGAGGATTTTACTGCAGTCCCGCTTGATCCTGCTCCTTCTCTTCCTTCCTTCTCTCCTCTCTCAGCCGATCCCTTTAAAGAGCACACAGCATTTGGTACCCTCTCAGATGGATTTTCTGCAAGAGGCACTTACAAAGAGAGCTCCAGTGAGGCTTATAAAGAACCTATGAAGAATGCCAGAAACCCCTTTCTTGCAGAGGGAAATGAAAARGACATTTCAGAGATGAAAAACTCACAACCCCCATTTGCTAAAGCTGAAGCAGCCATTTTATCTCCAGCTAAAGAAAAAACACAGAYAGAGAGCCCTGAAGAATTACCTAACTTGGGGAAAATGCCTGCACAGCAGCTGAAAATGTCTCCTGAATCTCCCCAAGATTTGTTTGAGAGAAATGAGGAAGATCTCTTCTATAACAAAGACAAGTACAGAGGAGGTGGGGATCATGATGAAAAAGGGGTATTGAAAGAAGACCCTCTCAGGAGGGAAGAATATGCAGACTTCAAACCATTTGAGCCACTATGGGAAATCAAAGRTGCTAGTCATGGACTGAGCAGCATGAGAGAGGATGTTGGAAGTAAGATAGATGCCAAACTGGAGAGCAGTTTGGATGAGAAATATGGTGTGGGTAAGCTGARTGTGCAGAAGGATTACGAAAGAGAGAGTGAAGGCAGTGCTGATGAGCCCTCTTTCCCAAGCACCCCAGAAGCTGTAAAAGAACCTTCACAGACTTACATCACTTGTACTAAATTTGATTCCTCTCCAAGTCCTGGTGGTAACAAAGGCAAATCTCTTTCTCCACTAGAGGAAGGCACTTCAGAAAATAGAACCGACGATGAGAAAAAAATTGCAGAACTGAAAGCTCAGACGGGCCCAGAACAAGGTAATTTTAGCGCTGGAGCAGTTGGGCAGGAAGGGCAGGGAGCTGACTCTGCTAAAGCACGGGGGGTCCCGCCAGTGCTGCCCGACAGCACTGCAAACATGCCCGAGGGTCTCACTCCCGACCTGGTGCAGGAGGCGTATGAGATGCACGATGCAGCCTGCACCAAACTGGCTTATGAACCCAAAATTGATTTAGTGCAAACCTCCGAGGCGGCGCAGGAGACTCTGAAACCCGCAGCACAAATCTGCCCCTCCTTYGAAGGCTCAGAAGCTGCTCCGTCACCGATATTGCCCGATATTGTTATGGAAGCTCCGCTAAACACTGGGACTGCTGGGGCTGAAGCATCTKCTGTGCAGCTGGAAGCTTCCCCATTAGAAACATTTATTCCCACTGCCAAGTATGAGAATGTAAAAGAGGCTGAAAAACCACCTGTATACCAAGAGGCAGTGAATGTACCACTGACACAGGCCCAGGAAGCAAAGGAGGCGTTGGCATTTAAAGAATCTGATGGTGASAGTAGCACCACTCCTGAAGATCTGGAGGCTCCTTATATATCTATTGCATGTGACTTAATTAAGGGAACAAAGGTCTCTGGTGAATCTCCTGCTCCATCCTTCACGGAATATTCCAAGACACAGGTAACAGAAAGCATTTCTCAGGATGTGCCTGAACMCAAGGAACTAGATGGAAGACTGTCTCCACAGTTTGGAAAAGCTGGCCTCTTTAATAGCCAGATGATATCTGACTTTGCTGAGGAAGCRAGTGAAGATCCATCTCTCATGCAAAGAAGTAAATCAACTGASAGTATTGCAAGTGATGAAGAACATGAGGAAGGACTGTTGGATTCAGTACCTGCCAGGGGCAAACCTTATCTGGAGTCATTCCAACCTGAGCTGGACTCTTCCAAAATGATTGCTGCTCCACCATCTGAGCCAACACCTGCAAAAATAGCYAAGGCAGAGAAGATTCCTCTTCAAATGGAAGAGCTGGATGCTTTGGCTTATTCAACTGATGTATCCGTTGCTATGGAACCAAAAACAGGAGATGACAAAGCTCTCTCACCTTTGGAGTCTTCCCCAGTCTCAGTGGAAGAAGACTTTGTGATGTTAGGTCATCCTAAAGCTGCTCCTGAATTTGTGGCAGAAGCCCCTGACAGAGAAATAATGCACAAAGATGAAGGTGAAGACATAAGTAAGGTGATCCAGGGTGAGAAGAGGCAGTTGCCTTGCCCAGAGCTGCCCTGTGATCTGTCTGTGAAGAATGTAGAAGTCAAAACTGAGGAAGATACTAATGCCTTGAAAAAGTCCTTGGAGGCTGTGGACAGAGAAGTGCCTGAAGTATCCACCAAGTCCTTACCAGCCACAGATACCTCTCCTTTATCTGCTGGAAAAGAGATAGTCAGTGTAGTAAAACCAGGAGCTTTTGAGAAGGAAGCCGAGAAAGAAGCTGCTTCTGTTAAAGAAAAGAAAAAACCTACTGCTGTATTTTCAGCAAAGCTGAATAAGTCTTCAGGTAATCTGTGTATGCTGTTTTGCAGTTTGCTAATCTGCATAATTCTTTAGCTAAACTTAAGCATGTCGCGATTTATTCTTTTTTAATCACTTTCTGTAAACTTCTCTGTAGGCCAAGGGTAACAAAACATTTGTGCCTGCACTTGTGCCTTTTTCATATTCTGATTGCTTTAGTACCTTTTTTCTGTTTATTAGGGATGAACTCAGCATCTCCATGTTTCTCCTTCAGCTCTGCTGCTCGTGATCTATCGATGCAGAAATAAGTGACTGCTCACTGCAGGCCCTTCTAAGGTTGTCCACAGGCTGGGCATTAGGTGGCCTCCCAAACTCTGAATCTGGGATAGTGTTTGCTGTGTGCRTGTGATTTGAAGAGGCATTTCTTCCTTTTTTTAACAGTTTAGACTGTAAAAYTCAGGAAAATACCCCTGCTGCTCCTGTATGTGCCTGGAATCTGGAAAAGAGCCTGTGCATCTCCTGCCTCCATTAGATCAAGGCCAGTGGTTTAAAATAAGTGGTGAACATGAGGGAGCTTAATATGCAGGTTACTAGAAAAGTGGTCATTAAGAAGTTAAGTGTTCTGCAAACACTAAAATTGCTTTATACACAGCACAGGTATTAATTTCTGTTTCTCTTTTCAGGTGGGTCTTGCGCTTCAGTGTAGATAATGTTTCTTACAGTAATGTGTAGTTGCAATAGCAGGAAGTTGTATTCTGTTCTCTAAACTGAACACCTGATGAAATTTCAGCTTTTTGTAGATTAGAGGAATACTTCGCTTTTTGATATTGCAGCACTCTGTCTCTACTTAGGCCTTGACTAGAAGCATTCACACCAAAAAAACAGCTACTGCAGAAATCACAGTGCTCTAAATAGAAAACCAGGAGTTAGTTTGACTCAGCAGCAGTACTGTMTTTATGCAGTAGCTGCAGCCTACAGTTCATAAAAGASAATTATAGAATACCCTGAGCTGGAAGGGAATAAAAGGTGAATGTTGAGGAGAATGTTAGAGTGTTGAAATTGAAACAGGTTTGCAAATAAGGTAAAAAAATGTATTTTTGATGTTTGCCATTTCTCCTGTCTCACCTCCTCTCTACATACAGGTAAGGAAGAAAGRAGAAAGTTTTGCTTTTCTGTTGGGGTAAAATTTCAGTGATAACTTGCACTGCTAAAACACTGTGTGTCTGTGTGTTCTGTGAAGGATCCTCAGGCTTCCAGCAGATCGTACTGGCTAGAGAGCAGCTGCTGTGTATCTTGGACTTCGTGTCAAGGGGTTAATTGCTTAGAGCTACTTAAAAGAAAAAAACTGAAACAAATCACWGCACTTTATAGAAGAGCTTTTGTGTTAGTTCTTTTAAAGAGAAACCTTTGCAGAGGGTCTTTAATCATTTAGTRGATGTAGCAGGCTTGGGGGTGGCAAATCCCTGCCTGGGGAAGGCAGACCCTCACTTTSGTCCAAGGAGGACACAGTGGCTGCTCTTCCATCTGCGGGAAGCTGCACAGTCCCAGCTGCCAGAGCTGGGAGTTTGAACAGTCATCACTCTCCCATCCATGGCCCAGTGCARGGACAGATCTGTCCACTGTACTGTGAGCTGGGCTGGGGAGCTGCAGCCTSTCACTGTTGTGTTCACTCTGGAAAGCAGCTGCAATTTTCATTTTTGACATGCTGTGTTGCTTGGGAAGAAAATMTTTTTCTTTACTCCAGGAGAACACTTGCTTAAAGCTAAAGAGAGGAACATACCAACTCAAAAATAGGCCATTATTTTCTGTATTTTCTTCCATGCTCTGCTGTGTTGCAAAATACAGAACTRGACTTCTGAGACAAGCCACAAACAACAGCAGTTGTCTGCTTTGAATACCACACTGCTTAGGCACAATTTCAAAGTATCATTGAAGAGCTAACAAGGAGGGATTGTTCATCRCAAGGCCAAGTGCATCTGTGCATGTGTTTGGCCTTCTGAAACTACCTTTATTCTTTGGGGTTTTTTTTTCTACCCATCAGTGGAACTGAAATAGATTTTACTGTGTCTTTAAGACTTGAGGAATTCAGCTGGTGTGATGGTGTGACTGAAGCTTGTTAAAGCTTTAATCTGAGCTGCCTTACTGGCGCACTTAAATATATGGTTGTGGAATGCTTACTTAACAGTGCTGCTTTTTGGAAGCTAACCTAAATGCCGGGGTGTTGTAATTTCCCACAGCCTCAATGGACTGTGGGGAGCTAACAGGGGTTCTAAAAAGATTGCAGATAGTTTCTAAACATCTCCACTCTGCTGAAGCAAAAAGCTTTGAAGAGCCTTCTGGGTAAAAGATTCGTTAAATGGTGGCTGGCACACCCTTGGGTAACCTGCACATCTTCATGGCTGCACAAATATAAAAAACGCACAAATATAAAAAACACACAAATCCAAAAAACCCCAAACCCAAGCAACTTCAGAGCAGTAGGTAACAATTAGAACAATTTCAAGGGCAAATGCCCCCCTGCAACACCAGCAATTTCTGTCTTGAATACAGTGGGGGTTTTTTTTTCAGACTTGTATTTCTCATTAGCTGCTGTATTTGGCTTTGAGCAAATGGCCTTGTTTCTCTGTCATCCTCACCAGATCTCAAAATACTCATTCCTAAGCTCCATCAATACACTGTCTGGTAAGATATGACCTCAGAGGGTTGCTCCCGTGGGTTCAGGTGCTGCTGCCCCAGCTCCTGCAGGAGGTACGTGCAGCAGCACTGGGAGAGCCATGGATTAGGGCCAGCCTGTGTGACAGGGCTTTAATGCCATCTAGTGTTTGTCATCGAGGTGGAACCTCAAGCGCCTGCTGGACGGGAAGGAATCCATCCCAGGTTTGGAGAAATTCCCAACTCTTGAAATGAGTCTGAGAGGTGATAGCTAAATATACACATTACATATCTCAGCCCTTCTGTTGCATAGACTTGCTTCTCTCATGCAGATCATTAATCCTTCTCAAGCTCATGCTTTCCTTAAACCTGATTTTGATTGATGGGAGGTGGAGGTTTTGATATTATTGAATTACAGACTCAAAACCTCTGACCACAACAAAGTTACATACTAAAATGGAAATTGGCTGTTYAAATCTCTATGTGTACATATTAAGCATTACAATAATATTTGGAAATAAAGTTGAGATCTTTACCGTCAAGACACTCAGTTTCCCACAGCACCCTTGTTTCGTGGTGGGTTTTGACCATCAGCACTGCAGACATTCCTTTCAGATTAAATCTAAGTGGTTTATTTGCTTTCATTACAGGCACTCAGAAATGCAGCTAATTATTAATATTTTACAGTTCCTGAATTTWCTTGAGGGAACAAATACAAAGGTGATGTCCAGGTGGGAAATATGCTTTGAGAGGGTGGTACTAATGCTGAATCTTTCTTTTTCCTCCCACGATATGGGGACAGAAATCAAATAACTCCTGACACAAACCAGGTCATTGCAGTTGTGTGAAGCTTAAAGGACTTTAGAAGTTCTGCCTGATTCCAGCTGTACCCATTTGGGTAATTTCTGTTAGTTTGTGTTTGTGGTGAGTTAAATGGAGCCACTCAGCAGGTGGGAGGTGTTCAGTTTTTTTTGTTGTTTTTCACTGGAGGACTTGGAATGTCTCTAAATTCCATTTAATTCAACATAAAATTCTTGATTTAATTTAATCTCATTGCATTCTTAGATTCTTTGCTTGTTCAGCTCATCTTTTATGCTACCAGGTAAATGGTAATAAATGGAGAGTTCCATTCCARGGAAGAGAATTTGTGGAGGAGTAGGAGGAATGAGGAGGAAACCAAACCCAATTAGTGAAACTTTTCTGAAGGAAAGACACAGACCTTCTGTGGTTCATTAGAACTCTTGGGATCCCTGTTGAGAGGCAGTCTTGTGTAGCCGAGGCTGCTAAAAGAGCAAAGCCTGGGGCAAGTTCCTTCAGCRTGGCAGAATTAGGAAGAAAAGAGAGCTTTTGGGGTGAGTTCCAGCTTTGCCAGGAGCACAGATASACATCAGCACTGAGGGAGAGCAGAAGGAGGTGCAGTGCGAAAATGCTGCCCTCAATGACCCTGCACAGGGTAATTTCATGTGTGAGTGGGTAAATTATGGCCCTTTGGAGCGTGGGGCGTTCCATGACACGTGTTCAGCATTGATTGTGTCTGACTTGTCTGGAGGACCTGATAATGCCACCTCCTCTGTACTTGGTGCTCAAACRTTGCTGTGGAGGCAGGTGTGCAATATCCCTACTGAAAATAGAGCTTCTCCAGAAGTCTGGCAGTGCTGGTGCCCGGTTTATGTGCAGAGCAGGGTCCCATCTTGCCTGAAATGGGAGATGGATTTCGTTTTGGGCGTGTTAGCATGGAGGGATGAGAGCACTGAGTATGCAAAGAGCGAAGAGGAGGATCTGGAGGGCAGGGAGGAACTCCTGGGGGRTACTGAGGGCACACTGGAGATGAGAGGAATGGGACTGGTGATGCAGCTGCTCTGCTGTGGCCRTAACAAACTCTGGTTAGAGTTACATAAAAGCCCTATTTTAAGTATAAGATATAAAGAATATAAATATGAAAGGAAGAGGCTTTGTGTATCTTCAAAAAWTTGATAATTAGTGGAAAGACCTCTGAAAGCATCACCTTTTTGGCAAATTTAGTTACAGTGCAAATACGGAGGGAGACTCAGATTTTGGTGGTTTCCAGTTCAACTTGAAGCAGATTTACAGACATGTTTTGTACTTCTTTTTTTTGTACAGTGCAACTTTTCACATTTGTTTGCACTGTGATGTTGGAATATATACTCCCCACATCCCTCCTAATTTGGATTTGTCCAGATTTACCTGTTGAAATTGGAACTGAAATGCATGTATTTGTCTAAGTTAAAAAGAGATGTAACTGATCTTGCTGTCAAAGGAGGCCTTAAATTTATGTAGCAGTTGAAGTCATAAACAGGGCTTTTGGGTATCTTTATAGTAATCTTTCTCAGTGTAAGATTGTTCTAATGAAAAGTGAAACTCTCTATTTAAGGTCTGAATTGGGATCTCTAGCCTTCCTGGTCTACAGTATTTTTGTGGAAATGTGGGATTGCCCTTTTCTAGTTCCTTAGAAAATGGTGTACTAAATTTTTAGTACAGAGGCTTTGGAGCAGTGCTGGGAAGATTTTAGCTTTTTGTTGTCAGCCCCAGATCTTAAGGGACTCCAAACTGGGAAAGAAGTTGTGAGGTTTTTTTTTTTCAGCAGGGATGGAAACAAAATGAYAACATGATTCTCACAGCTCTTTTCTTTCAGGTGAGTTCACGCTCTCCTCATATTTGTGGAATACTTTCCATGTGTTACTTTCTATATGTTGTTACTGTAWACTTTCAGGTTCCCGTTTTTGTTTCAGTGAAGGGAACAGTGAATTGTCAGGTCAGCAGCTGCTGACAGAGAATGCTGATGTAAAATAGAAAAGGGGAAGGTGCTTGCTTGTAGGAATTAGGTAAAGGGCTGAGTAACTTTTTCTGCAGCCTTCATTAAGAGGAATAAATATGGCTGAGCAGCTCCTGGGGACTAAGATACCAGCAAAAGGATTAGTCGTGTTCTTCATGAGCCTCTGCTTTTGTTCCAGGCACAGAAAGGGTYCTTTTCTGTTTCCCTTCACTCTGCTTGTTGTGAAGGGAGAGGTGGTACAAAGATGTCTCTGTTAGTCCTCCAGCAGCCAGACATTAGTTTACAGAAACCCGAGGGGAAGCCATACATCTGGGAGATTTGTAAACGCCTTTGAACCTCTGTTTGAAAAGCAATCTATTTAAAGCTCGTCTGGTGACTACTTTTAGCAGGGCCGCGAAAAGCCGCTTAGCGCGGTCGGGCTTTGCGAGCCCTCGTTGCCATCCATGCAGCGGGCCCGCCGTGCCGGGAGGAGCCGCTCCCGCCGTGCCAGCGGCTCCTTGGGCTGCGCCGGGCGCAGCGGGGCCGTGCGGTGCCAGCACTGCGTCAGCTCCACACCCCGTCAGCTGACCCGCTCCTGCAGCACCAGTGCAGCACCACTGCGGAGCCCGGGGAAGCCCATGGTTCCCTCCCTGGGCTGCAGGTCGCTTCTCCCGCAGCTCTCCCCTATTGGAATGCATAATTGATAAGCCCAGCTGGAGAGATGGACAGTCAGCCGAGCAGTTGGAAGGATAAGGGTATTTATTCTTTCACCTTTTTTCCCTTATTTTATTCCTTAAAGATGCCGTGGGTTGTTTYTAGCAAATGGTGTTTGTAGCATGTATTTATTTAATTGGGAAATGTAGCTGAAGATGTGGGGTCTCTTTGTGCCGCATGCCGAATTGTAAAAGCTGCAGGATACAATGGGTAAATACGAGCAAAGCAGAAGAATAAATAATTTATGTACGTGAAACAGCTTGTGTGACACTGCAGATCTTTTCCAGTCCTATATAGAGCATAATAATGAAGGGCTTGTTTTGCTGTGCATGACACAAATACCGGCATAGTCCGAATCTAGTCCATMTTCCTTGGAAATTTCGAGATTATTAATAACCCAACAATACTAACCATTAACTGAAAAAAAAAAAAAAACCCAAACCATGTAGTCTGCAGGTTGTATTTTAATATTTTTAGGAGGAAAAATTGCATGCAGGCTACAGCAGGGTAGGGGAGTTTTCTCTAAAATTCTGTTTGAAATCTACCCTTAATCATGTTTGCTTTATATCTTTCATAATTCTGTTGAATTCTTGGTAAAACTGTGTCTGATTTTTCAGAAATTACAGCCATAATATCAAATTGTTTTAGGTAAATAAGTAGCTAACCTTAAATTAGTGTGGTGCTGACCTTTGTTCCTGTAAGCACCAATGGGAGATCTCCAGTGTAAATCTCTGTGGATCATTACATTAGTGCTCAGTGTGTTAGAGTTTAAGCCTTATTTGAATACGTAATCTTCATACTTTATCAACAGGACAAGCTTTAAAAAAATTTAATCATCTCTAGATACTTAAATATACTTTAAAGGGCCCTGTTGTGCTTGGTGCTTGTGAAGTTTTCCTTGTTTTTTTGGAACTATTGTTCAGAATCTGAGTTTTAAAAACAATTTTCTATTTGAACAAAATTGCTAGCTGTCTGAAATTCATAGAATGTTCTAAATATATAGCAAAAAAAGCCCTGCAGTGAAAACACTGCCCCTGCACAATCAGGTTCTCAAAGCTTAATCTTTCATTAAAAGTCTGTAAATTATTAGGAAAAAATATTGTGCAGTGTTTAGTAATGTGTTGTTGATGCGTAAGTAATTGAAGCGTTCAGCACTTCATACGTCAGGCCTGAAATACTTGGGGATGGGAAGAAAGAAAAGAAAGGGAAGAAAAAAAAGGGATGAGGTCAGAAGRTTTTGGCAAAAATTGAAAGGCAAGTTCCTTTTTTGTGTTCAGACCAAATTTTCAGGTTTCTCAGACGAGCAGGGGTGGTGCTGATCTGAAAGCATATTTCCAACCCTGGAATTTAAGGCCTTGAGAATAATGGAGTCTGTTTTTTTGGTTTAAAACCCATGAATTGCCCATCCTGAGCAGAGATCAGGTTTTAAAGAAAATAGAAGCAGAAATGAAGGTTTTTGGGGAAGCAGAAGAYCCTGGTTCCACTCCTCTTGCAGCTGTTGTTGAAGCCTGGTTTAGTGTTGTTTTTTTGTTTAGAACAAGTTGAAGACACTGTATTTCATGTTCTTCCTTAGGTCAGACTCCAGTGGTATGGAAAATGATGGGTAAAGTTCAGGGACTGATTGCACTATTCATCAAGCCCCAAAATAAATATAGAAGCAAGTATTGCAACATGCTTCTTTCCATGCTAAAAAATGGCTTAAAATAAAATCAAATCTAAAACCTGAGACCAGCAAGAAGTATGGTTAGTAGCTGGACTTTGCAGCTGAAACACTACCTTCTAATAAATATTATCTTAAATTTAGATTTGTTACATGTGTTGTAGTTGAGGAACCACCATAATGCAAGTGGTACGACCAGTGGTATTGGTTAATACCTGTGGTATCAGTCATCTAGATAGGCAGGATGAAATAGTCTACCCTGAGGGTAGCATGATTTTAATTTTTAATGCTCTTAAAGATAGGCCCTATGGAGTAATTGGTACTAAAATGTAACATTTATTTATTTAATTTTTAATGATTTCAATGAATTGTCAGGTTTTAATGGCTGAATATTGGTATGATGAACAGCACATATATACTTCCAGGTTATCCCAGGATTCTTTTTTAATTATTGTGCAGAAAATCAGCTTGGTTAAATGATGGCAAAGATTGCATAAGCAACCTTGGTCACGAGTATGTGGGGCTTTGGAATTGTTTTCCCAGTTGGTACATTGTGCAGATGTGCATGAGTATATGGCCAAGTAGAAATAAAAGGAAAATGTTGCTTTGGCTCATTAGGTAATAGTTGGGATTTTTTTTTTTTTTTTTTTTTTTGAGGATCTGGTAGTGTTGGCCTTGTCATTCTAGCATGTACTTGTGAAATCTGTATCAGTGTTCTTGCTGGGGATCGTGGTGCAGATGTGCCAAGCCTGAACAGTGCATGGTGCAGCCTTGTTTTGTGCCCTCTGGCACCGAGTTGGAGTCGCCCGCTGGTCCCGCTGGACGTGTTGCTCTGCGGGGATGCCTGTCCCTGGGACAGGGACAGCTCTGTTGGTGGCAATCCCACGTGCTTGGCACCGCGTGCAGCCCTGCTGTCACCACCCAGTTTCTCCAGCCTGGSGCTGGTGGTTGATCCTGGTTTGCAAGGAGACAGTCAAGGACCCAACTGGCTTCTGACCTGTCCGATGAGGGTTAAAGGAGGCTGCAGTTCTGTGCTCCAGCCTCTGCACCTTTTAGGATGTCACCCAGGATTTTGAATAATCTAATCTGATGCAGGAAGCCTTGAAAATGTCAAACCCCAGTCTGCTAGTGGTGGTGGTGCTCCACACACCAACCACTGGGTAGCTGATGGCTTCACTTGGGGGTTGGGCTGTGTCCAGTGGGGCTGCCCCACTCTGGAGGAACTGCAGGGTCAGCACTCAGATTCTCTGCACAGATATAAGAAGAAACCCTGAAGATCATAGTCTGTGTGAGGAGGAAATTTATTAAGTAGAAAAGGCCTATCTGAGCCRAAGCGCAGAGCAGTTTGTGTTCATGGATTTTCTCCCCAGCAGCTTTTCCTGCTCAGCGACAGATGGGACATTGTGCCCCAACCGCGCTGAAAGCTGCCCACTCTCGGCACTGCTGTCCCATTTCTCTACTGGCACAACTCTAAATTGATCCAGAAGAGGCTCTTCCCTGTGTGTCTGCACTGTTATTAGGAGAATATAAAGGATCTGCGCCTATCTCTCACATTACAGAAAGCTTCCAATGTAACAACTCTTGTAAATCGCACAGTGTTTTTTTCCCCCTCTCCCCTCCCCTTTGACACAAACAGCCGTTCTTTGGCGCTGAAGGCCGGGGTTTGTTGGGCTGTAAATACTGGCTTGAGGGGAGTTGTTCATTGTGCAGGGAGCCCGTGGCATCGCAGCTGCATTCCAAGGACTTAGCGCGCAGGCAGCCATTGGCGGGGCGGCCGCCGCTGCATTTGGGATGGCAGCGGGCGGAGGTTGCGTAGCTCCGACCTCCGAGTGCCCTCGCAGGAAGTGGAAAGCGCCGGGAGCGAGCCGTGCCAGGGCTGGGTGCTTGCAGCACGCTCAAGATGGATGCCAAAATGGGTTAGTCCCTTTTTCCTGGTTTTCTCTGGTACACGTGAACTCAACTGGCTCGTAGGTCTCGCTTTTAATTTCTCTTTCTAGAAAAAAAAAAGAAAGAAAAAAAGACAGGGTTGCTTGGTTCAGAGGATTTAAAAAGAGGATTATCAGGTTAAATATATTAGACTGCTTGTTTTTGTCATCAAAAACCGATACGACTTGCTCAGTTTTAAGTTAAATATCTGAAAACAAAAGACTTTAAAAAATACAGTGCCAAAGCTGTCGCAGCACTTGCTTTAAAAGCAAAATGTAACTGGATGAGTTGTGCATGTAAGGCACGGATGGTACAGGACTATTTTTAGACGTGCCAAGTGACAGTTCGTGCTTACCAAATGTAGGCAGCTGTTCTTGTTTTTAGAATTGGCCTGCAAGACGTGCATTAATATTATTTATTTTATTATACTTAATATTGTATAAAATGCAGTTCAGAAAGGTTTCCATAAGGAAAGATGTCGTAGGGCTGTTGCTGAGAATTGGTTTGGGGGTTTTGTTTTTCTGGTTTTATTTTTAATCTGCTRTGAATATCTTGCGTGTAAGTTAAAGCCAGAAAGCTGCTTCTAGCAATGCTTTTAAGCTTTTCCTTTCAAAATAAGTGTAAAGAACCTGTTTCTGATCAATTGGAGAATACAAATCAGTGGTATCATTTGCTTTCTTGGTCTGCAAAATTAMAAAGCAGTTTTTCAGTGATTTAAACACCGAATTTCCTTTGAGGAATTTACAATGAAACCAGATCTGCATGTCAGTAAGGTGAGGCTCGTTTGCTYGTTCTCCAAAAGGAGTGGAGATGGAACGAGGAAAAATGTTTTATGTGCAGCTTAACTGGGAGCTCCTGGCGCGGGSATTTTTCTTATTGATTACCGAGAACAAAAGACTTGATGGGTCGCTAAAGGCCATTTGGCTTTTGCTGTGTGCTTTAATTCCAGCAATCTACCTTTGTTTCTGGCATTCTGGAACTGTCACACAGATGAATTACTCTCTTTGCATTCCTTATAACTGGTATAATGCATTAATGCATGGAGTGATTTCCTATGGAGCAGGAAGAACCTAGAGCTTTAAAGCTGTGCATAGAGGAGGGAGTCTTTCATTTACAGAAATAATGCTGTCTGCAGACAGGGAGGAGTAGGGCTCATACTGAATGTGTCACCTGATACTGGGGCAGAACCAACCTCGAGTGCATGGATGCTCAAATTGCAGCATTTAAAAATAAACGTAATTTCAGTACTTGCAGTAAATACTCCAAAAGAAATGAGGTTTTTTTTTTTTTTCTGAGATTCCTTACACGAATTAATTGCCAAATTAAAAATCCCTAAACTGGTTTTGGCAAGACTGGTTGGGAAGATCTCACCCAGCTGTTATGGTTCCTTGCAGCTCCGTTTAGGTTTACAGGTTACAAGGATTCTTAGGTCAGTCTCACAGTTTGGTTGATGTTTAATGCAAGGTGTACAGACACAAACAGATACTTTTGTGTCTGGAAGCAAAGAGAGAACCCAAAGAAAAAGTTAAATTTTAGGGGTTGCAACTCACACAAAAGCAAATCTRCGATGACTTGATTTTTGTTTGATTTTTACAAACATTAAAAAAAATTGTGTTGCTTGGAGCCTAGGCTGCCGTGGGAGGAGGAGTTTGGATTGGAGATGCCGGGCTCTGGGCATGCTGCTCTATCTCTCAGCCCATATGTTTGTGCAGTCACATGGTGGCAGCTCCAGGACCTGATCTGGTCGGCTCCTGGCTTTCAGGGATGGTTTTGACACAGCACAGGCAGCCAGGCTGGAAGAAAGGAGTGGGATGGATGGTGGTGGAGGGGTGAGGCCCTTTCCACAGCACTTCTGGTCTGTGATGATTTGAAGGCGTTGGTGCAGCTTAACCTGGCTTTGTCTGTGAAGCAGAAAACTTCTACTGAAATGTGAATTAAATATTGGGTAAGCTGCTTTGCATTATGGTGGGTTTAAGTTTCTSACCGTGGTTTTTGTCTTTCCTGCTATGCACTACAGTTTCCCTATGGGAATAACTGGAAAGGACTTCAGCTCTTGAAAGTCTGGGAAAATATACCCCAGCCTCATGGGTCTTGGCATGTTGTACCTACAAAGGGGCTGCACAGACTTTGCCCTACAGAGGCCACCAAGTACTGAATGTTGGTGCATGACCATGTTTTCATCCTGCAGGAAATAATAGACATTATATTTAAAATTTTTTTACAGCCATGCAGACAAAGAATCTGTTCTAAGCTGTGATACACTGTTTTACTGTTCATTTTGATGATGCTTAGGATGAGATAGGATTATTAAATATGCAGTGCAATAGTAATTATTTTTCTATAATTTATCTTGAACTCTCTAGTAGGTTATTGCTGTTAACAAACAGATCTGCAATGGGTGTRTTAAGCCATTACCTATGACTTGTGCAAGGGTGCAGTTTGCTCTGAACAGTGATGCTAAAAATGGCATAATATTGTGCTCTCTAATGAGGGTCACTTAAGGAAAACTAAACTTGGTTTGCAAATGAAGCCTTTTGCATTGGAGCACAGTAGATTTAGCCTGGATTGACATTTCAGGGAGAGTATTCCCTCTTGATGGCTCAGTCTGTCACCCATAATCAACATTATAAAATCCCATGGGAATGCTTTCATCAAAAGAAAACAAAATGAACTGTTAATGAGTCTTTGAGCASTGCCATTGCCTCTACCAAGCTTGGATAGATATAATGGTTTAGAGATCTGTTGGTGTCTTGTAATCTGTCCTAACAGGGAATTGGAATCAGTCTCTCCAGGGAGTGACCTCCACAAAATGCCCGACAATAAGAGGAAATGAAGCACAAACTGCTGTGGTTCTGGTGCAGAACAGAGCACAGTAGCTGAAGAGATGAGTTCTGACATTGCTTAAGGGCAGCATTGTTTTTAAATTTTAACAATTGCATCTGGGGTAATCCTAATAGCAGTAATCCTGATAATCTGAAGTCCAGAGCAGAACCAGTACYAAATAACCTAGTTCTGGGTTGATTTCAGCTCTGGTTTGACAGAGGTGTGCAGGTCCATTCTCRGTGACTCTCAGCAGCTGAATGAATAATGAAAATTTTACCATCTTCATACAGCTGCAAAATGTGTCTTGTTCTAATTTCTTACCTCTTTTAAATTGCAGTTGTTGACCTCCTTTACTGGCGAGACATTAAGAAGACCGGGGTGGTGTTTGGAGCCAGCTTGTTCCTGCTGCTCTCATTAACAGTGTTCAGCATCGTGAGCGTCACAGCCTACATTGCCCTGGCCCTGCTCTCTGTCACCATCAGCTTTAGGATATACAAGGGAGTTATCCAGGCAATCCAGAAGTCTGATGAGGGCCACCCCTTCAGGTGAGATTTCTCTTTTAATTAAACAAAAGTACGTTTTTTTGGACAGCAGCAGTGTTGGTGGTGCCAGAAGCAATGGGTGACACGTGCTGGAAGATGTTGCATAATAATGTAAATAGACCCTGCACTGGAAAATGTGTTCCTCACTTTCAGATTTTCTCAGAAATCATAAATACAGAAAATGGGCCGAGGGCACAAGGAATTGAAAAAAAAAAAAATCAGATTAAATTTAGCAGGGTTTTAAACCATGACAGGGGGACTACTTTAATATTTTTGAAACTTTTAAGAAGGCCCTTAAAATATGGTTTAGTGTGCAGCAGTGTTGCTGTGCTCCCCACTTGCAAGGCTTCCCTGTCAGTGATAGGATCCAGGTACCCACTGTTGCAGAGCTGCCTCTTAAGAGAAATAAAACCTTATTAATCTGTGTKGGAGGACTTGCAGGAGTGAGTGTTTCCGGTTTCCATGCCAGCCCTGTCCCACTCTGCACAGCCTTGCTTCTCCCTTTTATTGATGAGTCTCCCCTTGCACCCTYCAGAAAGTTCTGTTTGCCCCTCTGTCTACAGCCCTCTTACTAATTTTGTGGTGTTCCCTTCCTGCTGTCTTCTGTGAGGCAAAGCARAATGTTTCTGTAGGTTTCCCTCTATTCCTCCCAGACCATGTGCAGTGGCTCCTTTTCCAGTGGAAGCCAGTCTGTGGGACAAAATTCTGGGGAAAAAACACCCCACCTTATTCGGGTGAATAATTCCCAGTTTAAATTGTCTGTTTCTCATTATCCTAGCAATATTTTTTTTTTCTTAGCAAGAACAAGCAGAACTTGTTCTACCTGTGCTCTTTCTGCAGTTTGTTTCTAAAAATACTGGTATTCCTAAGTAGCTTCCAGACATTCTTGTCCAATATACCTGGTTGCTTACTTTTTTCTGTATAGTTTACCTCCAGAAAGGGTATTTTTACATGAAAAATCCTGTGAGAGCAATTGGATTTTGGATGCGGGTACTGAGTATCGTGTGGATGAGCTGGGAAGGGTGAGCAGATGGAAGCTAAGGATGGATGGCAGAATGTAGCCTTGAAATRGCCACTTGCTGCAGTTACCATTTGAAGTATTTTCATTTATCTTGGACTTGCCACAAGGTCGTGTTTAGTTTTGCCTTAACTGACATACAGGGAATCACTGTGCAATTTTTTAATTTAAAAGAAAAACAAAAAACACCCCAAAGCAGAGTCCCACTAAAAAAAGTTTAACAACTTTTAAATGAGTAAAATGAGTTCCCTGTTGTTGCAGATGTGCTGCATTTCTCCTTCTGCCTCAAGCATACACATTAGATAAATAATTTATACTTTGTTTAAAGACTCTAAAGTGCCATAGCCACTGCAACTACAGATAAAAGTAAGAGTGGAGTGGAAAGAACATGTAACCAGATAGGGTTTTATATCTTTATGTAAAAGAACTGCTGTCCCTAGCTGTAAAATATTTTTTTTTAGCAAAGGGTGAGAAATGTAGCTGATTTTCCTGTGCTATAGTATGTTGCAGTTGGTAACTCCACAGGGGCCCTCAGGGGCAGAAATGGATACATTGTTTTTGTACGACTCCTTTTCCTTGTCTTAGCCTCCCCACCTTTTTTGCCTGGTGCAGGTGACTGAGTAAATAGGAGAGAGAAAAAGATGATTTTCTTCTCTTCTAAGAGAGTATGGATTTTTGATTAAAGAATAAGTTAGTGCTGTTGTGTTCTGTCCTTTCAGCATTCCTCATAGGGTGAGGTTTGTCTSTCTGTAACAGGGAAAGGAGGTTATAGTGATACTGTATCCAGCCCATGGATCCTGTTGGCAGCACTGTTACACTGAGCTTTCCTGGCTCTCTCGCAGGGCTTACCTGGACTCGGATGTGGCTGTGTCGGAGGAGCTCATCCAGAAGTACAGCAATGTCGTGCTGGGCCACGTGAACGGCACCGTCCGGGAGCTGCGGCGCCTCTTCCTCGTCGATGACCTGGTGGATTCCCTCAAGGTGAGTTTGCCTCTGTGAGGACATTCCTTCTGACCCAGGTTAGCCAGGCCTGCTGGTCCTTGCAGAATGAACAATGGCTSTGCTTAAGTAAATAACGAGGTGTAGTTTGCTCATGGGAGGTGGTGTTTGGCACAGGGCTGGTCATCGAGTGCTGCCTGCAGTGATAGGGATAACTGTGAAGGATAACCTGATCTGCATGTGGACAGAGCAGTAAAACAAATGGATAGCAGAAGTAAGCTCAATGCCCTGTTCCATCTCCTTGCTGATGCTCACAACAGGAATCTTTTTAAAAAACAAGCCATRCTGCAGTCTGGGCATTTTGGGATGTGTGTGTCCCTCTGAATAACCTGGGTCTGGGCTAGGTTTTGGAGTTTGTGTTCTCTTTGTGGTTAGTGCACCGTTCCCTGCCCTAAACAGGACTTCTTGTTCCACTTTCTGCTGGAAGAGTGGGGGCTGAGCAATGCCCTTGTATTATTGGGAAGGTGGACACTTGTTCCAGCCCCTGGATCTGGGAGTGAAAGCTGCTGCTTTTAATGATTTGAGTTACTGAAATGGGTTTGCAGATGACCCAGYGTGAGCAGTGCTGCATAAGAGCTTGAGTACATCCATGTAGAATTTCACAGAATTTATTGAGAGTGGCAGAACTGACTGTGAAGAGTAGAAATAAACTAAACAAAATGTTGCAAAAAAAAMCCCAAACAAAAACAACAAAACATACCAAAAAATCCCTCCAAAATAAAAGAATTGGCTGAAAACCCTTTGGTTTTGTCTGGGGGAATTATATTCTCTCCTTTCAAGCTGTAACCGCCTTTCTTTGTTTTTTAAACTGGCGTTTCCTTTACCCAGTACAGTGTGTTGTCYACTTCTTTTTCAGTGTGCCTAATCTTCTTGGAAAAAAAACTTGCATTTATCCCACAGTAAATCCCCTTACTTAGTGCTTTGTAAAGTCCTTTGAGTTGTTGTGGGGTTGGGGGAGGGGTTCTTGTGAAACGTGGGGAAAACCAGGAAGGCTGTCCAAGTCTTTGTTGTATTTGTGCAGTAGAAATCTGCAGGCAGATCTCGGGATCTTACCCAGTTTGTAGATCCAGTTTCTTACAACGCTCCAAGTTAAACACAGTTTGTGCCAGAAAAGCTGCACCCGATGCCCTGCAATGCTCCTGCCGTGAGTCAGTTCCCTCTGGAAGCAAGAGGAGGTGCAAGGRGGCTCTGCTGCTCCTGGGACAGATCTCACTCCTCAGGAGGCAGAGAGGTGGAGTATTGGCCTGGGGGTTGTGCAATAATCTCYGTGCTTGTAAAATGCTGTGCAGGAAAAGGGTTTTTGGAAGCTGGCTGTGCATTCCTTTTGTAGTTGTTTTTTTGGGACATGACCTATAGTGCTGCTGCTTAAGCAATGTTTGGATCTGATTATCAGCAGCACAGAAAAACTCACAAGGTCCCTTGTGTTTCTGATTCAGCTTTTGTGATCTGTGCCTTGGTCTGAGTTGGGAGACTTTTCACACCATTTGTRTAGGGATCACAACCCCTTGCAGTGAAGGAGAAGGAAGCAGTGAGCTGCCAGCTGCTGTTCCAGTAAATGTTGGTGTAAAAAATGAGGCCTTCTGGAGAAATTATCTTAGAAGCAGAGTTAATTCCAGCCAGAATGTCTTCAAGGCACTCTAATCACTTTAAAATATTACAGTCCATAGGAAAGATGTGTTTATTCAGCTGAACTAATTCATTTCCCCTCTCTCCTTGTGACATTTAAAACGTTTTATGTAGGTTAATTAGTCTAATTTATGGTAGTTGGAAACAACCCTTTATCAGAAACCAGTGAATGTCAGGACAGTTCACAAGCACAAGTTACTGATTTTGAAGAGATTGTGCTCGAGGAGAACACTGGGATGCTAGGGTCTTATGTAATATAATGGCCCTGGTTTAAAAAATAAAAATATCTTGGCTTGTGTAGTTTAAACATCTTCACTATAGGAAACCACATGTTTGTGTATAATTCAAGTTACAGAGCTTTAATGTAGAAAATGTCTGCAGGTCAGTTTATTGTGTGTAATAGTTCTGACTGTAAAATCGGTCTTGTTAAGATTTTTTTTCTTCTTTATTAAACAATGCTTCAGTCAGGGAAGTCTTAAAATGGGCTCTAAATATTTATGCAGCACAAGGAGAAATTCGTCACAGCTCTTGAGGAGCTGTAATTCCAGAGGAACCCTTGCCAGAGCCCCAGGAGAAGCTACATTTTGTCCTGGAAGAGCCTGTGCTGGCACTGGCCACGGCTGCTTTTGCACTTGCTCAACTGTGGCTTTGAGGAACAGAGCTGTGCTGTATTCTGAGTATTCTATAGTAAAGGGGGGCACAAGGGTAGTTCTGGATTTGCACATTTTGACTGGCAAAACTGGGTCCAGTTCATGAGCCACACAGGGCTTTTACTGGTACACACATCCTTGCAGGGATCAGGCTGAGCCTCCCCTCGTCTAGAGCAGATGGGAGGAGCAGTATCAACTCTGGAGTTCGATCCTGGGCTGCCTTCTGCCTGGTATTATTTTTTTTTCTTGTCTTAGACCTTTATATAGAGATGTTTCAGGGGAGGTTTTTTTGTGTTTRTAAAGGTCTCTTAGGTGTGTTGCAGACAAGCCTTGTTGTGTTTGTGAGGGTCTCTGGGTTTGTGTTGTTTATAAGAAAAGCAAAGTAGAGGCCAGTAGATAAACGTGGTGTTGAGATGGACTCTACATAATCCTGGGACAGCTGTTTGAAGTGTCAGCAGGGTGCAGAGCGAAAAGTGGTGACATCAGGGTCCCTCTCCCACCCAGTAATTGCAAGTAAAGGGGATTAAAAACTGCACATGTAGCAGTTTATGGTTCTACCCTGATGCTGCTCTAGACAGACTTTGGGTGGAGAAAAGCTTTGTKAACTCCTGGACTTTGATCTTTCTTGAACCATAAATTAAGTGGTCACTGWATAGGATAGTTCTGATAATTGTTGGACTTTGGGATTGATTTGTGTCTTGTTACCCCTGTGCTTACATAAACTCMCATTTTCTACCCTGGGCAGAGTCAACAGCAATGTTGCTGACTGCTRTGCTGGCTGGGTGGTGCTGAGCTTCAGGAATTGTGTCCATGTTGAGCAGGTCATGGATAGCTGTTGGGGTGGAAGAGAACCATTGTGAGCCATCACACACTCTCAGGGCCTCTTTGCCCAGTGCAAGCTGGTGCCTTTCCTCCCTCTCTGGAGGGTCATGCTGCATGTGCAGGCTGCTCTGACATGGAMGTGTTTGCTSCATTACRATGCCTGGTGCAAGGAGGTCAGCTCCAGGCTCACCCTGGCAYTGCAGGGCAGAACTGGGCCAGGGTTTGAATCAATAATGAGGGAGTTCAGCAAATTCTGCTTTATTTTTCTTGGAAAACCTGCCAGAATGCTTTAGTGGGAATGCAGCTGCTGGAAATGGTGCAGCCTCTCCAAGGGTTAACTTTGTGCCCCTCCCTGGTGCTGCTGTGTCACATCTCAAAAGTGCTGATGGATAAAGAACTGCATTACTTGCAATTAATGCACCTGAATTTTGAACAGGATCAGTTTTGAGTGAARCTCTTGAAATCAACTTGATTTCATCACAGAGGTCATGGAATTAAACTTGTATTGATTGTTGCATCCTTATCTTGTTGCTGGCTGTTGATTTTGTTTGGTTTGGATATTTTACATCTTTTGATAAGCTAAAATTGGATGTTGGGGTATGTAAGTTCAGAGAACCTTGGCTGCAGGCTGCAGTTATCAGGATCCTGGCCCACACCCACAGTCCTGCACCATGCGTGGTTTTCTTGCCAGTGCTTTGTACCAATCCATCCTTCCCTTGGGTGCTGCTCCTGCTGATGGGAGTTTCCCCTTGRGTTGTTCACTGTGCCCAAGTCTGCTGTGCCTGGTGCCAGTGCCAGCCTTCCCACGGTACTTGTCTGTCTGTCCAGGGTTCTGCTGGAAAACAACCCCAGGTGCTGATCTGACCAAGGGCTGGGGGTCCCTGCTCTGTGCAGACCAAGGAATAAACACTGGGAAAGCCACTGTTTCTGGCTGCTGCTCAGCTCCTCTTGCAACTCTAGAAGAAAGCGGCTGATTTTCCTTGGGAGGAATCCTACCCTGAAATAGAGCTGGCAGCCCTGGGCCTCCTCCCACTGCTATAGGTCAGAGGTGTGCCTGGGACACTGCACCTGACACTTTAACAAGGGCAGACCTTTGTGTGGAGCTGGGAAGGGGAGCCTGTGCTGCTTGGGAGCAGGACAAGTGCTGTCAGCAGGGAGGGGGAATGGGGCTGRGATTAAAAGCCAGCAGTGGTGGCAGTGTGAAGCTTTAGGGATGTCTTTGCCTCTGAGCTTGGCCCTGACCTGGAGCCAGCTTCTAGGCATGTTAGGGTACTGTTGACTCCTCTCTCCTAAATTTTTTAATCTCCAAAGTGCCTTTGGGTTTTTTTTAAGGTGAAAAAGTGAATCATGCCCACCCTACCATGCCACCCTCTGGACAGACTTTCCCCATGTGATAGAACCCTCTGCTTGGTGTGGTTAGAGCATGGCTGGGCAGGTGGGTGGACACTTGGGTGTGGCTGCAAGGCCATCACACACAAAAGCGACCTCTGTTGTCTCTGGCTGTCAGGCACCAGCCCTTTGACCTCTTCTAGCCTGGTCTGTCCCCTTTCAYTGGAGGATGGGAGATAGGAACTGTGTTTGCCCATCATTCCTCACCGTGGAATTGGCAGAGCCCTGTTGAAGGCACAGGGCAGTGTTTGGTCACTGCTGACTCGGGCTAAATTCATCCCCATGACCTGGACGCAGGAGACCACGTATCCTATTACTGAATCCTTGAGCCATCTCATCACCCAGCTCTGGTTACAGGAGGTGAAGTGGAGTTTGGGCCTGTTTAGTTTGTTATTTGTGTTTACAGCAAACTGTGGTGTGTCCCGGTCACACACTGACGGGCTCTTTTTCCCTYTGCAGTTCGCAGTGTTGATGTGGGTTTTCACTTACGTTGGTGCCTTGTTCAATGGTCTGACATTACTGATCCTGGGTAAGTGTTATGTAMCTGGCACACAAAATAACCCTGGTGGGGAGCAGTGGGGTCTAGTCAACACTGGGAGGCTGTTCCTGTTGTCTTCAAATATTGCAGATTTAGGTCCTTTTTTTTTTGGTAACACAACAGAACTGGTCATTTTGAGTTGTGCTGTTAAATTCCTTGAGATTACTAATTTTCCAGACAGTACACTGTTTATGGGCAGGTTTGTTGTGCTTGTCCCTGTCAGGGTTAGCCCATCTTCAATGTCATTGCTATGCTGGGACTTYGGAGGAGGTGCAGGATCTGCTGTGGCTCAGTCCCACTGCAGGATTTTGTTTCTTGGATCCCAGGGTAGGCTGGCTTCAGATGTCAGAATCGACTGATGCCTGAGCAGCCTTTGGGAAGAATTTGCATAACCCACAGTGAAAAAGGGACCTGTGACCAAACTTACTGTACTGTTGGTGAGACCTGGAGAACAGCCCAGGCTCCGTTTAACAGGGATTATTTAATTTACTGACCAACAATTGGTGCATGGAGCTTAGTTATTTCTTTTCCTTGTACCTTTTTGCAAGATGTGTCAGTGTGGAAGCCAGTCTTTGTTCTGTCTGAACACCATTCCTGTTTGTCAATATTTATACATTTCATATGCTCTTTTCCAGCTTTGATTTCACTCTTCAGTGTTCCTGTTATTTATGAGAGACATCAGGTGAGTGTTTAATAGAATTCATTAAACGTTTCATAAAATCAGCTCTGTTTTGAAGCAAAACCAGAAATAAAATTCGTTTTGGTCTTCTGAGATCTTTAATTCAAAAATATGCTTTTACCCAAGAGCCAGAGCCCGGGAATGCAACTTCAGTTTGAAGTTCAGTTTCCCTTTTCCTTTGTGTTGGAAGAGGCTTTTCAGGCAAAAAGTCATGGAAAAGTCTTGATGAACCTGCAGCCTTTCTGTGCTGCWCCAGCTTTGGTCTGGACTGGGCATGGTGTGTTAATTGTGCTGTGCCTTTTGGAGCTGATACTCAGGATTGGTTTCCCAAGGCTCTGTGGAATTTGTAGCCCTGGCAAAAACAGGAGGTGGGAGCTGCTTGCTCCAGTCCAGTGTTGCTCTTGCGGAGAGAGTCCCATGTAAAAGGAGGAGGCAGCAAGGAGCCAAAGTAAAATGCTTTTGATTAAATTATAGCCAGGGCTGTCTTGGGCAGGTCACTGCACAGGAGGGGGCAGCCAGCTCTGGCTTAGCCGTTCGTCTCCCCTTTCAACAACAAGGCTGCCGTGGGGGCCACGCTGGGGCTGGGGGGAGGCAGGAGCAGATGGTGGAGCCTCATGGTGTCCTCTCCAGGCTTCTCCACAGGGAAAGGAGCCCTGGAGCCCCAAGGCAGGAGCATGGRCAGTGTGTGGGGCTTAGCCCGAGCTGCTCAATCCTCTGGCCAGGCTGCAGCCTAAGCTGGTTACCCAGCCCAGCTAAGCAGCTTTGCTGCTCCATGGGGCCCAGAGGAGCCTGGCTCTACACCCACAACTCGGGCTTGATGGACCAGGGCAAAGCCAGGGATTGATTCTGCAGTGGGCATGTTCCTGGAGTTCTGGCATCACACTGGGAAAAATACCCTAGGCTGACCTCCCACTTGCTCAGAGTTCTACAGTACTCTGCTGGACTGCAAAGGGACAGCTGGGCTGTAACTTTTGTCTGCTTCAATTCCAGGCCCAAATCGACCATTACCTGGGACTCGTGAACACGAATATCAAAGATGCCATGGCAAAGTGAGTTGGTTTGGGTTTATTAATTTCCCTTTGTGCTGGTGACAGTTCCTGGCACATTTGCAACTTCTGTCTGGGACTAATGGGTTCTTCCATGTGCCAGGCCAGGGAGGGAAAAGGTCTCTGATTCTGGGCTGGTTGGGAAATCAGCTCCTTTATTGCTGACACTGTATTGAAGAGAGCCTGTATTATTTCTAATGGAAATCTCTGTATTTCAACCCATTGGTGACACCTGAGCCCCTCAGCAGGTGCAATTGGGGGGGGTATGGGGAGTTCAGCAGTTTCACTGGCCTCTGAGCATAAAGCTGRGTGTTGTGAGGGCTCTTTCCACATGTTGATGTTTGTGTGTACACCTTCTCTGTTTTGTCCATTACTCAAATGCTATTCTTTTCCTTCTTCCTCTTGCAGGATCCAAGCAAAGATCCCTGGGTTGAAGCGCAAAACTGAATAAAAATAGCCTGAAGCAACTTATCAATAGGAAGTTCATCTTTTAAGGGGGAAAATACTCATTGGATTTACACGGGGAGGGTCAGGGAATAGCAAACCCCTTGACATTGCAGTGCAATTTCACAGATCTTTATTTTTTAGCAACACAGTGTTTGAGGAAAAATAACTGTTTTGACTGCCATGTGTTTCATCATCTTAAGTATTGTAAGCTGCTATGTATGGATCTAAAACTAATCATCTTTCCTTATCCTGTGTGCAGCACTGGCTAATACAAATGACTGAGACAGCTGTACATTTGCTTCATCAGAGGTAGTTCCTGCTGCGTTCTGGAGGTGTAGAGCAGGTGGGGCAGAGGAGAACACTTCCCAGTTTGTGCACTGTGTATGGTCTGTGTAGATTGATGCAGATTTTCTAAAATGAGATGTTTTAGAAGAATATACCAGTTTAGCAAGTTTTGAAAAATCTTGCCTTTTTGGTATGAGTATAGCTGTATTGTGATTTTATTGTTTTATCAATTGCCAATATATATATATATGTGTTTCACAAAGCTTAGATCTTTCAGCTGCTCCACAGTGCTTTGTACTTCAGAGAACTGACTGAGGCCTGGATGAGCTCCAGAGCACACAAGCTTGAGAAACTAAAAAGTCTCTGTAAACACTGGCATCTGTTGGAAACAACAAAAGAGAAATGAACAAAGAACCTCCACATAGAGTAAAAGAAAATTACAGCATACACTTTGTTGCACAAATGTACAGTAGTTGATCTTGAGCAAATAATTCTCCAGCTCTCAGACTCTGATAATCTGTGGACCGAGTATCTAATGCTGCAAATGTTGTTTGGAAACTTTAAGCCCTGTCCTGTTATGCAAGAAATGATAAGTGAAAATTTATACACTTGCAGTTTGAGCTGTACTGAACTAAGTCTGTGGAATGCATTGTGAAATGTAAAAAAAAAAAAACCCAACAAAAAAGCAAAAAAAACAAACCATCCCCAAAACCCCAAGTATCAATAAAGCTTATAGACATAAAATAATATTGGTATTTGGTGTTCTTGAGGCAAGTTTAATACTATTTGTGTTTATTTTAAGTTCATTGTGATAAATATCCATTGTCCATGATGGTGGCAGTAGTGTCCAAGTASAGCACGGTGCTGGGTGTGTTTGTCATGGTCCCTTTTCTCTGCAGTGTGAAGGAGGTTGCTCAGGGCCAGCTCCAGTGTCCCYGGRAGCTYTGGAGGGGATARCAGGTTCTTGGATTTTTGAGMCAGGAATGGTAGATGCCATTTTCAAGTTTGAAGGAAATAAATCCCAATAATCTTTCCAGATCAATGTGTTGATTCTGATTTAAGAGCTGGACATTGAAAATTCGTGTACAAATTTATTTGAGATGCAATTTTAAATGAATGGCATCTCGACCATTGAAAAATATAAATTCATGCATTAATATTTCAGTTTACAGTAGAATACAGCGTTACTTCTGAGCATTTTATACAGGAAGCCAGACCATAGAAACATAGAAACCATAAATCAGTGTTTTCCTGACAGACACTATTGCTTGAAGATATTTCTCACATCACTGTTGATTAATTCATTCTGCCACGCAACTGGTTTTATTTGGGATACAATCAACGTGGAAGGAAGGCAAACATGAGTGGTTACAACATAAGCAGAGGTGCTCACTGATGTCACCACCTGACAGAACAGGATTTGATCCCGAAGGTTTCTTTAAAAAAAAAGACTGCATAGGGACTCGTACTGTGTATCTGACAAACTGCTCTGCTGTATAGTCATATAAGGCATTAATAAATTCAGTTGTAAAAATAAAAGGTGATTCTTTGAGGTTGCTGAAGCACTTTGTGTGTTATATAGACAGGAATCCACTCCTTTAATGGGATGTTTTTGCTACTTTTCTATGCAGTGGGCAGCAGAAACCGACCAGGCAGGAAGGTGCCAGAGTTGAAAATCCTATTGTCCTGAACTGGGACTCTAAAGCACTATTGCTTTTCAGRGGCTAAATGTAAGTCTAAATGTTTTATTTTGGCCCTTATTTTTTTTCAATTAAGAAAGGTAATTTCAAAACGTGGATGTTGGTCCATGCCCAGAATTGAATACATATTTTGACATTGCGAATATTTGCTATTCCTTTCTAAACKTTCTCCCATTCCACTATCCCTTGATTTCTTGGTTGTGACAAAATGTTGTAACACATAGTGAAGGGCTTGAATTACCACCCAGGCAGCTCTGGTGGGATCTCAGCTGTCCCCCAGGCCAGGACAAGGGGCTGTGTCAGGTGAGGGGGAAGCAGGGATGGGRAGAGGAGCCCAGAGTCAGCCAGGCTGAGCTTCTAAAAAAAAAAAAAAAAAAGCTGCATTTCCTGGTACCAGGGATTTATGTTCTGCTTACAGGGACTGCAGCAGGGACTGGCTGGAGGACATAGCCCTGCTATAGTAACGTTCCAGGGATTCCTTTAGGCAGGCTTAGGATGCCCTCTCCTGAACAGGAAATAGGGATTCAYGGAGGCTTTCCAACCAGAACAAGATTCTGACTAGCCACTGCCTGTAGGAGTGTAAAGCACATTTTCCCAGAAATGGGGAGCATGCAGGAACACTTGGGGAATGACTCSCTCAGTATTGGTGTTAAATTATCTTTAACCAAATCTGTCCAAACCCTCTCTTCTCACTCACTGTTGGAGTTAAGAATGCACTGCAGCTGCCCAGGAGCTGGAATCACTTTGGCCTTCTGACAGCACAGAGCCGCTCACTGTTGGAAACAGTTGGGAATTCACTTATGAAAGTATTAAAAACCCAAAGCAGAAAACAGGGATAATGTAAGTACAGCTGGAAAAGGTGTGAATGGTTAGCCCTCCTCTGGGTGAGAGTCATAGCACCGTGTGTGGTAAGCAGGTGGAGGGAGGCAAGGCTGCAGCCCAAACTACTAGAAAATTATTCCAAGGCACTTCATGGATAGAAAATTCTGCCAAATATATATATATTTAAAAATAAAATGGACTAAAAAAAAAAAAAAAAGGATACTTTGCCCCTTCAATTAATGAAAGCTGAAGGGTGACCTTCCCCCCAGCCTGCTTGTTAAATGCTCCCAGCTTTACTGAGTGCACCAAATTGGAGTTTGAAGCGGGTTTGGTTAAAACYCACCCCCTTTTTGACCTTTGTTCAAGCCACAAATTTGGAAATTAAAGGGCCCAGCATTCCGTCAGCGTTTTCTCCCTTTTCAGTCATGGTTTGAACAGCACAGTATTAGAAAAAAGCAGCTTTGTGAGTGAACTGTTTATCCCTTTGGGATTCCCACGTTATCCTTCAAACCTCAGCTTCCTTCACAAGGGCATTGGGCTTTCCAACGCCAGCTCCCTTTCCCTCTCAGTAAGTTGGGATGAGTGATCTGGAAATGTCAGCCTGCAGCAGGGCTGGGATTCCTGCAGCCAGAGGGGCATTCCCGACAGCCCAGGCCAGCAGCCAGCCCAGCCCTTGCCSGGGCAGGACAGCAGCAGCCAGAGGCTCCTCAGAGGCAGCGCCACACAAACACACTGTGGAGACAAAAGGCAGAACAGGGATCGGCCTTCAGAACTGCCCGACAGGAGCAGATCCAAACACAGTGTGTGTGTGAAATACAGACTTTGTGCATGCGTAATACAGACTCTGAGTGTGTGCATGTGTGAAATACACTCTGTGTGTGCACTATTGCTCTGTGTGTGTGTATATATATGCAATGTGTGTGCATTGCATGTGTATGTGTGCAGTCTGTGCAATGCAAGCAGTGTGTGCACAGTGTCTGTGTGCACTGTGTGTACACTGTCAGAATGTGGCTGTGTCTGTGCACTGTGTATGTGTATGTGAGCTCTTCATGCAGTGTGTGTGYTGTGTTTCTGTGTGCACTGTGCGTGTGGTGTTTGCACTGGGGCCTGTGTGTGCAGTGTGAACTGTGTGCATTGCATGCCCATTCTGTGTTCATGTGTCTGTGTGTGCACTGTGCAGTGTCTGTGTGTCTCTGTGTGTGCATGCAGTGTTCATGGGTGTGGGCACTGTCTCTGTGTCCTGTGTATGTGCAGTGTGTGTGTCTGCTCTGTGGGCAGTGTCTGTGCACTGTGAACATGTGTGCTGTCTCTGCATCTGTGTGTCCATGTGCATGTGCACTGTGTTTTCTGTGTGTGCACTGTGTGTGAATGTATCTTGGTGTGTGCATCTGTGTGTGCCCTTTGTATCTGCAGTGTGTGCTTTGTGTCTGTGCGTGTGCACAGTGTATCCATGTCTGCACTGTGTGTGCAGCGTGTGGGCACACTGTCCATGTGTGTGCACACTGTATGTGTGTGCGTGCACCATGTGCAGGGGTGTCTGTGTGAGTCTCTGTGGTGTCTGTGTGTGATGTCTGATCATAATTGACACTTGTGTTGTCTCTGAGAGGGGTCTGTATATGTGGTATCTATGTCTGATAATGTCTGTCTGCGTGGGGGAGTGTGTCTGTGGGTGTGATGTCTGCAACTGTGTGTGCATGTCCCTTTCTGTGTGTGTGTCTGTGTGTGTGGGTCTCCGTGTGTTTGCGCAGGCGTCTGTGTGTGTGTGTCTCTGTGTGGGTGTCCCTGTCCGTACATCCGTGTGTGCATGTGTCTCTGTGTGTCTGTGCCTGTGTCTCCATCTGTCTGTCAGTGTCTCTATGTGCTCCTCATGCCCAGCCCCAGTTACCTGCAGTCGTCTCCTCCGGTGCTCACCACGAACTTGTCATCGTGYGAGAAGCGGATGTTGGTGACGTGTGCCGAGTGCCCAAAGTACCGCTTGTGTTTGGCCTGTGGGACAGGGGACAGCAGCTCAGGGATGCCACAAGGCACAGCCATCCCAACCCTGAGGCCTTTCTGCTCCCTGGGAGCTGCCCATGGATGGGTGGATGCTGTAAAACTGAGTGCTCAGGGGTTTGGGAATAGCACAAGCTACTCAGGTAAAAATAAAACAGGCACTTACAAATTTCTCAGTACATGGGAAGTCAAACAGCTTCACCAGCCCGAAGTCATCTCCTGTGACTATATTCAGGCCAGCGTGGGTCACACAGGCGCAGTTGACATCTGCTTTATCTGCATTTCGTGGCCAGATCCCAATTACTTCGTCTCCAAGAATGCTGTCCCGAAATCAAGGTAAATAAAATGCATCAGGYCATAAGAGTTAACTTGCTGCCGCTCTTCCAGAGAGTGCAGAGCCAACACAGCCCAGTAATAAAAAGCTGCTGCATTTAAAGTAAAATTGTCCCCTTTAAATGATAGCCCTGAACACCATCACAGAACCCATCACATTAATACATCATTTTTGTGTGATTCTTAAGCAAGCTCTATCCATAAATCCTTAGGTTTATTTCCCATGAAACCACTGTCATCATTTTGGCCAGAATCCTGTGCAGCTCTGGTCTCTGCAACCCTCCCCCAGGACTTCTGCCTGCGGTGTTCCCTACCCGTGAGTTCCTGGATGAGGGAATGCTTGTCTGGATGTCGACTMATTCTCAGAAATAGATGTTCTGCCTTTGGCTTCAGTTCCTCAATCATTTACCCACAGAGTCACTGCCAGAGGTGTCTGCCCCACTCCCACCAACTATCAAGAGCCCTCAGAAACAGGGAATTTGGGACAGATCTTTATGTCAGCAGAGAAGCCAGAGTAGGAGGATTCTCATTTACCCTGTCCTAACCCTGCCTGGTTGTCTCAYCCACTGTCAGCTCTGCCTTTGGCCTGTCCCACTTCTCACAGGAAGAGCACTGCCACAGTTCTGCCATGCTGGGAGAGATTCCTGTGTCCATCCACRTCAGGAGATGGATTTTAATAACACTCACAACTTCTTAATACAATCAGTGCATATTTCCAGGCCTTCCGTGCTGCTGGCGTTTGCTGATGTGGGACAAGGCAGCCCAGAGTGGCCCAGAGCCATGTGAGGGGCCTGGGGCGAGTGGCAATGAGCCAGTGTGGCTCTGTGACAGCCCCTGGTGTAATTACTGCAGCACTAATTACTATGGATGCCAAACAGCCACAACTGTGTGTAAAATCCCAAGGGCGTCAGGCGGAACTCTGAGGAAGCAGAGCCTGGGTGTGCTCGCAGGTTTGCCAGGCCCTGGGGACATCTCAGCATTTACACACTCAAACCTCGTGACTGGATCTCAGCTCTGGCYCCTGGCCCACGCTCTCGTGTGGTTTTACCTGGTCCATGTGGCCCAGGTGATTTTCTCTATGACTGCAGGGTCTGTGATTTGCTTTCCCAGTGGCACCTCGTGAACTTGACGCTTGTAGGCACCTGTTGATACCTGAAAGTGGGAAAGGAAAAATCTGGAAACTGCTAGAAATACATGATTTTTGTTTAAGATTTCCAGCAGTCTCAAATTAAACATCTAGGATAACATTTCTCTTTTTTCCTCATTAGCTGRAATTCATCATGTGCTATATAAAGGAATAACAGTACAGGATGATGATGAAAGGAGAYGTTCACATGCAGAGCTGACAGATTTTCTTTCACTTCTATACTTTATCTCAACCTAATTTTACTAAATCAGAAACATTTCTRAAGGAAATCTCACAGATTAACCCAGCTCTCACACACATCCCAGCCTCAGGGWGGAGGAGGACTTTCAGATGGTTACAATCCACAATTTCTTTCTCAGCATTGTACTCCTTGCACTGAGGGTTAACTGGGATAACATTTTGCCCTTACCACAGCTTGTGCCTCTATCTCATTATGATGGCACARTAAATCCAAGCACTCCTGGGGCTATCCCAGACATACCTGGATGTACCTGCTGTCTGCAGAGAAGTCCATCTGTATGACAAAACTGGCAATGTCCTTGCAGTAGCCAATTCGGTTTAGGGTTGTGCCTTGAGTGAGATCATAAAAATCCACAGTATGTTCTTGTGAGCCCACTGCCAAAAACCTGTTATCTGGGCTGATCCTAGACAACAAAACATGAGTGGGGAAGTCACTGGCTGTTTTGGTGCAAGATTTGTTTTTGTTCCTTGTGGTAACACGACAGTAACTTTTTTCTACTGGAAAACAAAAAAACTTTCTATTGACCGCAAAACTGAACCCAAAGCAAACCTTGATGCTTAACAGCAGAGGCAGACTGAGGATGTCTTGGACAGAGGGCAGGGTTAGATGGGATATTGTGAAGGAACTGTTCACTGTAAGGGTGGTGAGGCCCTGGCACATTACCCAGAGAAGCTGTGGCTCCCCCTTCCCAGGAAGTGTCCAAGGCCAGACTGGTTAGGACTTGAAGCAACCTGGGATAGTGGAAGGTGTTCCCATGGCAGGGGGGGGTGGGACTGGATGAGCTTTAAGATCCCTCCCAACCCATACTATTCCATGATTCTATTCTACTGTTTATAGTCAACTGATGCTGATACTGCAGTCACACAAAGCCACAGCACAATGTGCAGAGTGACACTAATCCTCTGGGAGTCAGCAACAGGAATTGCAATTCAGGAAATTAATTTCCATAATCACAGCTGTGCAGCGTGGCTGTAACTGAATTGATGCATCACCACAGTGCCTCTCATGAGCTCACACAGGTTTCAAGAAACACAGCCTTCCAAATCCACTTGGGACTTGATGGATATTACCTTGAGCCAGGGCTGCGTATTTTGAGCACTTCATACCTGATATCCTGAATTGCAGACTTCCTGTCCCGCTTCTTGCCCCAGACCTTGAGGCTGTTGACCAGCAGGACGACGAACTCTCCGTTCCTCATGCCGATGGCCACCATCTCACCATCAGGGCTGTAGGCGGCGCAGCGCGCGGGGTGCCCCAGGCTCACCTTGTTCACCAGCTTCTGCGGGGACACACGCAACAGGCTCACACCTCCCCAGCACACGGAAAGCTTCCAAACACAAAGTACAAAACCCTCTTAATTAAAAACAAATTGTCTCTGTTTCCTTCTAAACATAAACCTGAAATGTCACACCGAGACTTACATCCCACTGGGCATATGTCGCAAAGAAGACTTCAAAATAGARATGTGATTCAGATGGGAGGTTCATGTTTGCATTATTTTATAGGTTGACATTCAGTTTCACACCAGAACAAGCACTATTTAGCAGAAAGAGCTCAAAAAGTCTATTTCCTAATTTGTTTCAAAGGTGACTTTGGCAGCTTTAGTAACTGCTGATTGGAGCAGAGCTTTCCCATTTCAGTGCATATGTGAAAACATCCTAGAAAGCATTTGCATTTTTATCTAGTTGACTGTGTTTATAATATATTCATTTTCCTCATTAAAAATTCTCCCTGTTGGCTCAGGTAATAACCTTTTGAAAAAGTTTATGTTGGCCAAAATGAGCAAAAACCTTCCTGGTTTGTTTTTTTTTTTTTTAATGTTTTATTTGTTGTTGTTAAAAATGGTTGTTAGTTTGGCTTGGGAAAAAGCCCTGAGGCAACATGTTGGGTTCCAAAGGAAGGCTCTGAAGAGGAGGGAGCTGTGCCTGCCAGGAAGGCAGAATGATGGGCAGGGGCTGTGTGTGTGACAGCWCAAGCTGTGCCACCCAGACTGGCAATGTGGAATTAAAATGCTTCCTTGATCCCCCAGCCTGCAGAGYTAGACCAAAATAAGCAATGYCCAACAAGAGGCATTCCATGGGCASAGGTGTGCTGATGAATCCCTACATTCCTCTGGGAATGCTCCCTGTGGGACAGCCCAGCATCATTCCTATGCCGAGGACTCTCCTTTGCACTCCTGACAAGGAAAGAACTGGGGCAAAACAGGACCAAACCCTGTTCAGGACAGAGGCAAAACCCTGGTCTTATTCCAGGGCTGCTCAAAGGTGCAAATGGAAAAAAAAGGATGCTTGGCTGAAATGCTCGTTTCTAATCCCACACTATAACATTTACAACACTCACTTTGTCTGAGAGGTCCCAGATCCTGGCTGTTCCATCGTTGCTTGCAGAGATAAATATGTCTTTGGAGGGGTGAGTTGCCAAGCCCCAGATTTCCCCTTCCATGTGACAGTCAATCAACAAGTTTGAAGCAGCGTTTTTTTCTCCTACTTCAAGGATTTCTCCATCTTTCGTTCCCACTAAAATTTTCCCCTGTTTGTAGCCCAAAAGAGTGGAGAGAGGTTGTCAGTGTAACAGTAACATACTGCCATGGTTTAAATTGCCAGAGCTTCCTTGCAAATACTTGGAAAAAGCATAAACAGATCAAGATTGGAATTGATTAATGGCATCTTGATTGGAAATATAAAAGAACATTCCTTGGTGGTGTTGGTATCAAGGAATATGTCAGATTCCTCTCAGATGTGCAAAGTGAAATAGCAACCATCCCTGGAGCACGCAGCTGGACAGGTCCCATCCTGTGCAGCATCATGTGCTCCTTTCACATTTACAGTTTAAACAGGTGTACGAGWGACTGCAGCAAGTAAGATTACTCCGTTATTTCTACTGCATTCCACTTCACCAGAACTCGAGGTCTCTCAGTGGGGGTTGTGTGGATCTACAGAACAAATAGGAGCTGTGCTCTGCTGTGCCTCAGGAAAGCAGCTGAGCTGTGCCTTCTGCCCTCTCTGCAGCCACGCTTCCCCTCAAGGAACGGGACCCTCCTCACCTTGCCCCGGCACACAGAGCGCACACACTCGATGAGCTGCCCGGTCTCCAGCTGGAAGGCTCTGCACCGCTTCATCTCCTGGTCCCACAGCTTCACTGCTCCCCCCTCTTTCGTGCTGCAAAGAAGGCCTGGTGTTACAAGCATGGCTCCTTTACATATGGAAATCCCACCAGTATTTTTCTGCTTAAATCACAAAACATACATTGAACCACCTTGCACTCTATGTAAAGAYACCTCTCTATGGTGCAACAGGAAGTAAATAACAAAAAATTAAATGCTTTCACACTTTGTGTTTTAAACAGCACTATAATTTGTACAAACCAAACTGTTGYTGTCACTTATCTCAAATCACTGTCACTCGGCAAATATGTTACTGGTGGTTAAGTCCAAGACCTGCAGCATCTCCACTGGGAGAAGCTGGCACAGTTTGACAGAATTAAAAAATGAAGAAAACCCCACTTATGACAGGAGCTCAGGCAACAAGGAGCTCATCCAGGTGTTTGGAGCAATCTCTAAGATGTTCAGAGTGTGTGTCTGGGACCCTCCAGTGTCTTTCCTTAGTCCTTCACTTGCTGAGTAACCTAGTCAGGTTATGCAAAATTGAGAGCGAAACTGCTRCAGCACAGAGAACTGTTTATCTCTGGGGTGCTGGATAAATAACTAAAACAAAAACCACACAAGAGAGACAAAAGTTGGGCACTTTAGGAGATTGTGTGTCTTACGGCCTCTCCTTTCCTCCGGTAACAATGAGYCCGTCCCGCAGAGTCGTGTACATGGTGAACACTGGTCCTGTGTGAGCTTTGGCCACCAGCCTGACCAGGAAATGATCCTTCCACACGTAGACATCTCCATTTATGGCACCAGTGAATGTGAGGTTATTCTGCAACAGACAGCAGCAATCTCTGATACAACAGATACCTCAGCATTTTCATTCAGCTTCAAATAAAATTATTTAAATTAAATCTAAAAGTCCTTAATGACCTCATCATTGTTTGTATCGCTGGCGTGAGTCACACCAAATGCCATTAGCAGAAAAATTTATACACAAAATAACAGATTACAGTTTTTTAAGTTAAACACCAAAGTGCTAACTAACCAGCAAAGCAAAGCAAATAAAAGCCAGGGCAGTAGGCATTCACAGAACTTAACAGAAGACATTCCTAACTGTGCTTAGGAAATTTAGGGAAGGATCTCAAGGTGCACAGGTTTTAAATCCACATTTCACTACCAAGCACTGTCCCCACTGGGCTGTATTTCAGCAAAGAAAACTGACACCTGCGTGTTTAATATACAAGTAACCTAAAATCATGTAGCAGGTAATTTGAACTCACTGCTCCAAAGGCAACAGAAAGCATGGTTTGCATTTTGGCATCTTCCATGGAACCAATGACTCCTTTCTTGTAGAGCAAAGCGCTGCCAGCCAAGGTCCAGAACTTCATGTGTTTGACCCCCACAGACACGAACTGGGTGTCGGAGTCTGGGCGGAACTCAACAACGAAGATCCTCTCCAGGTGTCCTCCCCTGCTGGCAACTTTAGCCCCTGGGTTAATGGGAAAAGGATAAAAATGAAGCTCTGATGTGATTTTATCAAATAAATTGAGCTGTTATTGGATTAGAGATCTGTGTCCCAGATTTAGGAAAGCTGCAAATCCCAACACTATTTAATGTATCAAACATCTTAATGCAACTCCCAAGGTCCCTGGTTATTCCATTGCATCCCACAGATTTAGGAAATGCAGATTTGAGGCTTTCATAGCACAATCTGTCTCCTGGGTCAGTGAAATAGCACAGAAATGTTGGATATCATCTGGTGAAAAATTCACAGGGACACACCAATGAACTGAGACACTTTTCTCTCCCCTCCACATTTCCACAGATAATTCTTTCCTGGAAATTACTTCCCAAAGGCCTATCTCCAGCACAGAATTTCAAGTATTTTAGGAAAGAAATTATTTTCCTTAATTTCATRTAATTTTATATGAAGCAACATTCCTTCCTCAACTGTCACTCAAGATAGATGTCTAAAACTTCTTATTCATATTTTCTAGCCCTTTGCCATCTCCTTTAGCTGATTTTGGGATTTATGGAGTTGGATACTCAGAGTAAGGACACAAATCTAGTGCAAAGACTGTGGCAAAGCAAATCATTGTGCACTGCTCCATCAGGCAGAAGGAAYACAGTTTCCCCCTGGTTTTTACCTTCTTGCCACCTCCACACTGTGATAGTGTGTTCTGGGTCGACTCCCACTGACACCAGAAGTTTGCCAGTGGCACTGAAGTTCACATAATTGACCCCCTTGGTGTGGAAGCAGCGCAGCATGGAAAGGGTTTGCTTGCTCATGGCATCCCATATRTGAATTGTGGGGGTTGTACCTGTGGGTAGAGAGAAGCATTAAAAGAGAATTAATTCTGGAAAGCTTCAGTGCAAACCCGACATTTCTCAAGAACATTTAACCTGAACAGACATTAGTTGGGGGGYTGGATTTGTTTGAAGATTAGCACTACTGGAAAACAAAGAGAAATCAAAATAGCTTGCAAAACACAGGGGGGAAATCATTGTAATCCATGAAGTCAGACAAGTTCTAAAAGAACAACATAACATTTATGAAGAGCCTCATGCAAAAGAAATTGCCTGCAGATGTTTCACTTGTATCCATGGTTCACACAGATACAACGAGGCAACATGGAACTTGTACAGGACTCTGCTAAATTCACAAACAAATCAGCCTTACCTGGGAATTCTGTCATGTCACCTGCATTGTGAGAGCAATGGCAAATGAGGAAGCACCAAGGGAAAACAATAGTGAAATAAGTCATGTGTCTCGTGCTGAAGTGCCAGCATCAGCACCAGAAGGAAAACAAAATTAAAAACTTGGAAATGGATATGGATTAAATCAACAAAACAAATAAGCAGGAATATTGTTGAGCTTTTTTGGGTATATTGGCTTTTATACACAAATATTGCAACAATATTTAGTACTTTTAAGTTTTAAAAGTGTTATTTAAAATAAATGCTAAAGACATGCAGGTTTCAAAAATTCAAAAGTGAAGCGTAGTTACACAAAGCATCAAACAACTCAGAAACCACTGATCTCTTGGGGCCTGGGAAAAGGGTCTGTTAGCCTTTTCCATGTCACAGAAATCAGCATTTTGCACCACATGCAGATTTGGGTGCTCCCTCCACATTCCAACCGGAGTGACCATGCTCAGTACAGGCAGCAGAGGGTTGTCATGGTGTTCACCACTACCATTTCCTACCCCCTGTTAAGGGACTCCTGCCTCAAGTTGTGGATTCCATTCTCCCTCCAGAATGGTCTGAGGAGAAGTTCTGACCCCGCTCTCCTCCATAAAGTTAATTATTCCAGCATTAAGCTGAAAGACAGCAGATCCTTCTCAAGGCTTTGGACAACCCATTCTGCATTCCCCATGCAATGTCTACTCCTGCAGAAGGTCCAAGAAAAGCTAACAGCACTCTCCATGTAAATAATAAACACAAAAATACTTGTGRTTTCTCAACTGTCCCCTCATACATGTCCTAACTTCTGCTGCCATCTCACTTTGTTTCTGGCCTTTTCTGTACAGCTCCTCCACAGTATATTCTCATTGCTAAACAGTGCCTTGGATACAGGAAGGAAAGAAGGAACTCTGCAAACCAGATTCTTGAGATGACTGGGCAGTTTATCATAGCTTGCCTTCTGAAATCTGATTACRCTACAATTAACTCTCCAATCCAAGGACTCACAATCAGAGATGGAACTGAAACTGTAAGAAAACCCTGGAGCTTGATTCAAAGCTCTTCAAAATCAAACAAAAAGTAAAATTCTTAGACAGGAGAGCCCCAAATATAGCAATGCCCTGATAACTTTGAGTAAAGCTTTGCTGTGGGGGTCACATACCGATCTGGCTAGTGGCCACCACGTTCTTGTACTTGGGGTGCTGGTTCACCGTCAGGCACAGGATGTCGTCGGTGTGCTCCAGGTAGAAACTCTGGCTGCCTAGTGACAACCAAACAGGATTTTAGTCACCACAGGGATGRGGAAGGAGCCACCACAGAAGCACAGCTATTTGGGCAGCTTGTTACCACTCTGCAGGGGATGGGAGGGCACTAATGCTGCCCATGGCTGTTCTGCTCTCTTTCCCAGGCACTGTTCCCAAATGTTCTATGGACCTCTGTGTTTTTATATCCACAAGAGATGAATATAAAAGCAGTATTTGGGAAACTATCTGCATATCCAGGGAATCAGTTCAAGATTCAGCCTGTAGCCACCTGTAACTGCAAGAAACACCAAAACTGCCACAAAAAATGCAAGGCCCAGGTTTCCCAGCAAAATCCCAGTAAACTGAGGTGGTGAGTTGGAAGCAAAGTGGAGAAAAACCCTCCCTAGGGAATGGGCCCAAAAAAGCACAGATGAGGCCCATGGGCCAGAGGCTCCCCTAGGACTGGAGATCCCAAAGGCCACCAGATCCAGCAGCTTTTCTCCCTGTGCCCCTCCTTGGCAGCAGAACTGCCAAGCACACAGCTGAGACCATTTGGGAAAAAATCAAACCAAAATTCCTTTAAGTCCTCTCTTTTCCTGAGAGACACAAAGGATAGAGATGTTGGTGCCACAACTTAGGGCCAGATACATATTTGGTGTTCTTTCTCCTTTACATTACCCAAAAGGCAGGGAATATTTATACCCTTCAAAAGAGCAACTTGCTCGGGCTGGATCGCACCGAAATGTGCCCTTCCTGAAGCACAGCTTTGCTAAAACTCAAAATGAAACCATGGATGTTACAGCTCCCCGCATTTTTTGGGGCACTGGTCACTTCACTATCCAGGCTCTTTTCCTGGGASATAAAGCCATTCCCATGTCTTCAGCTACTGGGTGAGCTGAGCAGCAGAAACTGCCAATCTGACACCCCMGCCACGTACAGTGGGTTTGTGTTATTTATGAAAATGTAAAATGTGAGAAAATCACAGGAACATTAAAATGTTCAGACTTTCAATAAAAAAAATATTTTCCTTGTATTGTTTGTTTTTCTCTCCAAGTATTGTTTCAAGTGGAATTACCAGTAGAGAGGTTTTGCACAATGCCTGCTGCAGCTGTGTGGAAAATAATGTCAGCACCATCGTTCAGGTAGTGGAGGTTGTTACGACAGTCAAATCCTCTGTATCCAAACACATGGTCCAAAGCCAGCTCCTGGTCCAGGAAAAAAAAAAAAAAAAAAAAGTGGAGATTTAAATGAAAGAAGAAACACAGAGATTTCAGAATTTGGAACACCTAAGCACATTTCTATATTATTCAACTACTAATATCTTGTAGAGGCAATAGAATGATAAAAAAATTAGTATTCCCCATTCTGCTCATTTATTGAGGCATAACATTTTCACAGGCTATCAACAACATTTGATTGGTCAATTAAGGCACTGCACTTTTACTTGTTTTTAATAATTCAAATGGCTATAAATATTTTGGTTCTGTAAATTTCCATACAACAGATACAATTCAGAACAAGTCTGAATTTCTTACTCTTCCCATCACAGTTTAATATTTATAGGGTATCAGGTATTTTAAAGAAATACTTGCAGAGTTTTCAAAAATCATTCTCACAAACTACCAAATTTCCACAGACCAAATTSTGCTCTCTTACAGTCCTTAAAGGAAGGACAGAGCAGGCTATTAAAACCTCTGCAATTAAGAATTAATCAGAGATGTAATTGCAGCTATCAAYGAACAATTTCCAAGGAAATTTCCTCCAGGAACCCAGCATGGTTAATGGATTATTATTAAAGATGCCTTAGAGCCCTAAGTCAGACTTCATGACCGTCCCAAACACAATCACAGCTCACTGGGAACAATCCMAATTAGCCACAGACCAAGTATTGCAAATTGTCCACACAAGTCACAAAATATTCCTTGTTCTGCATATTATGTGGGAATTCAAACCAGTTTGGAGAGAAAGAGAAGTTTCAAAGTCAATGAGCAAATTCCATAACTCAGAATCCCACACAAGATTTTTCCTGGGCCAAAGTGCTGGTTCTGGCTGTATTTCCCTTGGGATTCAGCAATGGGAATACACACTCTATGATTGTACCTGCCCTTCAGACTGAGACACAAAAGAGGGATGGATTTCACCCAACACATACTAGTCCYAATGAAATTTTAAAAATATGAATCCTAACCTCAACCAATTTCTTTTTTTTGTTGATGTTGTTCTTCTGCARTTTCTCAGGCTGAGGAGCAGCTCTGCTCACTGGTGGCCTGAAATGAACATTGAAAAAAGGGAGAGACAATCAATATGTTTGAAAGTAAAATACAACCCTCAAAACCACAGCATGTGTTGAGCAGCAAATGGACAGTTACCCCATATGAGCTTTTTTCARTGTTGCACAATAAACTGATTAAAATCCTGCACTTTTTGATAGAAAGAACAGAAACACTGACATAGATTTTGAAGATGAGTGGCAGACCAAGCAACCTTACACCATTTAAAAAAACCCCAAAACATGTTGATTTAAATCCATGGAAAAATCCTTGAATGTGAAATGATGGTAAATTGGTGCTYTCAGAAATGATCTAAAATAATGTCCACAGCTGGCAGTTAACCTCTGACCAGCCTTGCTTCTTCTGAGAAACCCCATCCCAAAACCTTGACACAGCTCCAATAAAATCCTCTCAAAATCATATTAAAGATAAAATGCCTGCATTTAAATCCACAAGTCATTCACCCAAGTGAATTTAGGAGACTAAGACTAGCAAAGCTTTTTTATATAATTACAGTGGATAAAAGTAGCTAAAAAGACAAATGCAGAACACAGGCTGAGACAAAATCTGACGCATGCAAATGGTCTTTAAGGCCAGATAACCTCTGCTGCTGCTATTGATCCTGCTGGGAAAAGAGCACACAGCTAAGGGGAGCACTTGGAAGGCATTCCCAGAGCTTATGATTTCAGAACGATGTGACCTTGCTATCACATTCCATATGCTGTGAAATTTGTTCCTGTCCTGAGACTGTAACTACCTGTAAATCTTACTCTGCAAAAAATTAATTGGAGAAGAATGAAATCCCTTTTGTGTACAGGGAGCTGCTGCTTCTGGAGTTGGATTTTTCATGGAAGGTATTAAAGGCATGGTGGACAGAGCACCACCATGCTCTGTGGTAGGAATGAGCAGCAGGAAAACCTGAGCTCTGAGACAGAGCAAAGCTGAAGGTAACCAAACCAACCCACTTCTCAGGCACACCACAAGCACATCAGCAGGTGACCCCATGACAGGAAGAGAGCGAAAGAGTTACCTTGATCCCCTTGTAAGCAGCAAATAAAGCCAAGCAAGAAACTTAATAGAGTTAAGGTGTCACTTCTGAACATGAGACTCATGCACTTCAAGCATTTCAGAGCGCAGCAGTCATTCCTTGGGCACAACACATGCTATCCAAGCATGCCAGCAAGAACTAAAACAGAAATCAAAGAGTGCACCAATCCACAGATCCCGGCACACGGGCAGACTTGGAGCTAAAGGCGATCCCACATCGCACCCCGGCATCCATGGGCATACTCAGAGCTAAAGATCTGACAGGATGGAGGGGAAAAGGAAGCCACATCCAAGCTTCCTGCACACTTTGCACCAGAGCAGAACGGGGTTCCATGGTTTATTTTCAGGAGCCTGACAGGGAGGGAGCTGTTAGGAAGTTGACAGTCTCCTAAGCACTGCTGAGATTGCACACAATGGATGATTGTTCTCTATCCCAGTTCAGCTGCAATTTAGCCCACAATTGCTGTGGAAAGGCCAAGTCACTCCCAGGACAGCCTGTCCTGCTTTGTCCACAGGGAAAAGTACCTTTATTTCCTCAGAAAGCGGTCACTCGAGTCCCCTGGGGTGACCCTGGTTGRAGCGGGACTGAGCAGCAGTGCTGTCACAGGCAGGGAAGGGGCAGAGGAAATTATTACAAAACTTAATTGTCTTGCAAAATAAATTTGTTATTTCATTTCAGTCCAGATTTATGAGGGCCTCTGACTCAGCATTTAGGAAAACAATTGTTTTCTTGTATGCTTTTTTTCTGTTTCAGTCTTATTTCAGACTGGATCATTGCCACATTTCTTGACCTAGGAATACCAAAGTTTATGACAAGAGCAAGCCAAAATACTTCATGAAAGCAAGAGAACACTACCACTATGACATGCTTGATAGTCACTAGATTGTAAGCATGAGGTTTAATTTGGAGACACACACACACAGATACTTTTAGAGATACCTATTCAGAGCACACACAAACACAAGTGTTGTGTGCATTCATATATACATAGCCATGTATATATATGCACGTGTGCATTCACTGCCTCATCACCATCTTAATAAAACAAACAGAAAGCAGCACATTTTGAACATTTTAAGAAGTCATTTCACTTTTAACAAGCGTGTGACTACACCTAATTTGTTTTGACACAGAAGATGACACTGCCAAGACAAGAAAYTTGCACTGTAGCAAACAACATCTCTGCCCTGTTGGACCTGTGCAACTTGCATGGCACATTCCCAGCAATCCAGGCMTTTGCTGGGCTCCCCATCAGTACTTACTTGACAATTCCCTGCCTCCAAAGGAAAGCAAGTTAAAACATAACACAAGCATTAACGGTTTCTTTGCAGCAATTTTAAACCAAGGTGCTTAGATTACAGTTATGGGATGGAGGAGTTCCGGGAAAGATAAGACACAGTCAGACATTACAGGGCTTTCAGTTAAGTGCTGTGAATACAGCAGAGAGGGGTTCTGTTACTCATGGCAATCTCCAAGATGYTCTCACATGAGGATACGCAGTTGTCAGTCAGGGACAGAACTCCGGATCCAAACTGACAAAAACCTCAGCACCACCTTCATGCAGAAATGTGAAAAGGTGAGAGTGAACATTCCCTCCGGGCATGGAGGAGAAGGAGCCCAAATCAGGGGTGGGGTGAACCCAAATCAGGGGTGGGGTGAACCCAAATCAGGGGTGGGGTGAACAGGCAGCACCAGGACAGAGAACAACAGACGGACACAAGAGCTGGGTTGGGGGAAGAGGGAATGGGGTTTTGGAAAAGTGGGGCACCTTGGGCAAGGAAAGAGATGTGCTCTTACGGACCAGAGCCAAACTATGGAGGGGGAGGGAAAGCTAGATCTGTTTAGACAGAAAATAAAGAAGAGAAGAAGCAGATCAAAAACTGTTATGATAAATTCTATAGGATGRGGATATAACCAATTCCTGTTTCCAGGGCACAGGTCATAACTGCTGTCCAGTTGGAGATACTGTCTGCAGTGGGAATAAACTGGGGAGAACACAAACATTCTGCTCCAAGGCCAATGGGAACAGCATGGGAAYTCCAGAAACAGCWCCACGTGAAAGGGACCAACAAGGTYTGGAGCAGGSACAGRWGGACAGGAGTGTCCTGCCACCCAGAAGGTGATKGGCTGAGCCAGCAGGAATGGGTAGGGAAAAACTTAGAGAGCCCAAAATGGAGACTGACATGGCTGCAAATGGGAGAAGGAACACACTTGGATCTACACAAACGTGGACTGCTCCTGAGAAGAGAATGGGAGGTTCAGGGAGAGGTAGTGTGATAGGTTGGGTTGGGCAACAGAACAAAAATCCAAGAGTTAAAAAATATATTGTTCATTTTAGAAAAAAACACAAAAGCAGCTTTTAAAAGTGCCTTCACCAGTGACAGAAGGGGACTCCCAAGTGCCCCAAACTGCTGCAAAACTCCTTGAGCTTTTTTTAATCCCTTCCTAAAGAAGGGATTAAGAGATTTTGTGAGTTCTAAACCCTTGGATTTTCCCATTCCAACATGCATAAGAGTTTTGCATACAACTTTTCCTGCTGATACTTTTTCTTAACACTCTGGAGCTATCATAAGACAACAAAAAGAACAGGATTCGACATGAAAAGATCCTGCTCTCAAAAACAATCAAAGCAAAGCTGAAACAAAACTGGAAGGAAACATCAGTGATAAACTGAATTTTTTTTTTTAAGCACTGAAAAAGCCTCACATGGTTACAATATTTCTAACTTCACATGTATGTTGATGCAGTGTTAAAAAAACAACTAAAACACAAAGTACTGCAGGACATATGGCAGGGCCAGTCATTGTCACAGCTTGTCAGAGCAGTTGGTCACTGCATTCCCAGGTCATTCCAGCTCAGTGTGCACACATGAAACTAGCACAACAGATATTAGTAAGGAGGGCAACCACTTCGGAATGAAACCTGAGGCCTTTGTTCTGAACACCTTGGGAAATTGCTTCCTAGACAAGTCCTATACCCACAGACTGGCCCTGCTGCACCAGGACCTGGTGTCCCTCACTTGCTGGACACCATCCCTCTGATCCTGGACTCTCTGGACACACTGTTCCTCACACACAGGAGGAACAGAGTCTTTTCCATTTGTCTRTTATTCTCTACAAAAGATCTAACATATTTTGAAGCTGTATTGCCTAGGTAAAACCATCCAACCAATAGAACATTGGGCAGATACTCCCTCGGCATGACAAAACATGAGAAACATGGCTTTTTCCATCAGCCCTGGACTACATCCCACACAAMAACCCTCAGAAATGCTGAATGTTTCACAACACCCTCAGTGCAGAGAGCACTCAGGTTCAGAGAGAGAAATGTCTGCAACACGTGACCATGCTGGCATCCCTCAGTTTCATCCCCTCCCAGTGTCACACAAACAGAAAAGACCTTTGGGCCAGCTCTGTGCTGACCTGTGAGAGCAGTGAGATTGACTCTGAGTTCAGCTGCTTGGCAGGGACTGACAAATACCAGTCACAAGCCTTGAAGACAACTGGGATGAAACCAGCAGGCYGTCAAATACAGTTAGGGTGCATTAACTTGACATAATGCTGTTGAGAATAGTGGATATTCCAAAGGATACTCCTCATACTCAAACATGGAATTTTGATGGAATAAGCCCCAAATTATTTTCTCCACCCCAAGGATGTGTTTTTCCAGATACATTTTGAATAGTCCCCACCTACACATAAATACAACACAGATTCACACTCAAAGTATTTACACCGCACCCACAGACATGTGCGTGTAAAGGTGCAGGAACCAAGGCTGTAACCATATGCCTAATAATTCACTTTATGGTGCAAAGGCTTGTGGGGTTTTTTTTAAAACCTTATATAAGTAGTCTCATGCTTTAAAGAAATCAGTAATCTAAAGAGTAACATCTGAAGAGGGAAATCCAACTTCTTTAATTTTTTGTCCTTGTTAGGACATATGATTACATGAGGYGAACACCACCATGGAGACCAGGCTCCAAGGTGGGTAATTTCTGGAGAGTGAGATGAGCCATGATGCTGAGAAAACAGAAAACCAGACAAACATGCTAATGCTGCTTTTTGTTTTCTAAACATTCCACCTGCTTTGGAGGAGTTCCCATCACCAGGGTTTATGTGGAGTCATGCAAATTGAACTAAAGGAGAGCTGCAGACGCAGGGTGTGAGTTAGGGGTTAGTAGGAGGCCAAATGCAAACAGGTCTTTGCTTTTGGGATTAGTAACGCAAATACAGTCATCGGCAAGCTCGTGTTACTTCTCATCATACAAATTCTCGGTTAAATTAGCTCGTGTTACTTCTCATCATACAAATTCTAGGTTAAATTAGTTCAAAAGTTGGCCCTTTTCTGAAAATAGCACAATTCCTATGTGACACACAGTAGAGCTTACAATTGTCCTGGATTGTCTGGGACAGTCCCACCAGTGGCCAGGGGGTCCCGAGGAGTGGGAGGGCCGCGCTGGGAGCTCCCACCCCGCGAGACTGGTCCTGCAGCCCCTCTCGAGGGCACCCCRCTCCTGCACCATGGGCAGGGCAAGGGGTGCCAGCCAGAGGGGCAGAGAGGAAGAAAAGGGTAAGGGTGGGTGGGGAGGAGAGGAGGGAAGACATGGAAAGGGAGRAGAAGAAAAACAACAAGGTTGGGGAGAGGAGAGAGAAATAACAAATGATTAATGATCTTAACCAAATGCACCAATACAACTGCAAGACATTTTAGAGCTGTYCCTCCTGCTGACAAAGAGGAAATGCTGGATCCCCTCAAAAATACCAGGCCATGATTTGATTCAAATCCTGCAAGTAAAATCTATCATGCAATTTCTACACTCCTCTAAGATATTTGCAGAATAATGTTTATTTTAATTATGTTCAAGTTAGACAAGAAAAACAAATTTCATAAAGGGCTTTCATTTCTTTTTTCTAAGGGAAAACCTTATTGTTACTCACTCCTAACTTTATACAAATCATTGCACAGTTCAGCTCYCAACCCTACATTTGCAATCTTCTCAGGAGTCCCATCCTGAGAAGTTCCCGAGATCAAACTCCTCATGATTTAAACAACAAGTTGTTATTTCTAGAGAAATAACGTACCTGGAGTTTTTCAGATTCCCCATGCTCTATTACAGAAGCACAGAGTCCTGCAAGCTTATTCCAGCAAACAGAAAGATTAAACAGATGGGCTTGTCTCATAGGTGCTACATGGCACCTTTGAAGTGTGTTTGATTATATAAGCTGGAAAATAACTTCAGCAACAGTCTATCTTCTAAATATTACTATTAAAAGAAAAAAGCCCAGTGAGCTCCAAGTTGTTGTCCCCAAGGAGCAGCTCAAAGCAGCAGTCCCAGCTATTCCTGCTTCACTTAAACCTGAAACTTGCTTTYCCCTCTTCTTTTTCCTTTCCTTAATTCTGAGTTTCTTCTCACTACACCTTCACAATTTTTCCTTTCTCAAACCTACAATGAAAATACACCAAGGACACACTTCCAAGACCCTCACTGCATATTGCAGTGAACTGGGCCAGCAGATTGCAAGGCCTTGGCATTAGCTCTTTTAGGATTTCCCTAAACACCAACAGTGGAGTAATTGCAGACTTTCCACTTCACCTGGCTTGATCAACTGTCCCTTTGGACCCCTGGAGGTGCAAAGAAAAGTCAGCCYAGAGATTTCAGAAGTTTGTCATGGGCAGACAAACCCTTTTCCAGCTGCTACATTCTTCTGTGTTCTCAGAAAAGATGGAATTTGGCACAGCTGTGAAGCTTCCCTCATAACTCATAGGCCTTCGGAGAGGACTCAGCTTTAGCCTGAGGCACTCACAACTGAGAATGACAACAGATTCTGCAGGAATTGTATATGTATTGTCCCACTGTGACCAGGAATTGCAGTCTTGTAGTAGCCAACACATTAACCCCATTTTATAGCAYCCAAACCCCAGCACCTTTCACAGCTTAAGGTCCTATCCAAGCAAAACACCCTCAGAAACCACAGTTTTGCTGACAATTCACCATAAAAATTGCTGCTTCTGATTATTTCATCATTTAAACTATTTATATTTATTCCCTGAAGGAAGGGAATTTATCTTTACCTAACAAGCAAAATATGAAAATTATAGAATTTGTTTTAGATTTATCAAAACAGCAAATTCTAAACACCAAAGGTACGATTGTACTAAAGCAGCAGTTATTCAAAAAGGTCATTAAAATTCGTACAAGAGCTGTGACTCCCAAGTAGAAAAGGTGGGAAGGACAGCTTTGTGGTGCTGGATAAACATGGCCTGTTTTCCCTGAGAGGGGCTGAGGGTGGGCACAGCCTCCAAAGCCTGTGGCACGACACAGCACAGCCATGGCCAGGATGCAGAGAAGTTTTCCAAAGACATGAAGGGTGATTTTCACTGCTGGACTGGAAATAGTGCTGAAAAGCAGCACAAGACACACATACTCTTGCTTAAAAATGAGTACAAGACATTTTTAAGCCCATCTTAATCCGTCAATTAAACTCACTCCACAGTTGCTTTTGCGTCATCAAAGCAGAATAAAACAGCTGGAGGGTACAAGGGCTTCTGGTGTGAAACATCTGGCCACTGTGTCACTGGYACTTATTACTGCTATAACAATTTTGCAATATTCACCCAAACAAAATAATAATTTTCCTTTTTTCAACTCAATTTGCAAATATTAATATTTACTAGACAATGCCTTTTTATAGAAAAATGGAGGAATAATTTCTCTATTTGAGGAAAAGCAATATTCTTAAAAGAAAGGGAAAAGGTTATGATTCAAAATTTTATTGAAAAAATATAATCCTCCTGCTGGATGGTATTGTTAAAACATTGTGATGAAAAGAAATGGGTGTAACATTTTTCTTCCTATTGTTCATATCCCACATTTCRCACCCAATTCTCCTATTTTGCACATTTACTGAGCAAAAATGATTAATTACTTTCTGTCCAAGATGTTCAGCACTGCATTCTTTGAGAGCTTTAAAGACAGCAACTTATTTTTTCAAGGCCTGCATGAGATTAGAAGTATTATTAACTGCATTTTCTATCTTGCAATAACAGAACAATTAAGCTAAATTCTTTCTGTGGGTTAACCCAGAGCAGTCCTTTGTGCCAGTGCCCACTGAGGGGCAAGAGCAGGGAAACTCTTGATAAAAGAATGATTCCTTGTAAGCAAATGTTCTATCAAAAGAGACAATGTATTCACAGCTGAGTCACCAACTAGATTCACATATATGGATTTACTGCTCCAGATTTTGAGGGGAAACRTGTCTACCGGTTATAGATGCTCCTGTTCTGTCCCAGTCAGACTTTTACCATCCCCTCCTTTAGGTCTGTGTGTCACTGGTCTCACCCTTTTATGCTTAGCTCTTGCCTCTTTTTTTTTTGCCGTCCTCTCCAACACTGTTCCCCTTTCAGCTAATTTTTTTAGAATATTTCAGCCTAAGGCCAACATGTGCCATGGGAAACGATAGATTTAACAAAACACTGACAAAAACAACAAGTGACTGAAATTTTTTCACCACCCAGAGCCTTAGCCAAAAGTATTTACAAGCTTACCACTATCACAAGTGTTCTGCTGCAGATACACACTAGTTGGGAGAAAATATAAATGCTCACGTGAACAGCAAATGAGAACACAACACTCACAGATGTATTATATATACATTTTTCTCCATGACATTAACATGTTGTACTCTGTGAACACCATTTTAAATCTTGTCTGGTGAGTTTTAAAAATTCCTGTTTTATTTCTGAGGACTAATTTTAATTGAATGAAAAGAGATACAAAAGGGCACAACGTACACTTGGAAACAAATGCCTCTATGGATCATACCTCTCTTCCATTGAAACTTCCTTCAGCTGCTGGTGGGGTTTTGTGCCTTCCATTTCTCTGATGCTTACTGCATAGATCTTAGTGGTGTAGTCGATTGCTTTTTCTCTTGCAACATCACTATCATAACCTTAGAAAAATAAAACACAAAATTAAACAAACTACCCTTGTTTCATAGTGAGAGGGCAAAGAACAAGATCTGCACGAATAAAAGGAAGGAAACTAATCCTGCCAAGCTGTCCTTACACTGAAATTTAGCACAGCAAAGCTCAGGTTAAATGCCTGTGTAAGTTTCTCTACAAGGAAGACTGAAATAAATCCTTTTTACCTCCATCTTCTTCTGCATCTGTGTCTGACTCTTCACTGTCCACCAGCTTGCTCTCCTGGATGCCCAGGAACTCCCTGGTCCAGATCATGAGTGCAGTGTCGGCGCCACCCACGGTGAGGAGCACGGAGTCATTGTGCAGCCACTGCACATTTGTCACCTGGGCACTGTGCCCCACGTACTTCTTGAACTTGGCATGTTGGCCCTGYAGCACAGAGAATCCCCCAGCTGGCAGCTTGACACACCAGCAACAGTGTTTTTCTTCCTTTCCTTTTTAATCACCAAAATAAATACACTTCTTACCTTCACTGGGTAGGAAAAAAGCTTCACAAACCCAAAATCATCTCCYGTGGCCAAAAGGGTTCTGTCCTTTGTGAGACTGGCTGCATTGACAACGGTGACATCGCTGTGCATGGGCCAGATTCCCTCGCAGGTGGGACCAAGRACACATGTCCAGGTGTCCCATTCAATCTTCTCTATCTGCAAGCAAGATTCCCCCAAAAGAAGGCTTCTTACTTCAAACATACCAAATATGCATTAGTGTCATGCATATAGTTTTCTATGTTTTTATATTAATTTTAATTGATTTAGTTTTTAAGAAACTGTGCTGGTTCCAGCTTGTCAATACAAACTGTATACTTTGATCAAAAGGCCTTACGATTTAAACATTCCCATTTTCCCAAGGCAGAGCATGATTTGTATACAAATCTTACTAAAAATTTTCTGAAGCCCTAAACACTGGCAATTTTGTAGCAGAATCACAGGTYACAAATAATCAGCTTCATGAAAAGCCAGGGACCTGCTTTTAAAGGTGGTTTATAGCCTGGAGGCAACTGGTTACACAGAAAACAGGTGACTTTGGGAAAGACGATTATGACAAATGGCTGCTAATAAATAAACAATATTATAAATGGCTGCTAATAAATAAACAAAAGTTAGCGATACAAGCAGAAATGTGCACATTCTGCCACTTACAAATGCTAGGAAAGACACTGTGGAATGACTAAATCATTTCCATTCTAACCACTGTAAATATAGCATTGTAAAAGGAAAAAATACACCATTTGAAGACAATTCTTAAAATTAACTTTCACAGTAAAAACAGTCCAGCACACACAATTCATACCTCAGCAATTCTTATAACATGTCTTTTCCCCCTTGGTGCTTCGAAAAATAGTTGTTCTTTGGCACCAGAATTGACTTGCAATAACTTTCCTGGATACAAAAGGAGAGATTATTATGAATTTTATTAATTATTATGACCATTAAGAACTTTTCTTTTGACTGAGCGAAGAAATTTCTGGGGGTAAATTAAGAAATTATCCTCCAGAGAGTTATTAATAGCAAAAGAGGTGCTTAAAGTCACTTTTGTAAGGATTCTATACACTGATTCAATGAATAAATAGTATTTTAAATACCATCCAATATCCTTAAGAAGTTGCTGTCTCGCAGCAAATCACTTTCTGCTGATGGAAAATATTTTGCTTATGCTTCATAATCACACTAATAGAAGCAAAAAATAAATGTGTGTGCTATTAATTTTTATAATAATTTTAATAACTTTGCAAGGCAGCTTTGCCAAAAAATAGGATCTTGCTAGCTATTGTCTCTTCTGCACTGCCCCACTGGCAGAGCCAGCTCCACTCCAAGTTGTCCTGGGATGCAAAGTTTACTGTGCCCATGGAGATGTTGTGGTGATGCTCTCAGTGASTCACACCACATTTTGGGACTGGCATGCAGGTGGTCCCACACGGAATCACATCTGCTCTGGGAAGGCTCATTGGCATGAGCTCATTATGGATCCTGCTAGACTTAATTAGCTGGGACAATCAGGCTCTACCTTCTTGCAGAAATTGTCATGCAGAGCTCAGCAAGGAAAGGAAATTGGATACCAGCAAATGTAATTGCACTGGATCCATACAGTGCTCCATGGGGAAAAGCATTTGCATTAGTGGTTGAGCTCAGTAACTGGGAGGGGAACATTTTCCTGATATTCTATTTTATGGRCATTTCCAGTCTTTATTTCTGGCCAACACTTTACCTCTGGAGTCCCAGTCGATGTGGGTGATGTAGCTGGAGGCACCTTTGCAAATACCAACTCTTTTGCTGGTAAGGACATTGTAAATATCTACGAAGTTATCATGGGAAGCTACAGCCAGGTACTTTCCTGATTCTATAAGGAAGAGACACTAAGATTATTAAAGGCTACATCTTCTAATTAATATTGGTGTGACTTTTCACCACTGTTGGTGGTGTTATAATGCAGTACATGGAATTGTAAAGTATTTAATGCACAGAGCACACAAAAAGCCGGTCTTCCTTCAGAACATTCAAACTTGTCTAGATATGAGAAACAAACTCCAAGATAAACATTCCCCTTCCACCTTATCATATGGTTATACCTCGTGAAAACTTTATATCCGAGATCATCTCCTTCCTGTGGTGAAAAGAGACCATGTCCTCCACAGTGTCAGCATTCACCACCAGAAAACTGCCGTCGTTCAACCCGACCGCCAGGGCTTTCCCATCGGGAGAAAAGGCACAGCAGCGCCCACCTAGGGAAGAACGTGGAAATGAGTCTCTTAACACAAAAACTGGGACAGAGAAAGCCACCAATGAACTGCAACTGAAAGGTTTTCACATCAAATATGTAGTTTTAAAATAGATTTGTTACTTATTAAAACCTATATGTCATAGAGAGCYATGATGGATGCTTTGTTACAGGGTGCTCTGGAGTTGACAATGATGAYGTAATACCTTTGGAAACAGATTTATGTGCTAATACCACCTTCCAGCTATGCTCTAAACTCACCAATGACAAAAATAAAACAAAATAAATCCCCAAAACATGTACAAAAAGGAAATCCAAGTGGAGAATTCAAAGACTCATTAGGGGCAGCACRACTACATGTCTTTCAGGAATACTACATTTGCAATCTTAATTATATGACGGAGTAATTATTCCTTTCAGTGGAGGATTTAAATTTAAATTTAAATCAGATGTAGTAGACTTTCTCCACTTTTTGCCTCAGCTTTATTCCTGACTATATTCTCCTATAGCTAACCTCATCCATCCCCAAATTCACCTCTCCAAAGCATCTAAGTCTTCTCCCTCAGCCAGTTACGAATTCCTGTGCTCCAGATCTGTCACTGAAAATGAACAATATAAAATTTCCTGAAGGAAATCAATGAGTAAATGAAATAAGAGTAATTTTGAGAAGGCAGCATTTCAATGTAGCTTATCTAATTTTATACAGAGGAGAGGGCAGGAAGTGCTAATTTTAGMGAAGTTGGTTTAACAGGTAAAATTCATATTGGCACTGAAGGCTGATTGTGTTCAACATGCAGAAAATGRTATATTTGTCTTTATAAGGAAATTTTTTAATGTCAGCAACAAACATACTGGCCTTAAATATTCCTAGGAAGGAAAGTGATTCTGAGGTCAACTCATTCCCCTTGAAATTGGGGAAAAAGAGACTCAAGTTCATTTTATTATTATTCATTACAACAGATTACAGTCCTTTTTCTTCCTTTGCTTTACACTGACTTGACACATGCCAAAGACAATTTATTTCCTCTGCTCCCAATTTCTTAATGACTGTGTCCTTTGTCTGCCCAATTAATGCCTGTGATGTGCACTGAAAGCAAAGAAGGAGCTGTAACAGAAATAGAGGGATCCATGGCTGCCCCAGGGCCTGGCCAAGGCAGAATTACCTTTTTTGAGCTTCCTCACTGCCAGCATGCGGTGCTGGGAYGAGAGCTCCCAGATCCGCAGGGTTTTGTCATCACTCACAGTGGCACACACAGGCAGGAGAGGATGAGCTGCCAAACCCCACACTTCCCCTTCCATATGGCCCTGGAGGAAAGCATTCCACAAGAGAAAACAATGTGTTTGGGGCTGTGTAGTATGTTCTAACTTTGTCCTGCCTCATTTTGCAAGTCCCAGGCAATAAAGCCTTCACCATCTCCTCTCCAAAGCTTTCCATATTCCAAAAGACCTGAACATCTGCTCTGTCTCTCCTGACAGCTGTCTAAAATACTCTTCCATAGTCCCCCACACTGTTACTGGCTGTAATTCATGTTCTTCCAATACTCTGTTTTCCAAACTTGAGATGAACAGGGAATTGTTACACCCCAAACCGGACTTTATCCTGAAAGCCTGATATGGGTTAATCTTCAAGGCTTATGTAATGTTTTAGATCCTTGTTTGCCCAATATACACATAAAAYTTTGTTTTAATCTTGCCTCATTCTCAGTTTTCCAACTTGTTAATACTCTTCCTACTTCTTTCCAACTTTCCATCAGTTTGCATACAGTTTGCTGACACTGCATATCAAGGTTAAATAATTTCCTACTGCTCTCAATCTGCATTAGTGAAGAGGTTCAATAATTTATAAAACACAGCTTCACACATCTTGGTTAGTGTGGTAGTCATGAAGGCAAGACAAATTTGATGGATACTTCAGGTGAAAAAAAAGAATACTAAAGAACCAGAATTTTGTAAAAATACAGGAAATAGTTAGCTATGGAAGATCCATACAGTACCTGAACAAGCAGAGTCATAGGCCCACTTTTATCAATTTCAAGTATTTCTCCATTTTTAGTTCCTACCAGGATGTGTCCATGTCCCAGGCTGATGGCTCGGATGGACGGGTTGTCCTCTAAAAGTAAACCTGAAGAATGAAAAGATATTAATGTGTTGGGATTTTTTTTTAGATTTCAYATCATCTGTAGTTTATATATAATTCAAATCTGTTTAAAATCATGAACATGAGATACAATTGCCTGATCAAACTGTCAGATAACCCATGGATTCCTTAATAATTCAAGAAGGGAAGTTCATGCAATATTTTGCAATATTGTAGCAATATAAAGACWGCTATTTTACTGCTTTAACAGTGAGTGTCTAAGGGGATCAGGCAGCATCACAGACTGATTCTGTGACTACATGTAAACATCCCTTTCCAAAGTTCCATGCCTATGCCTGGGRAATTTAACAGGTCTTTCAAAATCACAAGGTTCTGGTCTCACCACATGGAATGAGGCCAGCCAAAGAAGCTGGATGCTGAATGACCACACTTTGGAATGGCCAAACTCACAGGCTGGAAACATTTCTCCTTAAAATCGTTCCACAAATGAAAACAAAGCTCAGTGTCACAAAATAGAGGAGGGAATAGCATAAAAACGAAAAATAGCAAGGAATCCATCAAACACAACTTAYATTGATCAAACCAGAATATTCCAGCACAAAGTAGCATGTTGCTGTTCCCTTTGCGTTCTGGTAAGATTTGACACCCAGTACTACCTTTTTACTACCATTGTCCCACCTTCCATGCACAAAGTCCTTATGAAAACACACTGAAAACAATACCTTTAGAACTAGCAGAGAGTGCTGCTCTTTTAATAGCATATGTCTTCAGACATCTCTCAAACATATCATCCCAAAGGGCCACAATTCCATCTTTTCCACCCGTTACAAAGCCCTGCACAATCACAGGAGGAAAACACACACAGATGTCAGCACTCATAGGGGCAAYTCAACAAGACATGTCTAAAGGCACAGTAGAGTCTCCCCTGCATTTTATTCATGTGTCAAACTAAAAATACTGGAGTCTGTACCTATGAGGGAAAAATCGAAGTGGAAAAGATTTAGAGTTGCTTTTTTATGGTTATACAGATTTACAATCGTATGGAGCACATGCTCTGTAAACAGGAATGCTGGACCAGGTCATTTGCCTTCATGTGCAAATAAGCTATAGAAAAACATGTTTTACCCTTAGAAGAGACAGTAGTTGGCAATAASAGTTTCTCAAGTAATTCCAAATTCAATTGACTTAAAAGATGCTTCAACCTAACTTCTAATGATGCATTAGGGACCAATTCTTTSATTAATTCCCTGGGTAGATTATCTGTGCCAAGTGAATGCAAAAGAGCATAAATAACTAACCAACAAAAATCTAAGAGAAGAGGATGTTCAGTGCCAAGATCAAATAGAAAAATTGATGGGAAAGCTGGGAACAATCAATTAGGGCCAGAAAGGATTGAGCCACAGGGATCTTAATTGACCTTGATATATAAAAACGTTAATAGCCAACGTTGTTCTCATGCTATACTTCTACAGTTGAAACCATAACCTCAAAAAGGATAGTCTATTATCAACATTTTCTTCAAATTRCCAGGGGCAAARCTTCATCCTAAGCTCATTTATATGATGCAAATAATGTTTTTTTGCCATAATTTCTTTTATAGATGTATTGATGCAACTGAAGGAAAATTCTTCTGATATATGGAATAATTAACTCAAAAATGCAMACCTTTGGATATCTGAAGTCATGATTAAGATATAGTTATAAGATTATCAAAATATCATGTTTCATATTTTGGAAACTAGTAATGCACACATTTTTGGGATCAGGTCAAAGAGGCAACGAATGTTTCCTCTTACTCTCCTTTGGTTTACACAACCATGAAAATTATGTCCCTGAGAACAGTGAGAAATAAATCATGCATTTTTAGAGGCCAGAAAATGGCTGGTCAGGTATCAGCACATGGAACAGAGTGCTTACAAATCCATATCTATCAAATAACAGAAATCATTCCTATTGGCTTTATGATTTTAATCACCAACACCTCTAAAATCCACTACTGCAACAAAAATAAAGGTGAAGGACAGTGAAAGATACCTTGTCCAATGCATGCATGGCAAACACAGGTCCATCATGGGCCTTCACTGTCCTCAGCAGCAGGGTCTCCTTCCAGATGTAGATATCCCCAGTGGCAGCCCCAGAGAACACCAGCTCCTCAATCCGCCCATACGAGACGCTCATCATCGTCTCCAGCTTCCCTGCACTCCCAAATGTGCCCCGTTTGGAACTGAAGCCTCCACCTGCAACACCAGCACAAGGGTTTTTCTATTTGGGCTTGCAGCCACAGTGCTGTAAAGGATAAATACCTGACCCCAAGATCTCCCATGGCTGCCTAAGGCACAGAAGATAATGGAAATCCAGAGATGAGTGCACAAGGGAAAATCATAAAGAAAGTCAACCCAGAAATGACGGCTCTGGAGCAGCTCAGACTCAAGTTTTCAGACTGTCTTTCCAAATAAGAGATATATTTGGCGAGGAATTGTGCAAAAACAACTACTGCAATGGCTGGCAGGATGTTTTTTGCCTAGAACAGCTTCTGCCATGCTGTTTCTCTGTAGAAGTGACTATTACCTGAGGATAGGTTTAGTTGTCCCCTGGCACCCTGAGCATTTGACAGCAGTTTTGCAGAATAAATGTCAGGATTTTCTCCTCCTATGGTCATCAGAGGACCGAATCACCACAGCCTTGCTTGGTTCAGAAAGCAGAAGCAGCCATAAGGCCCATGAACCAAGACTTGGAGACAAAAATACAAAATTACAAAGTATCTGCAGTAATAGCCTTATGTCAAGGCACTGTGTGTTTCACAGCTGACACCACAGTAAATCCCCACTCCAATGAGCAAATCTGAATTCAAAACACACAATTGTCATTGCAAAGAGAGTGCTTTTACTGCTTAATGAATATTCCCATCGTGAAATTTGGCAAACAGCAATGCAAGTCTACTTAATCACTGCAAAAATAAGCTAAAGATTAAGAAAAAAAAGCAGAAAAAAATTTAATCTGACAGCACCTGAATCATTTGAAAACAAAGTATGGTACAACGCGTAAGAAGTTCTTAAAAATACCTAATTTTGAGTTGTTTTGAGCACCCATGAARTGTGTACATAAACTGAAAGTCCTGAAAAATGAAAAATCCAATCTTGAATAAAAAATATYCSCAAGCAGAACCTGGTTTTCTGAGAGCCAAGGCTGCTYGCTCAGGAGGATTCTTTAGAGTTTAAACACAATTAGCTGAAATTTCTTTCCATAAAGGAAGGAATATTTTAACATTTGCTGACTCAGAGGTGAGTTTTCACCATTTTAACATCTTGGTAACGGGGAAAATGCTGTACAAATAAAGCAAATTCTTAAACCAAGAATACGATGTTCCTGTATTAAAAAGATCTGCAAATTCTCATATAAATTACATATAGAATATTCAATACAGTACCTGTTTGCTGCCAAAATTTGATGTGTTTCATCCCAACTGTGACTAGTCTGTCCACATGATGTGGATTACACTTCACTACAAATATTTTATCCTTATGGCCCCTGCAATAAAGGTAAAAATTTTAAAAGCTTGGTAAGAGATGACTTAACATTKCAAACTAATTAAATCAATGATAGAAATAATTTCTCCATCTACCAAGAAGCACAGAGCCATATTTSTCATCTGCAAGAGTTTAGCCCTGAGTGAGAGTTTTCCCCCACAAAGATGGCAGGAGGAATTTGAGCACACATCATATGGGGTATAGAGTAGAGAAACGTGGGGAATAAAATTTCTCTCACACTGAATTTCAGTTCATTTAAGTCACAACAAGGGAGCAGACAACAAAGATCAAGGTAATTAAGAGATGACATAAAGGTCACATTACTATTTAAATGGATGAGAACTCARTAAATATTAAAAGATACCCTGACAGGAATTAGAAAGTGTTTAATCTATGTGCTTMAAGATGGAAAATAAAATAAGAAAATTATGGTTTAGGAAACAGTTCATTCAGCAGCACATACACCTCCAAGTTTTGTCCATGGGTAATTAAGTTATGCTTGTTGATYTATTTATGGGAATTTACAAGCTTGAGTTTTATCATAGCAAAAATTATTCCCAGGTGTAAAGCAGTAACTATATCTATGTGAATGTTTCATAAAACCTCCAAAGCAGGAACCGTGAGCTTTTCAATATGCATCTGCAGATTTTGTGCTAGGATTAAGTAACTTTTGCATGACAGGTTCAGCAGATCTGGACAATCAAGTGGTTTTGAAACCCTTCTCGGGGTCAGTATTTCCTGTAAGTGGACCAGACTGGATGCAAACCAGTCCTGGCCACCTTTGACATCTGCAGCACATCATCCTGCAGTGCAGAGATGTTTGATTCCAACTTACTYGACAAGAATTTTAATGTCACTAGACAGAAGGCTGGAGAGCCAGGACAGGGAAAAAAGCTGTATAATTTAGCTCTGAAACAATGAAAGCAAAATAAATAAGAGCGTTCTGACTGTTGAAACAAAAAAACCTGAGAAGTCATGCTGAAGTTAATCATCCTAGAAAGATGAAGCAAAAAGAACATTAACAGAAAATAAATATAACTGCAGAATGAACATACTGAGTGTCGGTATACCATGAATGGACACCTCATTTTCCAATTTATAYAGGTCCATGTGATTGCAAGGAAATGTCCTTCTACTCTTGTGTGGAAAGGCCACATGAGGGCTTTTCTCTCTCTCTCTCTCTCTGTCCTCCTGTGCTCACCAGAACAGGGGACTTGCCTTTAGGCACTGCTAAAATCTAAACAGTAGTTTAAACTGGAACAATTTAGAACATAAATTAATTTTTTTCTGCTCTCTGTAAGGTCCCTGCATATTTTCAAGATAACAGATTAGCATTACCATTGGGTACATACAGCATRATGTGGTGAAAAGAACCTGGGTGCTCCAGGTTTTATCTGTCCTGTGAGCACCRGCAGCCAGGTAGTGACACAGCTCATCATTATCTTGTTTTTAAAAGCTTAAAGGTCAGCAGGAGAATATATAAAGTATTTCTTTGCTTGCAAGTCAAGCACAATCYGTCTGGGGACAGCAGAACTGGGATTGCAAAGCCCAGGAAAATGTCACGTTTTACAACACAGACAGGGCTGTTGCTAAGCAAACCCTCCAGCACAGATTTTAAACAGGATTTAAAACCTCACTGCCTAATAAACAGGATGTCTGAGATGAAATTGTGTGGCTAACAGATCGTGGTACACACACACAGAGTGAAACATGGATTTCTTCAGTAATGGTACGCTGCTAACAGAGTGCTGCCATCAGAAAATCTCATTTCTTCTGCAATATGTCACCATATAGTAATTAAATTAGCTTTTACAGGCACTTTTTTGCAGCTACACTAACAGTTTCTACTGAGCAATGCTATTTTACATGGTTGCAGGGAGCATACGGAATTATCTCCTTGACTATCTGGTACATACATCCATACTCATAAGAATTTGCTCAATCTTAGTGACAAGGAACACATTTGCTTTGTCTGAGGATGAGACGGAAGCCAGGTTCTCAAACAGTTTGATTCTCCTACTTTGAACAACTATTTTTGCAATCCCATACTTAAGAACAAAAAAGCAAACACATAACTTTAATCCAATTCTGTGCCCAGCATTAGAACCTTCAAGCAATCACAAAGGACCCTTCTTTTTTCTTTTCTAGAAAGTGATCCGGTTATTGATGGAATGTACCATGTCATTGAATGAATGAATACAGGAAATGACATCCCTTGTGACTTCTGCCCTGAGCCAGGACATAAAACTGGGAGATAACACTAACTTGAAAAGCCTGAAACAAGCCACAATACCAATGCGGTTCTCCCAACARAAAGGCTAAGGAACTCCTCACAGAAATAGTTCACAGGAATTCCAAACACTGAGCTGTGCATCCCCAGGTTATTAATCTGAGTACATTGCTCTGAAACACCATCCTGCTTTTTCAGAGAGGASTTCTGCTTTATTTCTTTGTTCATAGGAAAAATGTGGCTGATGCTATTCAGAAAAAGCAATCAGAGGGGACATTTATAGTGTGGGTATTCTTACCTAGTCGTTGCCAGCTTTTCTCCCTTTTTCCAGTCCCAGAACACAATGGCATGGTTATCATCCAGTCCAACAGATGCCAAACATTTCCCATCAGCTATAAAGAAGTGATACTGAATGTTAAAGGTGCTAAAACTTCAGCTGAAAATGTAACAGGCAAYGAACACAACAAATACATTGGAAACTGAATTTCTAATGATGGATCATAAATGAAGCAAAAAATCCCCTCATATTAATAGTTTGAAAGATTGGATCAAATCTTTCCCAAAGGCAGACACAAAACTTTCCTATGYGTAACTGTGAGGAAAATAGGAAGGATCAGACAAGGCAATGAAAGTCAATTTCACAAAGCCCAAGCACTCCAGATTTACACTGCGTTTTATCAGAAATATTTCTGATCAGATGCTTCTTTTCTTTTGCTTAAAAATGGTACAGAGAATTATTGTGTATGAAATGTTCCTAGGCAGGATGATAAAACTATAAATACAATATGAAATCTTAAGGCTAAAAATAACTGCTGGCTATCTTTTCTTTCACTGCAGGAAAGACACAGCAGTACAGATAATGAGAGGAAGGAAAGCCAGAACAGAATATCATCCATAATTCAACAGTACCCAGGCACCCTAGCACACGTATGAAATAATGATAAACACAACCATCTCTAACAAAGTTTTAGAGACAAACTTCTGTCCTAAAATTCTGAAAAGTTCATAAAATTAGACCCAAATTACTGCAGTTTATGATAAGAAAATTGAACTTTATAGGGTTTAGGAGAGGCTGATCACCTGTTTGGTGTTTTTAATCAAAGAAAAGTCAAAGTTGGAGGAAGCAGAGCTTGGCAGACACTGAACAAGAGCCTTGATTTGKGAATGTGCTTCTAATGGAAGTGAATGATGTGAAGGACTCTGGGCTTGGGTATATTTGACTTCAAGAAAAGAAAGAGAACCACTAGCATAAATTACTCCTTCAGAACTACTGCAGAGTTCATAGGGCTGAGTAAGTTCTCACAGAGTTTAGTGACTGAGTTATACCAGAAATAAGTCAAGAAGGAGAGGAATTTCAGAATGAGGAAAAGAATGAAATGAAACAGGACCAGATGGAAGAAGCAGAAGGTGGCTGGAAGGAATGAAGCTAAAACAGGACAGGAAACCAAAACTGAGTTTATGAAAAAMAAAMAAMMAAAMAAAMAMMMMCAAAACAATGCAAAAGTTTAAACTTGATTTTCTTGAAACAGGTTTATCCACTGATACGGACTATACCCTTTAAAGTATATCCCGAAGTATRGATGTTAAATCAGCCACCAGAGGGCACAACCAAACATTGCAGGAATGAAATTATGGTCCCTGAATCAGTGTCAGGAAAAGGGCTGGACCAGAGGGGTCCAGCTTTCAGAAATGGGGAACAGCAAATGTTTTAGAGCGGGAGTAAGGGCAGAGAAAACTGGGGGGAAAGAGCCAGCAGCTACATCAACTACAGCTAGAAAATGTTGGGAGGTTTGGGTTTCTTTAAGATTCAGACAGTGACCTGAACCTAATTTTGAAATCTCTGTTAYTAAGACAATGCCAACCCCCTACATAGGGCCTCTGATCCTGCAGGGAGGTGCACATTTGCACAGCTCTCTGCCCTGTCTATATCAAGAATCCCAACTAAAGCCAGTTAGGAATGCAGTGCGTACATCATTCTTGGGATTAGGTCCTAAAGCAACACTGTAATGTTGACTGGTCACTACTTTTTAGAAGACCTTCAATATTTTTGTATAGATTTATGCCCACAGAATATTTGGCCAGCTTATTCTCTAGACAGGTATGTGGGTTCTAATGCCCAGAATATTCCTACCTGGACAGAAATKTACTTGGTGTTAAAAATGCAAACCACAAAGTATTTTCAAATATAGGAACATTTGTTGAACTAAGTATCTTCAGAAGTTTTTTTGACATCTATGCACACAATGTCAGTTAAATCACCCTTATCCATTTTCCCTTCTTCTGGCACTTTATCTTCTTTCAGAGTGAGCTTACACACCACAGTGGGTCAGCAATTTCACATTTGAATTCCARCTCTTGGATGAACACCAGAGCTCCTCTCCTGATAATGGAAAATGACTCAGTTCCACAGATTTATCTYTGTGGAAAGTCAAACTTCTTTTACATAGTCTTGTCTTATAAAYGTGACCTACATCCTAATGAATTCTTACCACATTTCTGGAGAGTAGAATATGAAATAAGCTATGTTTAATTGAAAATAAAATCAGATCAAGGAAAGGATAATTAAGCTCAATTCATTTTTTTAATAGAAGAAGGGAAAATGAATTTCGAAGCCCTTTTATAAAGGCGCAGAATATTTAAGTAGCGACCATATGGATGATATTCTTCAGGGCTGCACACAGGAATTATCCCTTAAAAACTGAAACAACGTAGGGCAGCCAGCATGGAAAGACAAGTAGGAGAGACAGCAGACAACTGTTTGTCATATTTACTTCTTCTGTAAACTCACTGAAAAATGTGGCAATGGTTAGCAAATGTGAAGAATTGCATGAGCCCAGAGGTGACATTTCCAACTTATTTATATGCTTTGAGTCAGCATCCTGCCTGCTTTAAAATTCCCACACCACAATGAAAAGTGACCAGAATTCCAGATAGACACTTGTGATTTATCTATCAGACACCACCAAAACCAATCGTTGACCAACTGACCAAAGGCCCATGACTAACTTTATTACTACTACTACTTTAATTTTATACAGTCAGCAAGCTTCCATGTAAAATTGCTACTGGCTTTAATTTTACAGCTCCTTGAATTAACATTTCATCACAAGGAYTGTTTTTTAATTAATCATTTTGATAAACATAGGCTATGACTTACCTGAAAAATCCAGTGCACACACTCCTCTCTGGTGCTGGCCTTTGAGCAAYGACAAACATTTCAGGGTCTGGGTGTCCCAAACATGGATAGCAGCATCCCTTCCAACCTAAATCAGAGCGTTAATTGGGATATCTGCCCACAAAATTTCAAAGCACACCTATAACACTAATTAACACTATTACACCYTTTAAAACACTACAGAGGTAACTACTGTCTSATGTGCCCTATTYTATMTTTTTTAATAWTTATTTTCTCTTTCASGGAAATATCAGCGGATGGTCTCAAAGACACAATTCAGCACCATATTCATGGTATGATTTATCCTGATGTATGAATGTATATGAACACACTGAAGGTATCATAGTCAGTGTACCAGCTATTAGGAGAGTGCCCAACATTTTTATCTGAGCAAGGCTTTTGAAAGTTCYTACAATACAGAAATGCTGCAACTGACTAATGAAAGTCCAAAACCTTCTAGGATGTAGATAAAAAACAGCTCCTGAGTTTTACAGATTAAAGCAGAGGCTCAAGGTGAATATAAGATTTTTGAAGGCCACAGCACAAGACTGGCAGTGTTTATGTGATATAGGAATGGCATCATAATCATCTCCAATAGTTTTGGCAGGAAATAGGAAACAACACTCAGCTCGCCCAGATTTAGGAGGAAACATGGCATTTAAGGAAATAGAGACTGGCATTTTTCTTAATGATATATACAAATATAATTGATACCACTTTTAAGTGCCCACCTGCCCAGTAGCCACATAGTCCTTGACGGGGTGGATGCTGAGGCTGAGGATGTCATCGTCGTGGCCGAGGTAGAGCCTCTGCGAGTGCTGCTGCCGGTTGTAGACGACAGCCACAGCAGCGATGTGATAAACCACCTCCCCTGCCTGCGTGTAGAACAGGTTGTTCCTGCAGTCATAGCCCCTGTACCTGCAGCAAACACCAAACACCTTGTGGCTGYCCCAGCACTGCTCGGGAAATTTGTGTGACAAATCATTTTTGTGTTAGGTGGAAAGGAGTCCTGCAGTGACAACTTCAGTTCAAAAKTATCACAGAGACTTGCTCYCACCAAGAGCAGGAATCCAGGAATCTTCTCAAGGGTTACTTTGCACCCAATTCCTAAATCAGCACTGGTTTCACAAGAAGGCTGCATCATTTACATAGAATTGTGTCCAGGTAAATTTCCAGGTAAGGGCATTAGAATGGAGCAGGGATCTATCAGGCCTTTTAACAAATCACAGTTATCATTAATTAACAGAAAATCTTTGCTCCAGCAAACATCAGGTGCAGTGAGCAACAAGGATAAAATGCAATTTTGTAACACTCAATGCTGATGTATTATCTATCAGTGTTATAAACTTCCCTTGTTCCTTAACAAAGAGAATCATAGGATGTTTTGGRCTGGAAGGGACCTTACAGATAATCCAGTTCCAGCCCCTGCCATGGGCAGGGACACCTTCCACTGGACCAAGTTGCTCAGAATTCCATCCAGCCTCACCCTGAAATATAACTGCAAATAGAAAATCTACATCTGATATTCCAAGAATTAYCCACAATAATAATGACAACTTAATTGTGGGTAAGCACCAAAACCTGCTTTACTTATGCTCTGATAGGAATTKTTAGAACACCGCAGCAATGTTAATCAATCAGAAATAACAAATATTATCTGATATTACTCTACCCATGTATAAACTGCAACTTCAAGCTGTCCTCAGGTGCTCGCTCTCTCTTAAGGAAGGGCACAGAATGGTTTTTCTCTTTACTTTGCTGTTTCAGCTGAGGTAGGTCTTCTTTGTAAACCTGAAGAAGAAGCGTTAACTTTAACTGCACATCTCTGGTTTTCCAAGTATTTGTATATATGAGTGAAAGTGATTTAAAGCATGAAATTTAATATATGCTAATGGGATGTTCAGTGGTTACAATGCAGTCAGGCACTATTGCTYCCAACCTCAGATGATAATAAATGTTTTCTGGACAATGAATTCCACTGACCTGAGTGACTCAGAATAGCAATCTGGAAGAGCAGGAAAGTGTATTTTTTCTAGAAGAATCCAGTGTACCTTAGTCAAAAGGAATGTAAATACTGACTGAAAGCCTCTAGGTGTTTTTTTATTTCATCTGTGTTTCAGTGTCCAAGCTCAAAGCTCATTATGAAGAACTGATTCTATCTTGGGATTGTGGTGAAATACACAGAACCAAAACCCCTTCAGTGATCTGCCAACATGTCCAGAATCCCAAAAAACAATTACAGCCCTATAAATCAAGAAAATACTTTCCATTCAAACACTTCTTTTCTGTGGAGCCAATAAAGGTGTTTGAAGGGTCCTCAGAACTGTGGCCCCAAACAAAATCCACTACATTGCTGACATGCAGCTTTAGTGTTTGTTTTCCGTGCCTACATTTCTTGGACAAATGAACAAGGAAATTGTCATTCTCACAGAAATCTACCTGACTTCCAAGATGGAACACAGGATTTTTGGAAGAAAGGAAAAAAAAGAAACAAATTCAGTGAAAGAGAATACTGGGGCATCACGTTCTGATACATTATATATAGAATCCTCTCTGCTGCTTCAGCCATAACAAAAAAAAAAAAACCAAACACAAACCTAAAATAAGATTAATATTTTCATTTCCATGTGCTTTTGTCAATTATTTCCTTGAACAAAAACCAAGTGCAGCTTCTGGGGCTGTCTCACACCTCCTATATGAGTTACTATTTTAAGTTGCTTCTGGTTTTCCATGCATTAACCTGCCTGGAATATTGATGTTTAACTGCATACAACTATRTTGTCACTTGCAGTTGTTAAACCCAGACGTCCTTTTTGACACACAGGCAGCATGGAGGAGGRTGATGAGTGATTTGAATACAGATGGAAAATCAGGAGGAGGAGGATGGGACAAGCATTCCAGTGAAACTGGGAGTAAAGGGAGTGGGGGAGTGGGGAGAGAGAATTTGACAAAATCTCTGTTTCATTTGTAGAACATAATTGCACCCTGTAATAAATAGGTGAAAGAAGCTGTTGGCAGAAGGATCTATGTAATTTATTGCAGTCTAGAAAGTGAGGTGAAAAGATAAAGGATGCCCTTGTCTAAAGCCTGGAATGTTAGAGGTGAACTTCCCACATTCCAGAAAGCAGCCCCATTAAATCCCTTAAATCAGCCTGAACCAACTTATTTTGTAATTTTTCCATACAGTACAAGATTCCAGTCCTGCTCTGAGGAATTTCTGACCTTTCCTCATTGCAGCTGAGAGGTCATTGGATAAGGGGATAGGTAATACTCAGTTCACAACGACAACAGCTCCTGGAATCAGGTTCAAGTGACTTGTAGATAGAACCCAAATTGGAGAATGGTTTGGGTTGGGTTGGAAGGGACCTTAAAGATAACCTAGTTCCAACCCSCAAAACACTTCACTCCAAGCTCTTTTAAATTTTCCTCTCCAGCTCAAAGGTTTATGTATATTGATTGCATAATCAGCTGAATACCATCAAAATAACTGAGAGCAGTCTATGAGTCAGCAGTAAACTTCTTATCTTTGCTGAATAGTGATGGAAACTTGTCAGGTAATTGGCAGAGTGTATTTCACACTCACCTGGCGATCATAGTTGATTTGAGCTTCCTGCTCAATGTCAGAATCCAGCTCTGGCACGTCAGATAAATCCGAATCTGATTCCTCACTGTAAGAATCCACACCACCCTCTGCTTTAAAAAAAAAAAAAAAAATCAATATATTGACCACATAAAACCACAAGAAAATAGTATGTGATGCTTTTATATAGTTGAGACTATGGGCAAAGCAGTATTCAAGAAGTTTGGAAGCTCAAGCAGCTTGTAAAAGTCACGGGGGCTGACTGAATGTGTCAGGCTTCATTTCTGTCATTCCTGTTTCCCTGCCTGGGGCAGGGAGGTGGCAGAGAGAAGCAAAATCAGWGAGCAGTTACTGGTACAGTTCCAGCATCAGAGAACTCTGCTTTCTYAACAGGCTTTGGAGTGCAGACACACAGAAATGGCAAATAAAAGCTTCCACTGATCACCCTTTGTGTTTAAAATACTTGTGGTAATGTAAGTATATTACTAAACTGTGCATTTACAGAGTGAAATTTTGCCCTTTTGCTGCAGGGAATCCAGATATTAGCAACCACCATGACACAGCTCATATGGCTTTGGTAGGATATTATAAGGGTCATGAATATAACAAGAAGAGTATTTAAAGTACAGCTACTGCACAAATATGTGAGATCCCACTGAAAAATAAACACAAGTAGTCTGACTTCTGAATGCAAGTTAGATGGTTAAGTTTGAAAATTTAATTATCCAGTCCCTCTAAATATCTTTTGTCACATTCTCTGAGGAACACTTCCCATGTATTCCCAAACACACAATACTGCAGGCTGCAGCAGTTTTTAATGTTCCTCAAACCAGGGCTTGTCTTTGAAAACTGCAATGTCTCAAAACATGCTGAGTATATGCAATTCCAAAGAATTAGAATAAAAATCTTTTCCTGTTAATTCAATAAAAGCTCTTCCAGCAGTGCTGCATTCTCTGCTGCTTTAATTTAATAGAAYACTAGAGCAGAGATGATGTTTACCTTGCGGAGAGGCTTCCAGGATGCCATTTGTTATTCCTTCTGGAACAAATCTCCACTGAAAAACAGAGTGATCAGCACCACCYGTGCTCAAAACCCACTGGAAATCATGGGACCAGCGGACATTGGTGACATGGGCTGAGTGGCCAACATATTTCCTGAATTTAGCTCCTAAAAACAAGAAGAGAACAGTTGGTAATGTAAAGGAAAAAAATTAACATTTTATAAATAAAGTTAGTTAATGGCAACACATGCAACCTAAATACTTGTGAGATCTGAAAATAAAAAAAAATACTCAAATGCCTCAYTTGATATTCTGTTACAAAAGCTATTATAATATAAAGGTAAGTAGCATAAATAATGACAATATCCTCAGTTGTCAGAAAAGTGCTTCAATCTTGGCAGGAAGTACCAGACATGCACAGGGTTTAATCTGCACCTTTCTGGCCATGACTGCAAACTTGACACATGCATTACATTTTCCTTAAGAACACAAATTTTGAAAATACAATGAGATGTGGTATCAAATTAARCACTGAGATTCACAGAAAGGCACTATTTGGTTTCTTAGATTTATGCTTGGAGCACTGAAAATCCTGAGGAAACAACCACACCTTCTCAACACTTCTGAAAACAGCCACACAGAGGGTTGAAGTCTGGTATATATTTCCATTAATACTCACAGGAATTGAGCACACACTAATTTGAATTATACACCAGAATGAAAAGCCATCTTTAGAAAAGACACTGATACAGTGTTGRGGTAAATATTGCCTTTTTCATCCATACAAAATACTGTCGTACCTTTCTTTAGGCATGGAAACCTGAATAATTTAACCAGCCCAAAGTCATCGCCAGTCACCAGCACGRAGCTGCTGTAATTCCCATCCACAGAGTTGACATCTGTAATGTTTGTGTATTTTGGCCAAATTCCACTCACTTCAGATCCTATCACACAGGTCCATGARGCCCAGTGAATTCCTTTGATCTCATCTTTGCTTGTTAGATGCTTCCCAGCTGAAAATATGCAGGAGAATAATCAATAATTTGCTTTTGAGTCAAATCCATTTCCTTTCATCATGTTTGTCTGTGTATTCTAATTGTGATTAATTTTTAACTTCAATTTGAAAGATTCACAATCTTCTTTAAATTACTATAATCTCGCATTTGTGGTRTTTGAGGACATCATACATCTGAGGAATTCTGGTGCAGCTGCATTAGAAATAATTAGAATACTAATAAGAATTGCTATGCTACTTAGAATTAGCATGCTAAAAACATACAAAAGTAGAAAAACTTTATCATTCCAAGTCATTGCTACCAAAGAAATGCCTTCAGTAGACAGTACATGTACATAGCATGAGATCCCAGAAAGCTTTCAAGAGCTAGAAGAAAATAATATAAATTTTTATATCATGCTGCATATATGCTGGTAGGAATTCTTTGTCCACATGATCTAAAGTCCCTAAAAAGTGAGCATTTGGTCAGCCATTCATTCTGTGGTACTTTTCATTTACAGGGGCTGTTTCAGAATTGATTGAAGGCTGCCAAACTACCTCAAAAGAGCACAAAATTTTATTTCTAAAGCTCTCTTCTTCAACAGTTTCCTCTAAATATTAGAAAGTATTCTCAAATAAGAGTGAGAATAAGTCATGTATTTATCAATGTTGTTTCTACTAACAGGCTTTAACAYTGAGAGCTTCAGCAGTTCAAGCTGAGCAGTCTTCTATTTTTAGTTATTACATTCTTAAAAATATTCTAATCACTAATAGGAATCATTCATCATTTAGAGGAAGCACAACAGTGACAGAGGGGCTTTGGCAGTCACGTGAAGTAAGTCAACCTGTAAAAGTTGCCATGAAAAAAAACATAACTTTACACAGCAAGGACAGCTTTTCCTTAAAGCTGAAGGTGGGGATATGCTGTGAGTACTGATTTAAAAAATGAGCAGTAGGTATTTCTCTAAGCTTCAGGCAGGAAACTTCACCTGCAGCTATAATATTTGTATCATATTTGTGGTGTTCACTTCATATCAACACCAAAGTTTCATTGTTCATAACACGAGCCCCCTGCAAACTTACAGGGCATCTTGTAGAAGAGCCTCTCTCCAGCACCATCGTTGGTCTGCAGGAACTTGCTGTCCACAGACCAGTCGATGTGAGTGATGAAACTGGAGGATTTGTTGCATTCCCCGATTTTTTTGTATCGCTGGGCCACGGCATAGATGTCCACAGGCCCATCATTGGAACCCACGGCCAGGTAGGAGCCATCYGGGGAAAACTTCATCTCATGGATCACCTCCTTGCGGTCCTTGATGTGAACCACCTCCGTCATGTCCCTGCAATAGCCACAGGTGAGAATGGCAGCTGAAAACTCATGAACTCGCAATCCACAGACAAGATGACAGATGCACTGAGTTATTGGTACAACAAAAATCAGATTTCACCTTAAAACCTTTTTCTTTTTATAATCTTCTATTGCTTTCATTGGTTCTAAGCATTTTCTAGGGCAACAGATAAAAACCACACTGCCTGTCCACAATGCTCTTCATTCTATTCATGTACTCTAATGAAGTACTGCTAGTAGCACCCAAGCAAAATTTACTTAGATATATTTTGTATCTTTCAAATCCTGACACACAGCACTCTTTAAAAGCAGAGTCCTGAAAGAGGAATCATTCCTAACCYGAGACAGAGACTTCTAGGAGGCATCAAACAAATTAGAAAGGACAAGATTACTGGGAGACAAAGAAGATTAACTTCTTTAGCAAAATAGTAGTGGTGGGGAAGGCTTTTAAATTAATATGAACAGCTCACTTAAGTTTTGTTAAAGTCATTAAAGGAAGGCATTACAGGGGTTTTCCCAGGCTTTTCCCCTTCTATCAGCTTGGAATTCCAAGTATTTTAAGTATATGTTTGRCAAACATATGGAGAAATAATCAGGAGAGGATAAACTATTCCAAGTGTAAATTAAAACAGCTTTTGTGTTTTCAAATCACACTGAGGGTTTGGCTATTACACTCTATGGCCAATTTAATGTTTTATCTGCTTTTGTGTCTCCTCCATTATAGCATTCCAGACAGAAAATGCCTAAGATGCAGCCACGTAAAAAAAGGCTCTCCTCTAACACAAAAAGTAGAATTCAGGTATATCTTGAAAATACTTTAAAATGTATTCTGATTATCATTATTTTGCCTGGTGTGTGTATGACAGGAAATGAATCATACAGACAAGGAGATCCCTCTCTAAACTACGTTCTCTTTGTTAGGCACATTTCTTCTTATAAAATACCGTATAATTTCAGATTACAGAAAAAAACCTAACTAGAAAACCTTTAATTTTATCAACACTATTACTAAAAGCTAATATTTTGAAATTAAACAAAGCACAGATTTTCTTCTCATTGCCAAACTACCACCACTTAAAAGTGATATGAAAGCATATGCAAATATTATTCCTTTTTTTCTGATAAGACACTCAGTGACTTTCTCATCTTACCTTACTCTGAGGACAATGAAGGAGCCATCCTTCATCCCAAGTGCCAGCTGGGATCCATCAGGACTGAAGGACACGCTCCGCACTGCCTCTTCCATATTGCAGCGAGCGATCAAGGCATGGTCAGCAAGGCTCCACAGCCTGCACCGAAGGGAAGGGAAAGCAGAAGGGAGCTTTTCCTGGCTGCCCAGGATTTGGGAGTCACCAAGGCCAATCCCAAATGTCTAACTCAGTTTGTAAAATCTTTTGCACACACAYCTTGTATTAATATTGGTTAAAGGATGGAGTTCCTTTCAACCTGAACACAACGGTGGTAGAAGAAAAGAGAGTGAAGCTCAATCACATCACCAGTGTTATGTCCAGACTTCATTTATAGATAGAATTCCCCAAAATGAGTAACAAAAATACAGCCTCTGTAGACAGAAAAGGTCAATGCAGCTCTGAGCGAAATTTTGACTAAAAGCAACACTCGGGGAACATTAACATTCCAGCCCCAGGGAAGATCTTCTTGTCCTAACTCTGAATGAGCTAGGAGACAAAATTGCATCAGTTCGATTAAAAAGAACCAATCAATAATGTCCTARGGCAAATAATGCACCTATATTTTTCTGAAGGGATGGAGGAAGCTTCCCAGATCCCTACAGGCTGGCCCATCAGATCTCAGTAGTCTGCAAGACTCAGAAATTTAAAGAACAATTAAGAGAGTGGGAAAAAAYGCATTTTTCTCAGGATAGAGAAATTAAGACAATACCCAATTATCTTTATTTTGAGGACAGAGTAAAACATAATGTATTTATAATATCAGATAGGTGAATAGCAGCAGATGTGATTATATGCTAAACTTGAGAAAAGGACAATTTGTGCAGGAATTGAAAGGATACACTGGACCAAGTTGCAGAGCAAAGCTGGACAGAAAGGAACACTCAGGCTGGATGGGACATGCTACTGAGAGAGCTGTAGTTAAAKTTTTGGAATAGAAACAATTCCTATTTCCACTGAAGACAGCTGCACAAAGGGTGTTGATGCTACTGAGCTCTGCTCTGGAGAGCAAACTGGGGGACACTGGGRGCACAGGAGGCTCCAAAGTAGAAAAAGTTCTGTTGAAGGACCATGTTGGCATTAGAACAAACAGCATAAACACAGTCTGGAAGGAGCCTGGAAAGAAGGTGAAAAATAAACTGATGTGGGACATTAAAACTGTTTTCAAAGACAAACCAGAAGCAGGATCAAAAATCTTGCAGTCTCACAAGGCAGAAGCTGTGAGCCCAATAACAAAAAATGAACCAGGAAGGATTTGGAAAGATATTGAWGGAAACACCAGGATACAACTGTTGCTCCAAAATGTTGCTTCCACATAAAACAATTTATCCAATACTCAAGAAGCCACGTTGCAATACATGACAGTCTGTTTAATAAATGCAATAAATAATTCTCTATGCTTTCAGAGAATGATAATTTTCCCTGTTCCTGTGGTAAGAGACTGGGAGCAGGCAGCTTTCCTAGATGAGATGCTTTGCTTTGGAAATTTAAAATGTAAGAAGCCTATATTTGGCTAGAGCCTTCTCTCAAGCTGGACTAGGGAAAAACACAGTAACCCCCCCTTCTCATTTAGAAATCTCGAACACAAGAATATCATCTGACTCACTAAATACTCTTATTTCTAAACCAATTTAATTTACATTATATACCCACTCTTTGAAGTACTGAGAAAAATTATCCAATGAAGGGCAACACTAAAACATCCCTGTTGAGATGCAATTTTAATATTAAAGAAAAATTGTAGGGRAATCCTTTTGTGTACTTTTTAATCRTAATTAAAGTATCTATACATTTCATTGGAATTCCTCACAYGAAGCCATAGTCTGYAAAAAAATCCCATTAGGATTCAAATCCCATACTCTATTGCCCAAACAGCTCAAAGATGTGTGATGTAGGGCAGTAAAATCCCTGCACATTTGAGAGAATGGCACGTCCAAAGACATCAGGGATATCACAACTACTCCAACAGTGATAAGAATGATAAGAGCAGCACTAATTAAGCTTTGACGTGCACACAGATCCTGCAGTGCTTCCTGGAGGGGCACAAGTTGGCTCAGGCTCTGAGTCAGCAGCACCTTCTCCAGCTCCAGGAACTGAATTACTCTGCTCACCAAGAGATGAGCCCAAGACAATAAATCCTGTCTTATGCAGCTTATTGGCTTGAGGGCAGTGCAATGCTAATCCCAGCTTTGCAGCCCTTCCTCCAGAACTGACCTGCATCCCGCCAGGACACTTGTGCCTGTCTGTAACACTGGGCAGGCAAASCCCAGCAGAACAGACCATTCATGCATTGKRTAAACTGAAGGAAATAATCCTCCTRTAGGAAKYAGGGAGAAAACAGGACTGTAGAGAACAACTGGCAGTTCTGTTGGTTTCACATTTGGATTTTAGTTGGGGTTAGAAAGAGATGAGGGATGGCAGGGATAAGAAACCAGTACAAGTGAAAAGACAGAAAGGGAAAAATAAGGAAATTCCAGCTGAGCAGCAAGCCTCAAGGCAGAGGTGAATCACAATGTGCAATCTGAAGGAGAATAATCAGAAGCTGGGTGTATGGTAGGAGATGGATTTTTCCCATTGAAATATGGCCAAAGGGTGAAATCCACATCTATGTTTCCAAAATAAGTTGACTAGTAGTCCATAAAAACTGAAAATCTCTTTGGTAACTGCCTGGGGTTAATTTATAAATATGCAATCAAATCATCTGTATAAAGGCAAAACGAAGTGGCAAAGGGTTTGGAAAAAAATCTGATGGAGGGGTTAGAAATCAGGATAGCAGAGTCAGTAGAAACCACCAAGCAGGACATCAGGGGAAAACCTACCCAGGCATGTGCTGTGCTGCAAGGGTGGAACCACCACCAGAGATAGGACTTGCGAGACTGCCAAAACAAAGCCAGGTCTCCCCAAAATCTCTCTCCCATGAGTAGCTTTGGCACTCAGGAAAATCTCCATTCCTTTAATCAGAGGTAAATAATCAGTCCCACTGGGCAGAGTCCATACTCAGGTGAGATAACACACAGCTGCTCTAAGTGTGGACTCAGGAAGGGTCTGAGCTTAACCTCCTAACTCTACAGTCAAGTCATACTAAACACAATAAAATGCCCTTTTTCCCCAGAGGCTTATCAATATGCCAGATTTTAACACAGACAGGAAAAGGAGCATCCTTGACTTTGTGAAAATTTCCATACATATGTGGAGAAAATTTAGAACCTGTTCTACAGAGTCTTGAAGCACAAGTGCTACAAATAAATGCAGAAACACAGAGCACCCTGAGTTGGAARGGACCCACAAGGATCATCCAGCCCAGCTCCCGGCCCTGCACAGATACCCCAACAATCCCAGCCTGTGCATGCCTGGGAGTGCCTTCCAAATGCTTCTGGATGTCCTGGAGCAGCCTTGGGGCTGTGACCATTCCCTGCAGAGCCTGTTCAGTGCCTCACCACCATCTGGGGGCAGGACCTTTTCCTAATACCTATCCTAAACCTCCCCTGGACTCAGCTCCAGCTGTTCCCTCSGGTCTTGTCACTGGTCACAGAGAGAAGTGATCAGTGTCTGCCCTTTGTGACACCGGTGCTTCTTCATTAATCTCATTTTCTGGCATTTTAACTGAATTGGTTTTAGATCAGATTTCCTAAAAAAACACTGAAGGCTGAGGCAGACACCAGCTGAGTAAAACACTGGACAAAGGTATCCAGGCTTTAGGCTTGTTGTTTGATACTACCAGAAGAGAAGTACTATTCTTCATTTAGATCCCCTGTACACAGTAGGAATAAATCACTGCTTCCAGAGCATATAAATCCAATATCTTCTGAACACAAATTCTGATTATTTTTATGTTATGTGTATCACCCAAATATAAAAGCTGAGGAAAAAAAGCTGAAGAAAAAAAAAGCAAAGCTGCTAAGAACATGTGGAAAGAATGCTGTCTTAATAAAATCTTAACATAAGGCCAGCAAGTCAATCCATTACAAATCAACACGCATGTGAAGTAATCAAATCAACAAATCAGATGCAGCCTTACCTCACAGATCGATCATCGCTGCCAGTGACTGCCAAAGGCTTCTTGGGATGCACTGCCAAGGCCCAGAGCTCCCCTTCACAGTGGCCCTGCATGATCAGCATGGGCTTGTCCCTCTCCCTGACRAGCACCTCGAAGATCTCGCTGTCCTGTGTCCCTGCCAGGAGTCTGTCACCTTTCCAGCACACACTGCGGATGGACAGGCCTGGAGGGCACAGAGAGCTGCCCTTGGTGCCAGGCCATGCCAGGGGATGGCACAGCCAACATCACTGAGAATTCCAGAGTTCATTCTCAAATGGCATGTTTTGGCACAGGGGTCATATAAAACTTTCAAAGTTCAAAGCAGTTCTGTCAAACCTTCTCCATTTGACACCAAATGACTCCAAAAGAGCTTTCCTCAGTCCTGGGAAAACATGCACAGGATTCCTGCATACCTTGGGAACTTCAAAACCAGCACCATTTCACAGGATTTAAAGACCTAAATTTTATATTAGCCAGCTGTGACTGAAGCTGCTTTATTCCTTTTTTTTTCAGTATTTTACTTTTTTACACATTCAAATAAAATTTCAGTGGTGAATTTAAATGGTTTGTGCCCATATTATCACCCTTATCCACTTTAATYAAAGTGTACTMTTAAAATAAAAAATAAAAACAGAAMAYACATCCCTCATCCAAAAACTGAAATAAAAAGAATTTTGTTCTATATAACTTTTAGAGAGCTTGATCTTATTCTACAAATCTGATCCTAACTTTGGAGCTGGAATTTTTCTGACTACAAGCCTAAAAACATCCTCTCAGCAGGATAAGCAATTTGGTAGCATCCTCTGGTCAACTGCTTGCAGGGTTTGTATTTTCTGTAGCAGTACATGAAAAACATTTGGATAATGGGTCTAAATGCTGTGAGATGTGTAGTCAAGGTCACCAACATCATAATTTTCACATATTTTTGGAACCAAGTACATAATGCAATGAACTATTGGTCCCATAAAATATTCTCATCTCCTGAGAAGGTTAAATTCATCTTCATTTATTTTCTTGCCCACTTCCAGCAGCTTTTAATTTTTATAATGCCATTTTATAGTTAAATTAGTTAAATTCTTACTAAGTTCTGACTTTCATCTTCTTGACAGACACCTATGACCACACAAGGAATGGAATTCAGATTGGAATTCAGTGGAMGATGGACATTAAGTTTTGGAATAYAAAGCATGCCTTTGGATGTGGGAAYGGCARTGTTCTCTGTGACACACTGTACATGAAGAAAGATTATCTGCTCTCAGGATTTGACAGCCAATGCCCTTGCAAAATGCTTTGGAAAAATAACAGGAAAGAGGRACAGAAGATCCCAGGTAAGCATTAAGGCCCCACCACTGCTTGAGGTTACAGATGTGCTTAAATTAATCATGCCAAGGATAACTGAAAATGAAGCCCCCCATCCAAAGCAGCCTCAAAGGCAGTTTTCACTCATCCAGATCTTTGCTTTTTGGTTATTTGTTCCTACTGTTTTCTAGAAATTAATGTTAAACRTTAAGATTCAAACTGCAAAAAACTACATAAGGCCAGGGACTGCTGCTTGGGTGTCCTGGACAACTTTTTGAGGGCTAAATTTCATGAGTGAATACTGCACCCTTAATGAAGTATTTATGGTGATCTATGAGATTTTAATTGCTCCAAGAGTCCAATCATAAAATAAAATGATGACTGAGCTCACAGGAAGCAGGATTAGATTCAACAAATATGATGACCAGCAATTTAATAACATTTTCTCTAACAAATCTGCCAAGTGCTACCATTCCAAATGCACGAGTASTGGTCAGCACCTCTGAGTATTGGGTTCCAGAAACCTCAATTAGTTAAATGAATTGCAATTAATTAATAAATTAATTAAGGATTGGCTAACTTCATTCTCCCATCTTAAGGTGTTTAATTAGTTCTCACTTATCTTCCTGTATTTGCATGCTGGGAGCAGTGATTGCATCCCTGTGTTTATGCCATGAACAATGGAACACTCCACATTGTCAGAGAGGGAAGGGAACGCAGACCCAAAAATAAATACAGGCATTAAGTAAAAAAATCAGCAGCATGCAGACATTTATGCTTCACATTAAATGCTGTCACAATCCATTATCCAGATGTGTGAAAACCCATTAAAGGAATAGCTTGTTACCTTTGTATCCTTGTTCAGTCTCCCTGAGATCAATTTTAGTAATTGGTTTGAACTCGGTGTCCCACAATCGAATGCAGCCATCTCTCCCTCCAGTGGCAAAGCCTTCCTCACAAGCATACATACTAAAAATTCCAGCCTGTCAAAACCAACAGCAGTAAAGTTTTAAAGGTCTTTACAGCCCATTTAAACACACAAAGCAAATGTTTTCAAACAGACTCTTGTTAAAGGCCAGAAAATGCTGGGCACCAAAGTGCTGCCCATCCAGAAAGCAAACCAGCAAACACAGCTTTTATTTCAAGTACTCCACTTGAGTGGTTTATGCAGAAACCTTTGTGCAAATAGCAGTGATGCAGCCTATCTGCAGAACTTCAAATTTGGGGTTGTTAATATTATGACAAGGACAATTGAATAACTAATKGAACACTTGAAATGAAGTTACCCAGTATAAACAAAACCAAGTAAACAAGCAATACAAATATTCTTAAAGGAGCTGAGGTGACTGAAAAATCCTTTCATGAATTCAGTTCAGACATCATTTGGAATCTGACAGGAACTGAAAGAGTGTAATTTCATTCTCTTTGTTGAAAACAAGTTTCTATTAGAGTCAGAACKTCTTTGTTTTTGAAAATGTCTCACAATTAATGACTGCTGAACTACCTTGGAACAGCTCAGTGAATGCCTGCTGAGTCAGCATTTTATCAAGAAAACTTCAGTTAAGAGACAAGTTAAACTGCTTGGGTATTAATACAATTGACAGAAGACCTCCATTTTCAAAGTGGCCTTGTGCAATGTCTTCATAAATTATTATTTCTAATTATTAGTTGCATAGAGATTGTATATTAGTCACTGCAAATGCCATGATTTATAACATTATATACAGAGTGATTGTATTTAATCATTCTAATGAATCTAAATAAATTCCTGCAAACAAAATTCTGTAATATACTACAGAGGGTTATTGCTTGCCAAAGGCATTCCTGTGTTATTGCAGCTACAGTTTCACCGTGGCTCCTCAGGACTGGCTCCAGTCTCTCTGCTTTCATTAATTAGGGATTACTTCTACAAATAACCAGCATTCTGCTAAACATTAGATCTCCTCTGAATCCTGATGAACTGTCACAATAACGAATTTTGGGAGGTCAGGAAAAAAGTTACGTTTGCAGTGCTCTTTCTAGAACAAAACTAYAGTGGTTAGATGGAGGCTATAAATACCAGCAGCTCCAGCACTACCAGCTCGGCATCTGTTGGCAACATGTCAACAAGTACATCACATCAAAGTTCCTAATTGCTGAACAGCCTCAGACATCCTTCTGACCCAAAACAGAAGAAAATCTTTGTAGTTCAGCATTCAGGAAAYTTTCAATTCAATGAATAGTTTCTTTCAGAAACAGACATGAAAAACACSACTTACGCTATGTGCTCCTTGAATTGTGCGGACCAAGTTGAGCCCTTTCCACACATAGATGTCTCCATTTAAAGCACCAGAGTAGGTGACGTCTTCTTTAGCACAGGCTAAACACAGGATTGTTTGSAGATCTCCTGTTTTACCAAATATTCCTCTCTTTGCTGTCAGGGCGTTTCCACACAATGTCCAAAACTTTGAAATGTAAATGGAAGATTAGGAGAAATTTTTGCTGAATTCTGTTTTTTCACCATAACGTGCAGATCTTGGACACACACCCTGACAGAGCAGTGAGTGGGCAGGCAATTAAGTGATTCCTTTAGTCCAGTCAGAACACCCACTACTCCAAARCCTGCCCATTTATCAAGGAAAGATCCAGGCAAATGCAGTACACCTAAACCCATGCAAAATCATCAAATTGCTTGAGTGAGGCTCATTGCTGCCACATTCCCCTACCCATTCYCTCACTATTCTTTTTCAAGTTTTGCTGGGAAACACTGTCCAGACAAGTGCATGTTTTTAAACCAAAAAAAAATCCTATTTTTCTTGTCTGCAAAACACAGCTACCATTCTGAAATTATAAAATACTTTATCTTACACAACCTGCATGCTGGAGCAGAGATCTCTGCCCTTCTCCTGTGCACTGAAAGAGTTTTATCTCTCAAATATAGTCACAGTTAYTGAGAAACCATCTGTTCCATGGGGACTGCAAATACTCATATGTGAGACAACTCCCTGACTCCCAGAGTAACAGGTTCCCAAGAGTGGAATAGGGACTCGCTCAGCTTCCACACAGAAGTCATTAGCATTCTGCAAAAATGAATYTAAGACTGACTGGGGAGGAGAAAAAAAAGTGAAGAAAACAGAAAGTTTGTCTCAAAAGGTTGTCTTTGGAGGAGAGCGAGAAATATCAGACTATTTTTTTTTGAATCTGAGTGTTTTTTTTTGTTTTAAGTAAACAACATTTATCAAGCAGATAGRACAGTTTATGTACTCAGCTCCCCCTCAAGGACCAGACCTTCCAGGGAAGGCAGAATTAAGAGAATATCAATGAGAGATGTGCAAGARAATGCTGAAATCTCCAGTCCTGTCAGCATCAGGACATTCTGGACATGTGCAGATACAGAATAGGAAATCTCGGGTGCAGCACAGCACAGAGCTGATCTGTCAGTGGAGCCATCTCTGCTGGATGCCTCCAATGGACACCTGGACAGACACTGGACAGAAATATTGTGATGTGTCTGGCACAGATTCATCATGCCCATCTATTACCACTTCATTTGCCTACAGGCAAATTTTTAGGTATTTTTCTAAAATTCTTTATTCCAGAAAATCCTTGGATCAAGGTTTTTTATTTCAGCTCTTTCTCTTTTGTTAATTAAATTTTCCCTTTGCCTATTAATATCAGCCCATTTGGAAGGTAGAGGGAATACTGTCCCCTCTCATTCCATGAGTAAAACCTAAACTCTCCTCCCTTCTGGTCAGCTGAAGAGGGGTGGGAAAGCAGGCAGCAGTATTAGAAGGGTGGAGGGAGGACCCTGAGCTCAGTATGAGATTCCCTAGCTCCTGAGCTTTACCTCAGCTTCTAATCCCTGCTCAACCAAATGAACCAATGGAACTGGACTGCTAAAGGAATAAACAGCACAATTTCCAAGCATTAGTCCCAATTCCCACAGTGATACTACTCCTTTAGAGCTGTTAATTATCACATTTCCACAGCATTGCTCTGAACAGCAATTTCAGGCTACTGCTGGAGCATCACTAGAGGGGAACACGGAGTCATTTCCCCTCCTTGTTTTTTTTCCTGTTTTGTTGGCATGCCTTTATCTCTACATATTTACAATGCCTGGTATTCTCTGTGTTCAGGGTAATTATGGACATTTTAAACAGAAGATAGGTGCCAAACAAAGACAGGTTTCGGAAAACAGCTTGCAGAACACAACAGATGGTATCATTGCTGCCAAAACCACCCAGAGTTGAAAGCAGTGGTGGTTTGAGGGCACAAGCTTCTCAGAAACCAGAACTAGAGATATTAATTGGTTTCCTAAACTTCTAGTTAAAGCTCTTCCCACCCCAGTCATGTGAAATAATTGCCATCTGTTAGGAATGTTTTTGAGGAGACAGGAGAAAAATAGAAACCTGAAGGGGATATTGGCAAACAAGGATTTGTTTCTAAACTTTCCACAGGCATGARAATTTTTCATCCTAAACACCTAATAGATATCTAGGTTTATATTTAAAACATTTTCAGAAAAGATGATTTAGAGGGAACAAATAGCRGAGCACCAGACTGCACACTTCTCAGTGATGTACCATGAGAAGCCCAAGAGCAGRTAGTTCTGCTCACATTTTTCACCTTGGATTCCCCTTCAGCTACTCAGCGACCATTTGTGATGCTGGATGAGGAAAACCCCTAAAGTATGAAACCATTACGGTGGAATGGAGAGCGCAGAAGACCCAAAATTATAAGTAAATAATGATGACAATTACAACAAAGGATCTTTCTGATTTTCCTGTTCAGGGAATCTGCAGCTCCGCCAGTGCTGAACGTCTGAACCGGCTTCAAAACAAAACATTTTACAAAACGTTCACAGCATAAAGAAAGAAAAGTATAAACGGCCTTATATTTAAAGCCCTCATCAGGTAAGAAGACAGATGTTTGGKKTTTTTWTGGTGCAAATTACTTTWTCCAAGTAAACAATGAAAGCCCTTTACCTTTATGTGTTTTACTCCACAACTGACAATTCTGTTTGGCTGATATTGATCCCACGAAATATCGAATATCTGTTAAGAAACATTAAGTTGATATTTTTAACTACACAGTAATTGCATCTAGGTTCAGCTTGCTTTTTTCAATTCTTAGCCATAATTTCTGTTGGAACATATTACTAAAAATCAAAGAACACTTTCGGGGTAAATTTGGAACTTTGTAGTCAAAGATCAAGGCAAGCATGGAGGGTTCCCTCACACAGTTCTTTCAACACACTCCACTCGTCTTCACGCAGCCAATCCATTCCAGCTCCAAGATGTTATTGAAGAAACAGTATTTAGATGGGCATTCTTTCCCACTCCTTCCTCTGTGCAAAAGCTCTTTTTTCTGTGTGGGAAAGTCTACCGGGACTAAGATTTTTGTAGTTCTTGCCTGTCCCAGAGTCCTCTTCTAAGTCAGAACTGATCTGATACCTACTGAGGTCAGTAGCAAAACGTCAACACATGTAAGACACGTGTAAAAGTGGATCAGTTCTGACASAGAAATTTGAATAAGGACTAAGATGCTTTTGTGTTGGGAACACTGCAATGTATTTTAATGCATGCATCCRTATGTTTATATATGTCAGGGAGGTATYTTGCATATGCTAAACCTRGTAAAACATTTCCTAATCCTGAATMAAATTCTAAATTCAAACCTGGTCCGTTCTCATCTTTACTTAAATTATGATCCTTTACCTGAAGCCAACAGATACAAAAGAAACATTTATTTCAATTAAGTTTCTTCTACAGGTAAGTGTCTTAAGGAAAGCTGAAAGGGATATAATTAAATTTGCCCTCAGCATAAATTGTCTTTTTGACAGAGACAAGCTGATCTCGGGTCCTTGAGCTCCCATTTCACATCTCATATGAAGAGCTACACATCRTCCCACTCAGTGTGTCAGTACAATGCATTTCCTCCCTAGGTTTACTAACAGTGCCTCCTTCTGGGTCTGGCACAATGAGAAGGAATAAGCATCTTAACAAGTATTTTAAAATCCAGGTAGAATGACCAAAATTACCTTTACATTAACCTGACATAAACAGGAATTACTTTTAAAACACTCATGCCACTCCCAGACAAAAGCCAGGAATCCTTCCATACAATTACCCTGTCAGAATGGCCTGTAGCTGTTGCCAGGAGCTTTCCTCTCTTCCAGTCCCAAATACACACTGTGTTTTTGGCATCTAGGCCCACGGAAGCCAAACGCTGAGGAAAAACAACAGCAATCCAGTTAACAGGAAATCAACCCCAAATAATTTTGCTGTAGTGCCCAGGATTATGTTCACAAATGGATTTTTCCACATGTGACCTGGGTTTGAACCACATTRCAAAAGCAAAGACATTCACACTCAACATTTACTCACTGGAGRGAGCACTGAAATGTCTCATCTTTTCTAAAAGGTCAGGTTATTGATTTCAGTATACCAATGTTCCAAGTGAAATTCTTACCCTGAAATATTTSAGATGCTTGTTTCAGGTGCACACCTCTCTAGCATTTTGATTTATTAATCCGGTAACAAAAGTGAAAGGAAAAAAAATGCTTTCACTATTTCCAATTACTGCTTTGTTCATTATACTCATTTTGTTGAGCTCTAGAGCCAGAACTGGATGTACTTTTAATAATTACCTTTTACATACCCTAGTGTATCAAATCACCAGTTAAAATAACCACAATAATGAAGAACCAAGCTAAATTAAAGTCTTATTGGTCATCAATTGAAAGAACTTAATTTTAATACTTTTCAATCTCCATAATGTAAGAAATCAAAAGAACAGAATAAAATAGAGGGGAAAATCTGGAAGGGAAAAGGCAGAGTGCACTCATCTGTGGCATACTCAAAAGATCAAACATTACTCATAGAGGTTGTAGGTCTTTTCCCTTCTAGTGACTGTCCTAATTTTGTCCAACTTTACATGAATTCCATYAAAAATCAGCTCAAACAGAAGGTTCCAGTTTTCATTCTGTAGCAATAATTCAGAGAGGAGTTACTCGAAGCCTTTTCATCCCATTTCTGAGTGTAAACACACAGTGCACATCTTCCCTCTTGGGAGAGTCCCTTGACAGCCTCTGCATTAAATGCAGTAGGTTCACACACCCTCCACTGTCTTAGCAGTTACAGTTTCTTGATTTAGAGGAATTAAATGGGTGTTTTGGAACCTAGGTTTAATGGAAGCTGACAACATGCATGATCCCAATGCAATATCTTCCTAGTGAATTATGCAGGACTTAACCACTGCTTCACCAGAAAACGCACCAAGCAATGTGGTATTAATGAAGACAACAACAAAGGAAAACCCCTCCAAAAAACCCAACACCGCCTCACCACCATCCCTAAAAAAACTATTTACAGACTTATACCACAAATTCCTCCAAGTCCACTCTCCTTCCACTGGAATGAAAATAAAGAGAGTGGAAATGATCTGTTCTTAGAGAGTGTAAGATTTTCAGGGGGCAATCTGGATATGTTCTCAAATATTGTTGGAAGGAACAAGGTTCCCTTGGAAGGGTCAACCCTATGGGGGGGTCAGAACTCTGTTAATGGGCTCATTGACTCTGAGTTAGTGAAGGGAGAGTTAAAGAAATTTGTACAGTGGAACAAAGAAATCAAATTATAGTTTTAACAGGATTTAATAATATTTCCCCTTAAGAAACCTAACTCTGTTATAGTTAGAAGTAACCACATGAAAGGATTTATGTGCTTTAACATCTCTCAAAATACAAATAGGACTTGGGGCTGGTCAGTATTACACCACTCCCAGCTGAAGGGCSACTGTGAAATGCCACTGGCCCAGCGGCACTGAGGACACAGAAGAATCAAACATAGGAGCCCGGCATCCTTCAGCAGCCCAACAGTGGGAAACAGGAAATCAGAATTTTGGTACTGGGAATGAGACCTATTATATGTGTGGAGACAATGTCTATAAATGGCTTCCTAAAAGTTCCTGTTTCCAAGCACTATTAATGCCTCCCCTCAGGGTACTTTGGCAAAAAAGCACGAGGAAGAGTTATGGCCAAGAGAACGTTCTGCATTCAGGGTGTGCAGGACAATCTGCAATTATACTCCTTTGATTTTGGAAAGCAATTTAATTCAATGTTATAGTTGTAACACTTCGCACTGGAAAAGGCAGTATCAAGACTTGTCTAAAAGAGACAGTCTCAAGCAAAGGGGGGACTTTGACAGACAACATGCAGAATAGAAATGTTCAGTTCTCTTGAAATTGCAAAATAGAGCATAACGACTAACTAGCAAATTAGATAAAAGAACATAAAAGACACACAGGACACTAAGCATAGCTGGAACCAGATAAGCAGATACAGAGGAACCAGAGAGGGTTTCGTGGCAGTTATGTAACAAGAAACACCAGCTCATGCCCTAAAAGAAGTTCAAGGCAAGGTCATTACAATATTGGGGGCTCTCAGTGAGTATGACCACTACAGACTCCTTCAGACAACCCTCTAGAACCACAAAAGGCCTTCCAGTAAGCAGCAGAGGCATGGAATTTAGTTCTAGGGAAAGTGTGCTTATGGAGTAGCTAGGAAGTACATGGTAATGAATATGTATGATCAGGAGGGAATAAATATGCTGTTGTAGAGTCTCACGACTCTTTTTGATTAGAGGAAAAATCCTCTGAAAGTGTCCAGTGTTGTAATAAGCGATGGCTCTTTCTAAAACTTCAAATTGTGTTAGAAAGTTTATTCTCTAGCCCATTTTGGTATCAGCAGTGAAGAACTGTGGGAAACTAAGAAGCATTTGATATTTTCTTTTAACATAGGTCAGTTGAAGAAGGTCTCCTGCTGGCAGAAAAATGATAAAAGCTGGTTTGTTTTTTTTTTTTTTTTGCTGAAAGACTTCATACTTTTAGTTCTCCTCCTGGAACAGAATTTGACAGAATTCTATTCAGAAAATTTACAGAACTACCAGAAGAAAATACCTCCCAAACAGTTTATGAACATAATTAAATMATTATTTTTAAATCTACATGGATTTGGAAGATCTGGCTAAAGAAGCCTAGTGCTTCCTAATGAAAAATTTAGAAATGTATGCATGTATTATGGCAGTGCCCTCCTCACTCCATTAAAAAAAAAATATAGAAAGCAAACAAAGAGGATTAATCTGAAATAGAGCAGAAATCGAACTGCGCAGTATTGATTAAACAGTTCAGTATGAGGCAACCACTTTGTAGGAAATTCTGTGAAGGGGAGACATTAGTACTTTTAAGGAGAAACTGTACTTAACTCCTGATTAAAGAGAAGACATTTTTAATTACAGGGAAAATGACAACTCCTCATTAAACATTTGAACAAAGTACATCTTCCCTCCTGCCAAATGGCAGCTCCTGCTCAGAGAGAAAAAGTCCAAACTAAAGTATGTGTTTTTAAATAGCAACACTTCTGCAAGATATTCAGCTCCCATCAGGACTTTTAAAACACAGTATTAATCACAGTTAACATAAAATAGGAAATTTACTCCAACTACATTTGTCTACAAAAGCTGTATTGAAGGTGCATAAAATAAAGGAACCATTTAGGCTCTCCCCAGTGTATCGATCCTCTCCATTTATTGGAAAAGATAACAAATCCTGTGCACACCAATCTGCACTGCCCACCCTGTGGAACACTATGGGAATGACTGCACTGTTTCTGTGAGGGGTCAGCTCCAGTCCATCCAGGAGGAATATTTCACCACATATTCATCCAAAAGGGATAGGTATCCCAGAGCTCCTGCTTCAACAAGAGCAAATAAACTTGGCTCAGAGAGGTGTGGTGACACTRTTTGAGACTCACACATGGAGCAGCACTTGCACAGGAACACTCAGAGGATCTGAACTGAATCCATGGAGATCCACTCAGGGAATGCAGCAGAGTCACCTGGACTTTGCCTCTGCCTATTTTTATTTAGGAAGTGGACAGCTGACAGAGCAGTAAAAAGAATRCAGTTCTTATTGCATCGATACCTTACCTGATTGTTGCATTTATCTGTGTTTTGGGGCTGAAGTAGAAATCTTCCCTGGTTTTTAACAGCCATTTTAACAGCCAAGAAAGAAAGCTTTGCACTAGGAGGTGCAAACAGTGTCTGCACAGTCTGTTTTGCCCTGTCACAAACACAAACTCCCTTGGGAATGCTGACTGAACCAGAACTGCCAGCAGCTATGAGTTCCAAATACTTACAGACTTCCTACCATACCCTTTAGTTCTGGTTCAGTACAGCAGCTTCTCCTGCAAAGTCAGAAAGTGCAGCAAAAAGCCAAGATGCATTATCCATATTCATGTTCTCCAGCACTGGTCGTTCTCCAGATATAAGTGTTCAATGTAAATTTTTATTTCCAGAATAAAYTGCAACTTCTCGAACACTTCCAGAAAAAGAATTGTCACTGTTCTGCAAGGTCAACCTGGCAGTGAGTTTGGTTTTTAATTACAGCAAGCCCCCAGCAGGATCTTCAGGAAGGCCTCCACCTCTGACACCATCGCCTCTCCACCTCTGAGTCTTCATTCCCATTAGGTACTGAAATAGCTCTAAAAGACCAGTCTTATGAAGTTAAAGATGAGGGTAAAAACTGAAGAGCATTTATTTCCGAATGAACAATATCTCAAAAGAATAATTACACCGTTAGAAATTTTGYTCTGTTGATCTGAGGGTTATCTTGTCTGAGATTTTTTGTTTCAGCTAATCTAAGCACTCCTAAAAATACTTTAGCAAGTGTTATACCAGGAAACTCATCAGGATATCAATAATGACAAAATTGCACAGACATTTATTTATAAAGATCTGTGAAATACTTCTCAGGTATATGCAAATTTTGGATCTATTTGCCTCCTACTTCATTCAACTCTGAAAGCTTTTAACACTACCAGAGAGAAAAAAAAAAATCATTGTGTTCAGCTGTGAATAGCCCACCACTTAGTTATATTTTAAATTTTGTCTTCAGATATCATCTGGACTAATCACATTGTACAAAGCCACACTGTGTGTCYTAATGCCATTATTCAATTAAATTGCCCATGCACCCCAGCCAAGGAGACTCTCCCAGCAGTGGGATTAGTGCAGCTCTTCTGCCAGAAAAGCTGCAGGGTTCTGAGGGCTCTGCCAGGAATTGATTTCTTTGGACAGCAGGTGAAAAGAACATGGTGAAGCCATTGCAGTTAAGCCACAAAGRGGCATTTCTGCTCTGGATACTTGTCCAACACCCAATGTCTTCACTCCACTCAAATGCCAAGTAGTGATTTTCATCCAAAAAGCACCTCCTATGCAAGAGCTGCATTTGTAGTCCTCCCATGCAATTACAATTATGACATAAACCAAGGCCTTGAACTGAAATCGCAATTCAATTGTAACAGCAGCTCCAGCACTGCAGCCCTATAGCTACTGAAACATAAAACATTAAATGTGCATCTCTTTGAGAACCAGAAATCCAGCTCAGTTTAGAACCCAGAGACAGAGCTCTACTGACCTGTCCATCCGAGTCGAAGGCCAGGCAGGCAATTCCGTGCGTGTGTGCATCCTTCAGGACAGACACTGTCTGGACTCGGTAGGAATCCCAGATGCAAATGTAGGGGTCCTTCCCAACCTGCCCTGTGGCCACCAACGTTTTATCCGGGTGAACTGCAAGACTGCAAAGAACACATTGCAAGTTATAATACACTTCGGAAACAATCACAGCAGCTGTCTTCAAAACTCCCTCTATTCCAGTATTTACTCAAAATAATGTTTTGCTGAGACTGACATGGTGAGTGCAGAGTACAATTTATCATATCATCATATTTTAGCTAGAAAAAACAAGGAAAAACATAACCAGATAATTTTAAAATACTTTTGATTGATAGGCTGATAGAACCCAGACTTGGATCTTAATCTTTCACAGGTTTATAGTGGATTATTTGCTACAAATTTTTCCTCTTTTGAACATCAGCTCAAATATTCTGAAATTTGGACCAGAGGCTGAATAATGGATATTTTCGACTACGAGAAATACACACAAGAAATCCTCTCATCTTTTTATGTTTAACCATGGCAATCTCAGAAGAGACACAGGAATAAATTATTTCACCAGAATCAAATAATATTTCTAGTCACAACCCTTCAGATACAAAAATAATAACAAAGTCATAKGAATACAAAGGCAGTTTTACACAGTTACCCAGGAAACAAACTTGAACAATGGCTGAGCATGGGAGCTACATATGGAATACAGAAAAACATTCTATCAATAAACTGGCACTCAACAGGTGGCTGAAGGGAGCTGAATAGTTCTGCTATCCCAGGAGAAGATAGAGTTAATTATTATGAAGAATTAATCAAAAAGCTTAAGAAAGTTTCACTAACAGGCGTTTCATGGAAAAAGAAAAATTTTAGCACAATTTAATGTTTTATCTGCCCCTGTGCATTCCTCCCTGCGCTTGGATTGTACACCATATTGCGTGTCAGCTAATTCACCTCAGTTCCAAACCTACACAGGCAGTAAAAGGTGAAGCCACAAACCTGAGGTGTGATCACAGTAATTAAATTAGAATACTCTTCTTCAAGAAYCAGAAGGAAAAGATTAATTGGGCTAATCTCTCACATTGCTAGAGCAGAACTTAATTACATGTGCCACCACTTAGCACAGAGTAGTTCTCACACACCAGAGCCTCCTCTTTTGTTAAAAGCATGAACACATTTCCTAAACACCAACATGTCTGTACTGAATATCTCTGKTATTTGTTTTATCCTTTTTGACGCATGAAGTCGACCAGTGGGAGAACTAAAATTAGGGAATAATATCAATTTTTGGCACCTAAATTAGCAGTCTGATTTCCCAGCCCCGCTGAGGACATTCATCTCCTGCCACCAGCCTTTCCAATGCACTCCCCCTGCCCACATTCAGTCTGGCTGTTAAATAACCAAAAGCTTATTTTTGGGAGACAGAACACTGGGTTAGAGGAAGGAAATGGAACCCAATTTCAAGAACAACTCTTGGTGACTGATACCTGTATATGACTTAGATATTCGTTGTGTGTTCAACTACGTAAATTTTAAGCGTACCTATACAATATCTCTGTTACAGATGTCATGGGCTATCTTCAGGRTGTAAGACTTTCATGCCCTCCCCTGCCTTCTTAAATGGGTATCAACTTCATTGCCTGTGCTTTGAACAGCATTTATTCAACTTTTCTAAGCAAACATTTATAGCTAGCCCATTTGTAATGATACCACATCACTATTTGCACCACTGGAAAACACTGAACTACTGTTACGTTATATTGACGTGAAAATATGATTAGAAGAGATGAGGAATTCAAACAACAGCAATTTAYGGTATAGAAAACATATCATTAGGGGATTAATTCCTATTCCTTCTACAGTAACAAAATCTAAGCAGGGTAGGCTGAAGAAGTTTCACAACAAAATTCAGGTTTTCCAGGTTTGAGGGAAAAGGACATGAATTTCTGTCCTCTTGCTAGGGCAGCAACAGGATCTGGGAACTAGGTTGGAAACAAAGAATCAAAGCAGCAGCATTTGCTGSTGGTGCTGCCCACCGGCCCTGGCAGCCACTTCCTCACGTAACAGAAATTTCTCTCTGTGTGAACAGCAACAGGCGTGGCTGCACACACAGGGAAAGAGGCAGAGACCAATTGCTTTGGGAGTGCCCATTCCCGTCCTTCCAGGGAAGGCAAAGAAAGCAATGGGATTCTTGTTTGAATGTTCCTGTAAATTCCAAAAGCACTCTGATGCATCTGAAAAAAAATGTCTTTAATCCAAGCACCTCCACAGGCACTTCTTTTATGCAAACAATCTGTTCAGGATGAACCAATAAACCTTAGGTAATATTTTAACATTATAGCTCATTATTAAAAAGGTCTATTAGGAAAAGATCTTTTAGGGAACATTTCCTTTTCCTTCCATTCCAAGATCAACAATCCTGAATCTAAGCATCTAAGGCTGGAACTGTGTTAATTTAGGATAATTAAAGTTGCCAGACACGTGTTCCAGCAGGGTCTGATGAAATGCTCTATAAAAGTCATTAGTGGATCCATCTGGTCTGGGGGCCTTGCCAGATGGGAAACTCATACTACCTCCGCAATTTCCGTAGCAATAATTTGCCGCTCCAAGATTATTTCTTTAATAATACATTAGAATTCCAATGGACTAAAACTATTTGGTTTTTGTTTACCTTATATTTCTGTCTGTATTGGTTTTCTGTAACATGTTCCATTCACTTGCAAACAAAGAGTACAGATCTGAAGTTCTGAGATGGAGCTAAGTTTAGATATGGCTCAAGCCTCCAAAGCAGTTACAGAGAAGGCAGAGGTGCTCTTTTCACAAGGATAGCTTGTGAAAGCACAGGGAGAGGACAAAAGGCAGGAGACACAAGCTGCTTTGTGGGAAATACTGTCTAGATACTAGGAAAACCTTCTGCTCTAGAAAAACTAAAGATTGAGATGGTTGYCTAGAGAAGTGGTAGAATTCCCCTCACTGGAAATGGTTCAGGACTTAACTGTCTTGACAGGACCCCAAATAACCAAATCTAAGGAGGCTGTGCTCTCAAGAGAAAGTTGGATTGGATGACCTTTGGAGGCCCCTTCCAAACTAGACTTTTCTATGGCTCCAAATACTGAAAAACATCAAGAAAGTCTGAAGTAATCAAAGTAAAAATGTATTTTGGCTCACAGCAGTTAACTTGCATTAGATTATTGCTCCCTGATGCTGCAAAAAGGAAGCACTTCAGTTATCTTTAATACAGGCATAGGGAATTGATGGAGACCTTGAAACGGGTGTATCAGATGAGAGATAGACGTTTAAATCTCACTATTCTGTCTCTTAAATCTATCACTTCACTATCCTGTTTATCAGATAGGTAAAACACTTTTTCACAGCAGCAGACAAAAACTGAACRTTTGCTTTTGTAGCTTTGGTGCATAATTTTTTAAGTTATGTTTTCTATTTCAGATGTCATATTAATTTAAATCTTTTTATAACCATCCTATCAATGATTCTTCGTTTATACAAACTAAAGCTGATTTCCAGAACATCCCACCTGACAAAGAATAAATTGCTTTTTTAAAAGGAAACAAACATCTGCAGTTTTGAGTGAAATCATTGTAGACTGGCTGAAACCACTGTCTCAGGTGGACTGCCATCAGCTCTTGACAATATAATTCATWCTCAGTGCTGGGATGTTTTGCATTTAAAAGCAGTGTGCAAATTTGATGTTAATGTAAAATAACTCTAGATAGGTAGACACCCATCAATCTCTACTTCAAATCCATCCAGTTTTAAATTTGGAATAAACTTTCAGGTTTAGACAAACCTTTAGAGAATTAAGCAGATTTCTGTAACACAGTGCTAGRCCATGCTAATGGTGGCTTGAGGAGAGGCAGATACTGTCTGTATATTATTAATTCTCTTCAGGAAGTCTCTTTTCAAAATTGAAGAATTTATGTTTCTTTTTTAAAAAACAGCTACAAACCCTACACTTCAGCAGAACAGAGAACAAAGCAGGTCCTTCACAATTTAGCTCAAACTTGTGAAGTACTCTGGGCACTGACTGCAATACTTGGAAAATGGACAGATTAGACAACAACAATTTTTCTTAAGACTTTGTAGCAAAAAATATTTCTGAAGAAACAGTATTTCCAAGAAGATTCAAGCCTGCCCTGAAATAGTCAAAATGTGCCAGCAGGTATTTTCTCCTTTGTTGCCTCGTCCTGCTAAGACACTTCCAGGCTCCTGGCAGGCCAGCAGCACATGGGAACACCAGAGAGCTGCATTTTACTGCTCACACAGCACTAAGGACATGCTGTCCTCACATGGCAGCAAAGAATACAAACATTCAGTAATTCCTTACTTCACAGAGCAAAATGAGTTTCTTTCCTCAGCTGTGAGGTCAAAAGGGAACTCACTCTACAGACAGAGGAGCTATTTTAGCAGTAAGATAAGGCAGGATGCAGCCTCATCCCTGTTTCTGAATACAACACAAAACGTCACCAAACCCCATTGAAAGGATAATGGAACAAAGATCAGCAGTTAAATGGAAGCAAATTCGAGGCCTTCAGGAGCAAGGGAACAAGAGAAAGGGAAAAGGAACAARGTAACAACAAAACAACCTGCRCAAATCCCAGCAGATCTCTAAAAATAGAGMGAGGGTTGAGAAGAAAACTGCAGGAATCAGGCTAATTCTACATCTTATMTCCTCCCAAATAATTCTGAAACACCAACACCACAACCATCTTTCAAGGAAAATCAGTCCTTCATAACACAGGAGATTGTTGCTCATGCACAATCACAGCTGCCAASCTTTGGCCTCTCCAGCACAAGCCTGAGACCCCCAGAGCAGCGCAGAGCTGGCAGGCAGATCACACACCAGGAKAACAAGTTTTATTTGGCATGTACCACAGGGCAGGTGATGGAGGCTTTGGAAGGGCACTGTAGGCATATGGAACAAGTGGGAGAACAGATCTGTTAACCCTCAGACACAGAGACTCTGTGTGCACATATTTGCACATATAATACAGTTAATGCACACACTCATACAAGTGAATTGCTTTTTTCACACATCTCAACATATAGCTCTAATGATACTTTTAAATATACTAAATATTGCCACATGCTTCTTGCAAACAACTCAAGTACAGAGCATATTTATCCTGACAAAATAGTGTTGATGGAAATACTGCAATGGCAACATTTTAATTTATTGGCTTGATTTCTATATGGCAATATCTTGTTTATATATAACAGAGAACAGGATATGTGTACAGAATGATGGGCTTTTTAAAGATAACTTAGGCATGTTTTAAGTCCAAGCTCTCAGTAGCTGTTCCACTGCTGATTTTCCTCTCCATGCTTCCTGTATAGGAAAAGAGTGATACAGCCACAGGTTCTAGCATTTACTCATCACTCTGCACCAGCTTTCTACTTCCAAGAAGCCAGGCTGACTCTAAGCTGCAATTCCGGAATTCAGTGGCCTGTCCCAGACAGCTCCCATCTGCTCCTCCAAGGAAGCAAACACCCCCGGATCCCAATGAAGTCAGAGCAGACCGGGAGTGAAATCATTGCATTGGGCTGGGCCACAAACAGAGCCCAAACTGAACCATTTATGAAGCGGATGTGCAGCTCAGACCTAATAAAGGTTCTGGAAAGACATACATTAATTGTTGCTGYTCAGCTCGAGCACACTTAGGGTGTTCCTGGGAATCCAAGGGACATCTTGACAAGGGTTTTATTTCTGACTGCTTTCCAGAACTCACCAGAGGTAGAATGGTGACAGAAGCAYGCAAAGTTATAACCATTCCTGCCACTCTTTATCCTTGGAAATTTCCTGCTGACCCACTCCTTGTGCCAGTGTTTGTTATTCAAGCCCATKAAGTTATTCCACCACATTTCACTGAGGTTTTTTCAGCTGCCCAGAGCTTATCAGAACTCCTGATAGATCAGGTTCAAAAGGCCTCAGCATGGCAGAACATGGAATTTATCTTGGCACCGTGGAGCTACAGAAGGGTTAGTCAGGCCAGATTTAAAATATAAATGGCTTTTGATCAAGTGATTAAAATTTACCCAATAACAATAGGGGAAAGAAGCAAGAGAAGAAAAAAAACCCTGAAAATGTAATGCTTTGAGCAAAAACATTCTGCATTTTAATTAAGACCAGCTCTGATTTACACTCATATGCATCTGTACACAGAGAAATATTGGGCGTATTCCCAAATAAAAAGGGAACAGCACTGCAGCACAGTTCTGCAGCACTGGGGCTCCTCCTCACACATGGCTGCAGTTCTCATGGTTTGTTTCATTGTACATGTTTATTTCATGGAAAACTCATGGATATTTTGCAACTCTTGAGTTTCTCCCAGTGAAAAGCAATCCTAAGAGATTTTATCTAAAGYCCATTTAAATGATTCTGAAAACTAAGCTACAGCAACTTGATGTCCTCATGAGTTGTGAGTTTTGAGTAACAAGTGATCAGGGCAAAACACCCAGTATTTCTTGTGGACCACACTACCCCAAAGAGACCTTCCTGTGTAACTCTGAAATTCGACCACCATATTCCATTTTTTCCCGTGTGTATTTGGAGTTTCCACTTGAGTCTAATGATATTTAAATTCATGATGATGAACCAAATACTAGTTTTGATGACCAAAGCAACTGCAAAAAAATACCCAAGACAGATATACCTGATATCCTTATTGATATAAGCATCATGATGTGATACAATCAGTAAAATGGAGCTGAAACTATCAGTTGTAAAAAAAAACCCTGCTAGAAGGGACTAAAAAGAGAAGATTAGGACAGAACCAAATTTAGTTCAGCATTGTATTTGKCCCTACCCTGTTCTATGCTTTTGAAACTTATATGGGCAATGTAAGACATCTGTAATATAATATATAGTAAAAGAGCAAGTAGATACTTGGTCTATAATGCTGAGATAAGAATAGCAACTTAAATTATATCCACGATTTCTCAATACATGGAAAGCTAATGACACACTGCTGTAAACATAGTACTGCTCAATAGAAASCAGCAAAACCTTCATGTTCATCTGCTATAAGGAATTTGAAGGCCAGTCTGAACACTGTGATTGAAAATATAAAATTCATACATCAGATAAAGCCTGCAAGTGAAGAAATTACTGTCACATGTTGGAGCTTCCTTTACTTCCGGTGATCACCTTATTCCAGCCCGAGTATGGAAACACCAGAACCCATGCAACCCAAAGCAGACACACAAACCATGCACAGCTGCTGGGAATCAAACCCTTTACCCCATTTTGTCACAATCCAGGGCTGAAACAACCAAAAATGGCCTGAATGGAGCTGTGCCTTTCTCCCAAAGRCAGGGTTGTGATGATCATTCAGGCRAAGATTAAGYTGACAGCTCTACAACTGGTGGCCACAGTGAAGAGCAAATCCAAGCACTAATTAATTTCCCACATGCACTAATTAATTAACTGCCCACAGCATGGTGATGGGTGCAGATGCCCCCACCGTGCTTGGCAGCACAGCAGGAAATATTCCCAAGGGGACTCCCCATTCTTTCCAAAGGCTGACTAAGGCACAATTGCTTCGGCATTTCCTGGATCTACTCTTTTGGCTTTTTGTATGGCCAACAGTCAGCACTGAATATGGGTATAACTATGCAGATCACAGTGTGAATCAAAACATTTGCAGAAACAGCTGAGAAAGAGAAGAGGGAAAATGGGAAGAAAATTTTGGAAACAGGACCGACAAAAGATAGAGCTGACAAAAAGAAGAATCRTGAGGGAGCTGCAAAATGAATACAATATAAAAGATGTGATAAAAATAACCAAAAAAGCCCAGAGAACAGCCAAGGAGAAATGGGAAATACTGCAGAGAACAAGAAAATAACCCCAGCCATTGTCACAACTTTCCTGGATGATTCCCACTTTCATCTTTAGTTTAAGAGGTTTCATCTCATCCTGTTGAAAAACCCCAGGTATATTCACATCTATGACAAATTTTGCAGTCTGTGACAAGACTCCCAGACTGTTTTTAAAACTGTATTTAATAATACTGTTTGCATAGGTTTAACCTCATCTGATTATCAAAAATAAGGATTTTAAGCCTAGGGAAAGTGTTCTTACTTCAAGTGCAACACACAGCTGCATCCTAGTTGGCTTTCYTCTCATAGCAATCCTGCCCTACAACATTTAAAGTTTAAGCACTTTAATGTCAAGAAGAAGAGAAGAGGAAGGGTTTGATATGTCAAACAAACACCCTCTGAGGTGCATTTCACGTGTTAGAAGCAGATGGCTCTTTATACACTGAATGTCTACAGAAATGATAAATGTGGCAGGCAAAAACATTCAGTTTTGGACCCCTCAGGATAGGAGGAGTTTTCAGTGCTACTAAGAATGTTTTGGTTTTTTGTTGGTTTGGTTTGTTTTGGTTTTTCTTTTTTTTTTTTTTTTTTTTTTTTTTTTTTTTTTTTTTTTTTTTTTTTTTTTTGAAAGACAAAGAGAAGAAG